>NC_062976.1:5793999-6106686 GCF_023078275.1 Leguminivora glycinivorella
TTTAAACTTGCATGAATGATGATATTTCCGTCCATTGATGATGAAGATGATGACTCGTAGAAAAAGTATTGTATACAATAGTGATATAATTAAGTTTTTCACTCTCGTACCGTACTGTTAGGCCACTCAGCAAAGCTTCGTGGCCTAAACATGGTACTCGACTGAAATGCTTTGTATTATATCGCGATTGTATAAAATACTATTTTAAGTACTTGATTTTTTTAACCATTATTACAGGATTTTACGTTTTGTGGACGCTGTCATGTGTGAAAAAGAGGTTCTTACACTTCTTACAGCTCTGGGACAATAGTTACTCCATACTATACTAAACTGTCACCACATACAGTTTTAAGTTAGTGTCAAGTATTTGAGGATTCTGACGGCACATGTCAAAAAATAAACAATATTAAGACGTAACGTAACACAGGTTGACATTTACCATACAGGTATATAGATAGTGTAAGGCATCGGACAGTTTGCTAGTTTTAATTTCAATAAAATCGGAAACAGAATAACGCCGTAAATCACTTAATCTTCTCTTATAAAATAAACTCCCGGGGAGCCGCGTCTGTCTGTGTGTTCGTGATAAACTCAAAAACTGAACGGGTTTTCATATGGTTTTCACTTATGAATAGAGTAATTCTTGAGGAAAGTTCAGGTATATAATTTGTTAAAGTTTTGTTTGAATTGGTTGAAATATGACGATATTTTCTAATCGAGTTGGACAAAATCCCGCTGGCTGAGAGCTTTAATCGAAAACGCTGCCGAAACCGTTTGAGCTATATCAAAATAATGTATTGGAAAATTGTGTCTCTCTAATAGGTCTACAAAAAAGTCCGCGATGGCATATGTCTATCTTTTACGGATAACTTATTATAACAATTTTTATCATAATCCCCGTGCGTAGCCGGGGAGGGCCGCTAGTTATATGTATTGTATAAAAATCGAAGCAAAACATAAATATAAGTTTAATTCATATGTAAAAAAAATTTCGTCCAGTATTAAGTATAGGTATTAAGTGATAATTCAATAATAGTCATGATTTGGTTTTCTCCCGGGCGAGTTAAATCTACAAAACGTACGATAAGTACTCTGCACACGAACTTAGTTCGGGCGGCGGCGTGTCACGGCCCGCGGCGTGTCACGTGAATCCGGGCGCTAAGGCAAGTACGTACGTACGTGCGTACGAGGTACGTACCTTGCCGTGTTCGTGAAATTCGTGATCTTAGTACCGCCGGTGTTAAGATCACGTAGCTACGGTTCGGCGTGAATCACGTGTATCCAGAGCCCTAAAAAATACCCAACAGCGCCATGACACGTTATGACAAGACGGAGCGCGTCCGCAATTTCCTTCTCCGTCCGTCATGTTGGCACCAATGCTTATTTCATTCTTCCCGGTTTTTACTCTGTGCCATAGAGTAGATAGATAGTGTACCTATTATGGTAGCGTTTGAATATAAATTAGTGAAGTATTATTATGTATTTCTAACTTTGAGAAATCATTTCGAAGTCTTTTTATTTATCTATACTTACTAATATTTTGATGAAATATGAATTTAAAAAATACTACTAAATCTTCAAGAAAAGAGCGTACACCCATCTTAAAGGCCGGCAAAGCACCTCCAACACTTCTGGTGTTTCGGTTGTCCATGTGCGGCAGTGATCGCTTACCATCAGGTGACCTGTGTGCTCGTTTGCCTCCTATCCCATAAAAAAAATCTGTAGATTCTGAAGGGCGACAAATCCGTCTCAAACAGAATGCACCGACTAGTACAAAATCACTTTCAATCATTATTTTTGAAATATTTATTAAAAGCAAAGCTTTGCACAGTGGGTTGTATAACATTCTATTTGGCCCAATAGTAGTAAAAAATCAAATCATATCAAATTTATTTACAGTTAGGATAGCCTACACGTTACTTATATAAGTAATGAGAAAATCACTAACTGTCAATTTAATATTAAATATAGCCATCCTATGAACATTTTACATGGTTCGAATCACCTACCCAAACCATCAAACCAAATGAAAAAGTTAACAAACAACTCAAACAACAAATTCAATCAAAATTTCAAAATCCGAACACCCGACACTAATTCTATCAGCATTTAAATTCAGAACAACTATCTAATCGAAAACAAAGGCGCATCATTCAAAGAACGAACGAATGGGTTGAACAATATCTTATTTTGCAATAATCCCGCTGCGGATGCTCAGCTAATTTCCTGAAAGAGATGGCGTTACCGTTCGGCACGGCGATTTACACCTAACGATTGAGATGTGTTTATTTAAAGCTTTGGTTTATGTTAGGTCATTTGTTGAGGATTTAATATTGGATTGTGAGTTGAATAGGATTTTTGATTAGCCGATTTTCTTTAGATTCTTATCTTCATCCGTTTCCTTTTGTTCATAATTTGTAAATCTTGTCAAATATTTGTCATAAAGAAAACAACACGTTGCAATGTTTAGGAAAATTGAGTGTATTTTTAAAGTTTGCTTAAATGTAATACGTGGCTGTTTTCATTTTTCTTTTCATTTTGAAGATATACTTTGTATAAATATGTACCTACCTAATTACATTTTCAAAATGTCAGTAAAACAAAAAAAGCGCACGGATTGATTTTTCCAAAAAAAATTGTTTACTATTGAAAAATTGTTTACATAAATATGTAGGTAAGTATATACATATATGTTCTATGGAGCATCTAGAATAAAATCCAGTTCTTATAATAGGTATAGGTACATATGACTACGAGTTGAACATATTTTTAAGCGTACAAATCTTTCTCTATCCATTTTTTTGTACAAAACGCTTTCACACAGTCGATTAATATAAACACCACCTATTCTCCACCCTCATCTAATCATAAAACGTCGTAAGTCACTATGAAATCCAAATACGCATACACCCTTTTGCCACGATGAAGCATGCGTCAACGACTCGACACTTGTTTTATTCAATTCAAAGATGGCGCTGTACGCTTGATTTAGCTTGTGTTTATCTCTTTAATAAGGAAACGCGGGAATAAACAGATTTTTAGTTGACTGCCTTTGTTTTGATTAAATGTGGCTTATTTATACATTGCTTATTGTTGCAAATGTTTTAATAGAATTGAATTGATTTAAACTTACGGTAATTTGAAAGAAATTACTAACATTTAAAGTAGGTAGTTTAATTAAACTTCAATGCCACCCATGTACAATCTTTTGAGATAAGTAATCAAATGTTTAAGTTATAAGTAACAAAATTAACAAATGTTTATATAAGAATCCTGTACAATTGTATTATTTTACACCAATATAATTTTTTAGAATATAATAACAAAAAAAACCTTAACAATAAAAAAACCCTAACAAACTACCTAAATTAGTCAAATAACCCACCCCGCATCGTTCCCGACGCAAAAGTGCCCATCACACTTGCCGCGTTTCCACGCTGAACCACGCTGGATATAATAACTATAGGAGGTACATAGGTATGTTTTAGGGAGTTTTTTTCTCCGTTAGTTGCATTAAATACCTACTTACATAATTATATTCAAGATGATTATTTACCTTAAAACAACTTGTTTAAAAATAAAGTAAGTTTTCTATAGGTACTATAGGATACCTACTCAATGCAAATAATATTTAATACGCTTTTTTGCATAATATACTACACCCATATAAACCAACAACCTACATACAAATAACATTCAAACCCAACCCGTGAGAAGCAGTTAAACAATTCTCGACAAATGATATTTTTATCTCCCCATTTATCATTTATCTCGATGGCGATAAGATAAGTGCAGGTGCACTGACGCATCAGTCAATGCCACGCTACGTGACCTAAAAGTCAATGCTCGGATATTTTATATTGACCTTTGTCCGCTTTGCTGATTAATTTGCCCACTGTGTATTTGACACGCGTTCAAGTCATATTATTTAATCGCGATTTTTTTTTGTGTACTACCACTAAAACTTCAGTAGTTGCATGTGCTCTGCCTACCCTTTTATGGGCTACTGGCGTAATTGTATGTATTTTTTGTTATTTTATTTGTTGTTCGATAGGACTTTTGATTTAATCAGACTTATGTTTTATTTATTATAAATGCATTAAGATTTTATTGTAGATAATTTATATTTACATCTACAATAGATACATATCTTAATGCATACTCGTACGTCCATGTTGACATAGAATGCCATAAGGTTTTTAAGGCGATAAGTTTTTTTTTGATAAGTTTTTTTTTTTTTTTTTCAATATGAGAGTATGATTTTTGAAAAAAAAAACATTTAATCGTCTCTCAAAATCAGACATTAAAGCAACTAAAGCAACATTAAGATACAGCGGGGCAAATCTCGATTGGGGGGCAAATGTAACTGGTCCATTTTTTCCATGTTTTACAATGTTTGCATTATTAAATAGATGTCCACCGGTTATATATGGTAGATGTGTTCAGTGGATATATGTAGAACTCAACATTATAGTGTAATAATGGAAAAAATGGATTAGTTACAATTGTCCCCAGACGAGATTTGCCTCACTGTACCTTACCTATATATTAGCTCATAAAAATATACCGTTGCTAAATTACTGATCACAAATGACTGATAAGGACAGGTATAATAATAAGATACGGGCTGACTCAACATATAAATATTCCAAGCTCTAGATGTAGACAGAGAAAACCGCAAACTATGAATATACTTATCAGTTTAACATTACTTATAAAAAAAATACTTACTTATAAAAAATGACGTGTAAAATAACATATTTTATCAATAAAAAATCTGAATCTGAACACGTGTTTATAGTTTATATGGATATTATTTAAAAAAAAAACGAAAAATATTTAACGAAAAGAAGTCCATAATCAACGTTATTAACAACATTATTTGATGCGACAAGTGTAAAAAATTAAAAATCTTCATCGTCCGAAATAATTTACACTTGTGGTGTGGCATCAATCAACCAGCCAGTTTAAAGAACTAGCCACTTACTAGAAGATAAAGTAGGTGGCTCTTTATGTTCTCAACTGTAAACTATAGGTACTATGTTGTGACTTCTTATAGTTCAAAGAACTAACAACTTACTTAGTCACAATTAAACATGTTGTTTCGCGCCAAGAACTAGCCGTGTGTCAATTTGTCACAAATTAATAGTAAGAAGATAGGTCTTTAAATTGTATTCTCAAAAGTTTACGATAAAAATACTTATAATTTATAATGTAATTTCATTATATTTAACAAAAATAAAGCTAACTAGTTTGAAGAACTTATAACTTAGTCAGAATTAATCATTTTCGCTCAAAGACCCTGTCCTGCCTACCCTGTCCAACACTGTCAGGCTCAAAAAATAGTGATTTATTGCCGAAAAGCCGTTTAAAATAAGCTATTTATAATGGCGGTCACTGTCCTATCTCCCAAAACTTCGATTTAGACACCTATTTTGATTAGAACTACCATTTTAGACCCTGCAGCAATTGACGGCGATAAGCAAGGAGGTGGTTTGTTTGTGCTCTCAAAAGGTTACACTGAAAATATTCATTTGATCATTGAAATAGGGAACTTGACTGTAGTTAAAATATAATATTTTATACCATGCACGAAATACGTTGTGGATACGAATAAAGTTATTTATCTATCTATCTATCTATCTAAATAAAGCATCAGGTAATTATAAGAAAAACATGGACAGAAGTTGTTTTTAAATCCAATCTCTACTTAATAAATCAGGTAGAAATATATAAAGTAACTGAGTTGACTTCCATATTAACATGTCGTTCAAATTCGTTCTGACAGTTCTTAAAAAGAAGCTGATTTGGCTAGGAGGCAAGTAGCCTATTTCGGGAACTCGATAAAAATCAATATAAGTCTAACGAAAATAACTGTGAATCATACAAAACTTACAATTAAACATGTTTTGCGCAAAGAACTAGCCGTGTGTCAATTTGTCACGAGTTAATAAAGCAAGGAGGTGGTTCTTTGTGCGTCGTATCTGAGCTCGGCTTCATTTCCTGGCCTCGCCTCTTGTCGAACTACCCGTTGCCTGAAGGCACGAGATGGAGCGGACTAGTTGTGAAAGACTTTGTTGAAGTAGATTGACTTGGTTTCTTTGAAAGTAGATTGTTGAGCTTGGATAGAGCTGGGATGAGTAACAAAGCAGTGGGATAAAGTTATGTTTGAAAAAGAAAAACAAAGGGGAATGTAGGCTAATTTTATTATCCATGCAAGTCGTTGACTACGGAGTATTTAATTTTACCAACATACAAAAGTGCATTTATCTGATATGCTATGAAAGGGTTCGTCTTGATACTCGTAATTTCTGAAAAACATCCCATAAATTCTGACAGGGAAGATGGTTATAATTTATCACCGATCGAAACCACATGATCTGTCTTCAGATACGTGCGCGGATGGATATATAATATATGGTAGGTAATTTTTGATACGTGCTGGACTAATTGCCTTTTGTTCCCGTGTGGTGAATTTAAGATTTCACCATTCTCCTCTTTCCTCCCGTTAAAACGTTGCTCTTGTCGACTGTAGGATATTGAAAGAAAAGAAAGAAATAAAGGAAAATAAAATATTTGATATAAAAACATACAACACAATACAATAAAACAAGTGAACACCGCCACCAACAATTGTTTCAATTGTAGTCGATTGGCTAACAACCTATCAATCACTTATTAGCTGAGTTCTAAAACCTGAACAATTTCATGTGCGCAACCCTTTTAGAAATACAGGTGTGTGTTTACGTTTTAAGTTATTGTAAACTTTGCCAACGCCAGCGGCTCATGCCTTGCACCACAGCCTAAACAAGATGCGGGATTATCACATTGTTTTGTTTTTGATTCATTGCCATTTGTTCGAGTCCGCCACTTCGCGATCGGATGTTTTAATTTATACGATCGTTCGTGGTGTGAGTTACTTTGTGGATTGTGTGTGTTGACACTTTATAGTCTATTTAAGTTATTGATTTTATGTTTTTGCTTCTGAAGGTTTTTGCACCACGATTGAAGTTCAGTTTTGTTATGATGAGTTTAGTTGGTTTAAGATGTTATTTTAAGTAATGTGGTGAGATGCACATAGCCCAAATATCTGTTGTCTAGATGGCTTTTAAAGTTAGATCGTTTTATTTATGTATTTTTGGCTGGTGGATCTTTTTGTTTTGTTTTCTTACAGCATCAGTTTAAATAAATACATACATTAAATTATATTTCTTACGAGTCCTCGTACATACCTCGATCCGTTGTTGTAACTATTAGGTGTAGCATTGTATTGAGACACCTCTTCGTCACCATAAAAAATCGAATGTATCTCGCCACTTTACTACTTAATGCTAAATATCTAAGTACCTATACAGCATATCGAAAAAAGAAAAAAAAACATAATTCACCATTCTTCAACATTGAAAAGGACAGTTACCCTGAAAAGGTTTCTTCCACTCAGCGCTGTATCAATAACCCCTCGTAACGGGCGCGTGCCGATACCATCGAGAGCCCGCGCGCGGCCAATCTGCGTTCACACGGCGATCGGTCGAGACGAGAGCTTGATTTTCAAAGGGGCAGGAATTATGTAGGATTCAATTCAGTGGATGGCGTAAATAGCTTGATAACTCAGTCGTAAGGACCGACCAAAACATAATATAGGACTTAATATGTTCTAAATTAAAATTTCAGCAAAAAATATCTCGACTTATAAAGTTCTTCACGCCATCCACCGAATTATACTGTGACATTTTGAAGTTTAGTATCTGAGAAGCGATTATCGTCTTAAGTTATCTAGTCAAATTGTATCTTGGTCTTGTTTGCAACTATTTAAGTATCTCCTCATCATCCTCCTTGCGTTATCCCGGCATTTGCCACGGCTCATGGGAGCCTGGGGTCCTAAGTTATTTCCTAACTACCTAATATTACTTCGCTGTGACATTACTATGCTTAGTTCCGTTACCACCGAGAGGCAGACGCGACCAATCTTGAAAGAGTGAGTTTGCGTGCGGTTTTGATTTCAAGTCTCAAAAGAAATTTTTGTACAGCTTGTTGGGACCGATTTCATATTTATCACTCCTCTTTGCAATAAAATAGTGCACAAAATGAATAATAACAGTTTCCCAACTTCTGTTGTTCTAAGCTCACAGGACGAATAAATACTACATAAATAATGCAAGTATTGTAGACTCAAGATATCCATTCGTCACTAAAACTGTGCGAAGCAAGCATAATGCCGCTCGACGTGTGCTATCTCGTTCGCTCCCGTCGAGTCGTCCCATTCGCTCGCGAGTGGCTAATCTACCATCCGCAGTCGATGGCGCTCAAGTTATCGGACACAAGTGGAGCGTTACTTTTGAACGTTGTGCTTTTCGTGCTCTTTTGTCTTGTTACGTTTGTGTGAGTGTGAATGACATCGTTAGAGACCACACACACATTTAAAACGTATTCTAATAACTACGTGTAAGAAAAAAACGGACCGGAAAATTCAGGAAAAAATATGCTTTAAGATACTCGATTATATGGCGACCCTGTATAATTTTCAATATTTCAACACATAACAAAACTACCGTGAGACATTCACATATTAAACGTATATCGCTTGACATGCCGAGCGATCTTCGACAATTTTACGTGAGTGACCCGATTTTACATTAAAAAAAGTAAAAAAATCAGACTTTTTTTGGTATTTGCCGTTTTATTAAAAAACTATGCATTTTTGGTCAAAAGTTGCTTTGTAATGTTGAAAGCGCATTAAATTACAAACAGTTTGACATATTTTGTATCAATGTCCGTCAAATATTTTTTGAGATATGAAGCGTCAAAAAAAGAACATTTTTCCCCTTTCTATGAAAATATTCATTTTGCTAATATTTTGAGACAGATATCAGCAAAACAACTCAGGCTATTACATAAATTGTTAAATAAAAATGTAGAAAATTTCACTAGCTTTCATTTAAGCCCAAAAGTGTGCCAGTTATTTAAAAAAATAGGATTATATCGTAAGTCTAGTATAACTGGATCAGAAATAATCGGTGGATGGTAATGGCCAAATGGGATAGTTTACATATATTTACAGGTGTAGCGGAGAATGAATTATGATTATTTGGGGGCTGTTCAAGTATTACTCAGACACATATTTGCGTATATCAAATCAACATTTATTTAGTTAGTTAAGTTTACGGTCAAAAAGACCTCAGGATCGACGCTTGGCGGAAAAAAATATTTACGAGTAGAAAACCCTCATTAATTGAATCAGATTGTTCCGAAATTGTTCTTGTACGGACTGGTTTTTAAAGCATATCACTGAGGGTCAATAACATCGATGCAATCTCACGAGCGTTGTCGTTTGTCGTGGACGTGCCCGAATCATAGTATTCTCCGTTTAACGAAATATCAGTACATAGACTACATAGTATGTGTTGTATTGCACGCGCAGGTCTCTCACCGCCGCGCAGGTGTAGTCGGACCATAACTCGACAGTATACACTGAGGAACAGCTGTCTTTTTGCGCTGTCACTAGTTTTGCGTTGTCACTACATTTGGCGAATCTTCTAGCCAACAGGTTTGCCCTTACTGCGGTGGCTCGCCTCTGCCTTTCTATGTCCTCCTGGTCTTTTAAACTGGACAAGATGTGACCAAGATATCTGACTTCGTGTACTCTCCGCAATTGAACTCCATCAAGCAAAAGAGGTGGTACATGTGTGGGCATATGTGCTGCCTCCATGAGCATAAATTCAGACTTGTCCGGATTGTATCTCCATGTTATTCTGGCTGGCGTATCTCTCGCATTCTGCAAGTATCTTACGCATAGCTCCCACAGATGGTGCTAGTAGGACCATATATTATCGTCTGCATATGCGATGTGATTTATCATTTGCCCATTGATGGAGCAGCCAACCTCGGTACTGGTCAAAGCCTGCGACAGCCCATCCATGTACACGCTGAAGAGAGCCGGAGACATACTGCCTCCTTGTCTCACGCCACAGTTTAGCCCGCTGGCTGTGGACAGAGTTGACTTCCATCTTACTACGTTCTTCTGCTGGGAATACCACTTCTCCAGTATCTTAATAATTGGCGTGGGCGCTTTCCGTTCCCGTAGTTTATTCCACAGCAATCGGTGGTCAAATACAACTCAAGTGGACTTTCTATCACTACAGGAGTTGTGCCATCAAGATGCAGAACCAGGACCCTCAAAAAGGAAAAAGTAAAATGTAACTAATTCTGTTTTATTTTTCTAATTTAGGCCACTAGGTGAGTGTTTTATTGTTGTATTATTGTGTCGACTTTTTGTATATGTTATACTAACAGGTAGTTTTTAAAATATCCAATAATGTATAAGTACTAACCATTATGGGCCCTTTGTTGTCTGATATAATAAATAAATTAAATTAAATTAAATTAATTTACTAAACTTCAAAATTTTACTGTATTTTATTTCTTCATTAGTAATAGTCAAATCGATGCAAAGTTAGCTTAGACAATTTTATCAGATAAACGGATATCAAAGAAAGTAAGATCGAATAGATAACACTTTCAACCTAAAACTTTTAGCGTAAACTAATACCTTAACCAATCTACCAGACTCTTGGCTTCTCTATTTATAGATTTTTTTTTTGTTTACCAAAGTAACTATTCTTCTTACTGACTTTTACTCATTAATATTTCAACACATGTTTGTTGACGATTATAAGAGACTTATGTATTGTCAACTATGATTGGAAAAGTTCTGATTGTTTTAATCATATTTCGAAAGAGGGCACTAAATGAGCTGTGACTACCCAATTTTGTCAATGAGTAAGTTATAACTTAGGATGGAGTATTATAATTATAACAGAATTAATGTAACATAATAACGTAACCACAAAATTAAAATTTTGAAAAACCCGCGACATCATGGACCAATTTTCATGAAACATAGGAACACTCCCGACCAACTCAGTTTTCAAACAAAAAAAAACTAATATATTGATTTAGACTAACACGATTTGCACTCATAATGTAAATGTAAGTGTTTACGCGATTAAGTCCCGTTTTGTTCTAAAATTAAAAAAAAAACTAAATCTAAATCGGTTCATCTGTTTGTGAGCTACGATGCCACAGACAGACAGACAGAAACGTCAAACTTATAACACCCCGTCGTTTTTGCGTCGGGGGTTAAAAATAAAATCCACTTTATACGTATGTATACCTCCACCTCGTTTCTTCCTACCCTTATCCCAGGTTATGTGGGGTCGCTACAACATGTCTTCCTATTCTTCTCTATCTTTTGTCATCTCAGCACTTGTGGATTTAAATACAGCATTCTCATTTCAATTTCTCTTACTCAATCCCATAGTAACCAATATACAGCATTTATCAAATAATCTTCAGCGTGGGAAGCTAGCCTTTGCGCCTGCGCTGCACTACATACAGAACTATCTTATCCGACATCGGTATTGCTAATGATATAGTTCGAAAATGGTACCTACATCTGCAGCTAGTTTTTCACCTGGGCCCGTTTCTCGAAAGGTACAAGCCTTGTATTACAAGTGTGTTTCCATGACAACCGATATTACGATTTGACAGTTCGCGCACTTGTAATACAAGGCTTGTAGCTTTCGAGAAACGGGCCCCTGCTAGTACCTTGTATTCTTTTTCATCCTGGATAATGTTTATAAAATATAATCTAGTTTATGATCACGTGTAATGTCCTGGCCTGTTGAATTTTTAAGATCAAGGTAAGTGATATATTTTTGCTTTTTATTTTAGTTTTTACACATATACTTATCTAATTATTGAATATTTGTAAAGAAACGGATATCCATCTAATAAAACTAGGTAAACCATCTTGATAGGCCTAATTTGCTTAACAAAATCATAAATTACTCATAGTTGCTCCAATTAGTCCAATTTACAAAAACAACTATTGGTTACCAATAAAAAAAGAAAGTTGTAAATTTTCGTGCTAAGTGGTCAGGTAACCTCTCGTAAAAGTTGCAAAATTTTACAACTTTTGCCATGTCAGTAGCAGACAAGTCACTGGAGGGCTAAGCAACAACTGGTTCCGATTATTTAAAAGCCTGTACACCAGAAAGGTTTTTTTTAAGAATCCAAGCTTGTCGAGAAAACCTCGACAGCAGTATATTGTGTTTGTTAACAACGCAACAGCTAATAAACAATGTGTAATGAAACTAAAAGCGCGCACGCGTGAGTGGGCGGGGCCGCCCCGGCGTTAATGTCGGCGCGTAGATCATGCGCAAGATTCGATCGCCTGCGCGGGATTAGGAAATTCAGACGTGGGGTGAACTGACACACGTATTCTAAAACCCTGAATTACTAATATCACGTCAATGCGTGAATTGTATCATAAGTTTTAACAACTAAATGTTGAATATTTTTAAAGGAAAAATATGGAAAAATTCACACCTCCGGCAAGACTCCAACCTGCGACCTGCTCTGCTGCTTTACCGGAGCAGTCGCTATGACCAACTTATTAAGCCACAGAGGCCTGCTGGATGCGTGCAAATTTTTCCATGCCTTCCCTCAATTCCTAAACGCCTTAGGTGACGTATAGCGACATCTACCTATAATAATAAATGTGTCTTAAGTTTAACATGTTGCGAATAACATAGTTCTGAGTCTGACTCATACAATAGGCTTAAGTGGTTTGTTATGAAATTCAAATAACTATGTCGGTAAGGTGAAACTAGTGACATTATCTTTGTTATTATAAGACAGACCTAAAATATCATTTAATAGTTGACTATACTTAGCACTAAGTCACAAATGCTTTTAAATTCAATTGGTATTTAATGTCAAAACAATTAACATATTAATACAAATTATCATAGCAGATTATCGATCTACCAAACTAATCACGACAAACATACAACTGTTTCTCACAACACTATTTCTTAAACAACGTACATATATAATGTAATCGCCGGAAGTAACACACACTATGCACCAGAGTAAACTACAAAACCCAATAGATCATCCTGCCAATACCCGAGGTTACGTTTTACCCAAAACTTATCTCCAAATCACCCCCCAACTATTAGGCGTCCCGCAAACACAGCTCTTAGACAATCGCGGCCTTATCTATGCAACTGTGAAGCTACAACCAGTTGACAAAGTGCACTACGTGATATTGCAGCCATTACTCCCAGTGATTCATATCACGACCCCCCCAAAACCCCCACGAACCGAAAGCGGGGGCTTTCTAACAGATAACGCCGTGTCCAGATACCTATTATTAAAGATGCAGCCACAGCCTAATGGTATTGATGAACGCGTCCGAACAAACAGACAAAAAATTAAAAAAAGTGAATGTCAAAGTGACAGCGCCAAAACTACGCCGTGTCCACCTACTAATGATGCTACCCTGCGCACAGCCTAATGATACTGATGAACGCGTTCAAGCAAATAGATAAGAAATTTAAAAAAAAGTAATTTCAAAGTGACAGCGCCAAAACTACGTCGTGTTCAGATACCTATTAAAGATGCAACCCTGTGCACAGCCTAATGATATTGATGAACGCGTTCGAGCAAACAGATAACAAATTAAAAAAATTGAATGTCAAAGTGACAGGACCAAAACTAGCCACAAAGCACCGGCAAGGTGAAACAATCAACAAATTCGCATCATACTGCCGGATCGGACATTTATTGTCTCCTATCGTGGCATTCCACCTCCGTTGTTTACAACAGAGACGCTCAATTTGCTCTGGAGACTTTTTATCTCATTTTTGCTAGCTTTTTTTCGAACAAAGAGTCGATATGACAGGTTGCGATGTATAACAGTTGGACGAAAAAGAGGATTCGCGGGCAATCGGACAAAAACAGAAGGAGCGGGCGGGCGCCAGTCCGTGACAATTGCAAGTCCGCCATGTTGGATTATTGTGCTACTGCTATTCGATTAAGCGTCTCGACGGGTTTGTTTTAGTTTGTCATGTCCCGATGTAATTGCTTCCGTTTTAGCTGATAAGTTTTTGGTTTGGGATTTATTGAAACGTCTGTTGGCCTTTCAAGCAGGATACTCTATTTATATCAGGGAAGCAATAAGAAAGTTTGAATTCTGAGTGACGACTCCTCTCAATAGTTGTAATTTTTTATTGATAAGTTTCCGTAAATTTGACTTTATTAGTAATATTTTCCATCTTTAATACCTACAATATAGTCTATACCTAAGTAACCTGCGAACTACATAAAAAGTCACACCATCACATGGTCCTTCGAACCGGATTACTTCTTAACAACAAGCTTACGAAGAAACTTAGAACAAATTAAATGGAGAATTGGATACCATCTCTATCAGTGTCCAAATATTGAACAAATGGAGAAAAAAGGCGCGTTATAAAAAAAAATCTACGACGAATAACATTCGTCCCTATACATTATTCCCTGCCTTTTTTGTGCCAAGATTTGCTTGAGCGTCTATATGTCAACTAAATTAAATGTATTAATATCCCTAATGAATCTCAAAATGTTCACTTCGAGTTCTAAAACAATGTTCTCATTTCAATACTTTTCCATAAGCTTTTACATCTTAAAATTCACCTTAGCAGTGTTGTGCCTTATTTTAATCGAGTATATATCGCGCGCGGCCGTGTGGAACCGTGATAGTGACCGACGGCGGGTCTCTCGATACGCTGCGCACTGAATCTATTCATATTTTCAATTTTTACCCAATTTTAGATGCCTTTTTAAAGGTGTGTGGATTTCGGAGGCGGTGAGTTTGAATAGGCTAGTTTCCTACTAGTCAAATCAGCTTCTTTTTATGAACTGTCAAAATGATTTGCTAATATGGAATTACTATGAAATACTGAGGAGTGACGTCACGGTCAATTCGTTTACTTTATATCTTTCTCTTTGACTTATTGAATAGAAATTATGTTTAAAAATAACTACTGTCCATATTTTTCTTATAATTATGTAGTTCTTTATTTCGTGCACTGCATAAAATAATTTATTTTAATAATTTTTTTTTTATTTATTTTAGGAAACTAGCCTATTGAATATGATTGGGATTTTATATGAGATTATTTGGTTGGTAAACATTAATCCAACAGTCGACTTCTACGACACCCACAGGAGGAAAGAGTGTGGACTTTTTAATTTGCTTGTATAGTTACCAAAGTAATTTGCTGAAAACATATAGTGATATCAGGCATGCAAAACGATGTTGAATATTGATATGTTTAGTAAGCTCAGTCTAGTAAAGTGATGAATTTTGGCTGTTGAATTTTGTGCTTGTTTGCCTCTTTAACAGTTAGTAGTAGTGGTAGTTTTGTGTTGTTTACATCTCCGGTGACACTTTGCTGGGACGTCAGTCTTCCGCGACCACGGCCAGTGCAACCTGGCCGAAACGTTGGGAAAAAAGGTAAAAATAATGTTAATTAATCGCGTTCGACCTGTGTGTGACTTTAAATATGTGTACAAAGCGCGAGAACTTAAAGTGTTAGTTTTAGGTAAACTATAAAACATAAAGGTTTATTTTTATACGTACCTATATCAGAAACAATAATTACTGATGTCCCTTTCTCGTGTTGTGAAGGGCTAAGAATTTCACCGCCATCATTTCTCGCGTGGGTTTCGTAGAAGTCGACTGTTATATTTGGTTCAATTGTGGTGTGAGAGATAGGCTAACCTAACAACCTGTTTTCTTTCAACCCCTTTAATGGCTAAGAAAGGAATTTGGGAATACAGGCGTGAGTTTATGCATTTTATGCATTTTTTGTGTACCTATATCAGAAATATCTACATTATAAACTTTCTAAAAACCAATCAAAATTATTCAAAGTATTATCCTACAATAACCTAACCACAAAATTAAAATTTTGAAAAAACCCCCGACCCCGACATAGTAGACCGATTTTCATGAAACATGGCTAAGAACACTCCCGACTAACTCAGCTTTCAGACAAAAAAAAAACTAAATTTAAATCGGTTCATCCCTTCGGGAGCTACGACGCCACAGACAGACAGACAGACACGTCAAACTTATAATACCCCGTCGTTTTTGTGTTAAAAAACCGCGTTATGAAACACTGAAATAGATAAAGCCCAGTTTTTACCGAGTATGAGTCGAGTTTGAATGGCGGATATCTCTGGTAGCATTCGCGAACTTTTTCAACTACGCCGTACGCGCACGGCTTAGCCTGACGAGTGAGCGACGAGTCGACTTATGCAGTCAGACCCGGTAAATGGAATTAGGATTGAAAATTATATGCTTCTTTCACCACAAAATTATTTTTTTAAAACCCCAGACCGCGACATAGTGGACCGATTTTCATGAAATATGGCTAAGAACACTCCCGACTAACTCAGCCAAAAAATACTAAATCTAAATAGGTTCATCCGTTCCGGAGCTACGGTGCCACAGACAGACACACACACAGACAGACAGACAGACAGACAGGCAGACAGACAGACACGTCAAACTTATAACACAACGTCGTTTTTTGCTTTGGGGGTTAAAAATATCCAACTAAGATATCTGTCCAGGTTCCGTAGACGAATGGCATTCCTCCGACGCGAAATTAAAACGAAACGCTGCAAAAGGTAGTCTCTGGCATGTGTCGCGCCAATACGCAAGAGCGACAGAGATAGATATCAATGACCGTTTCGTTTCATTATCATTAAATTAACCAAAAATAAAACCGCCTTCAAAAAAAGCGTGTTACAAACACGGAGAAACTAAAAAGCCAAAAATAATAAACCTTCGAATTCAGATTTCTTATCGGATTGCAATAATCTAAACATCCAAATTATAAAAAAATCAATTATTTTTGTAGTCGGTACCAGACCTGTTCGTCGCCTTGCTATTGCCTGTTTGCCCCACCCAACCATACGCAGGCCGGTCCGGACTCCAAAAATAATTGATTTGTTTATAATTTGGATGTTTAGATTATTGCAATCCGATAAGAAATCTGAATTCGAAGGTTTATTATTTTTGGCTTTTTAGTTTTGTAACACGCTTTTTTTGAAGGCGGTTTTAATTTTTGTTAAAAAGTTATTTTTTTATTTGTTGATTTTTATTGGTTCCTAGTGATATTATATGTATCAGTCCGAATATATGTACAGTAGTGAAAGAATTATCCTTTAACTCCTAACCATTGAGGAGTTGACCTTCCATCATCAGCTCAGCCACATAAAATTATTACCATCAGGCGTAAATACTGGTATACCTTTGAAAAATACACTAAAAACATTACATGTGCCTATAACATTTGAAGAGTTCCCTCGATTTCTCCAAGATCCCATCATCAGACCCCGACTTGGTGCCAATGGGACCATCTCGGGGTTATACCCGTTCGATCAAAAAAAAAAATTTTGAAAATCGGTCCACGCTTCTCGGAGATATCGAGTAACATACATACAAAAAAAAAACATTCAGTCGAATTGAGAACCTCCTCCTTTTTTGTAGTTGGTTAAAAATGATTACTTCTCTATCTACAAAAAAAATGAACTAGAAGCATATGTTTTAAATGTTGAATTACATTACATATTTGTGAATGTAGTTACATTGCAGTGTGTTTTTCAGATATTAAGAATTTTAAGTAGGTATATTATGTACTAGGGTATAATGTTGTATATAACTATATTATAAAACCAATAAAAACATGATATCTTGAAAAAAAAATATAACCGTATGCCAAGTTTACCATAATCTATTACTGTTTATATTATCAATAGTATATAAAAATATAAATCTGTTGAACACAAATTATTCTCTAAGATTTAAAGAAATTATAAGTAATTTTACTATTTTTTTTCTAAACCCTTCCTTCATATTCCATTTACCCAGGTTTCACCATACATATAACTCTATATAGATTATTCGCCTGCCGCCTCCAGATACGTCACTCATGTAAGTTTTCTTCGCATTCAGAATTATCGCGTTTTGCATGAGTCGACAACTTGGAATGGATTTTTGCTAAGCGTTTCTTTTTGACAGGCTGACGTTCGATTTTTGAAATTGCTCCGCCATTCCATTTAGAGGGTTAGACAAGAAAATGTGAGATTATTTTACCTAGAATTTTTCCAAGAAAAATTCGGCGCGATTCGAACTTTGAGAGAATCTTAAGTGTAAGCTCTAGACGATATAAATCGAAGATGTCTGTGTCAAAAATGACATTTCTACAAAAAAAGTCATTTTTGAAATCGAAACGCTTCTTTACATGCCTATCTAAACATATTCATTGGGCTAATTTTAACTTCCACAAATTTTGCGACATTTTAATTGAAATCATAAACTTTTTATAACTAATACGTTCGGTACAAAAAAAAGTATACATGATTTCAATAAAAATGTCGCAAAAAGACAATACATTTTTTTTTACTAACACGTATGAGAATGCTTTTCTACAATAAAAAACCAAAAATAAGTTTTTACAGAAATAAGCTACAAATCAAATAGCTAAATATTTTGACAGATACCTACCAAAAGCAGTATTTGACACATCCCTCCTTAACATAGTACAGTTAACCTCGCCCAGTGCGTTATCGCGCACACAAAAGAATGTTTGACGATTGGGCAAACATAATGGCAATCGCATCGGCAGGTGACGGCGATACATTGGACGCCAATCCTTTCCGATGATGGATAAAAAGGTTAAAATGTTTCTAAAAAACATGTGTTCATTGGAAGTTTATTTTTCTTTTTTAACCGACTTCAAAAAAGGAGGAGGTTCTCAATTCGACTGAATGTTTTTTTTTTTTTTTTTTGTATGTATGTTCCTCGATATCTCCGAGAATTGTGGACCGATTTTCAAAATTTTTTTTTGATCGAACGGGTATAACCCCGAGATGGTCCCATTGGCACCAAGTCAGGGTCTGATGATTTGATCCTGGAGAAATCGAGGGAACTCTTCAAATGTTATAGGCACATGTAATGTTTTTAGTGTATTTTTCAAAGGTAAACCAGTATTTACGCCTGATGGTAATAATTTTTTGTGGCTGAGCTGATGATGGAAGGTCAACTCCTCAATGGTTAGGAGTTAAAGGATAATTCTTTCACTAGTGTACATGTATTCGGACTGATACGTATAATATCAATAGGAACCACTAAAAATCAACAAATAAATAAACTTTTTAACAAAAAATAAAACCGCCTTCAAAAATAAGCGCGTTACAAAACACGGAGAAACTAAAAAGCAAAAAATAATAAACCTTTGAATTCAGATTTCTTGTCGTATTGCAATAATCTAAACATCCAAATTATAAACAAATCAATTATTTTTGGAGTCGGTGCCAGCCTGCGTATGGTTGGGTGGGGCAAACAGGCAATAGTAAGGCGACGAACAGGTCTGGTACCGACTGCAAAAATAATTGATTTGTTTATAATTTGGATGTTTAGATTATTGCAATACGACAAGAAATCTGAATTCAAAGGTTTATTATTTTTTGCTTTTTAGTTTCTCCGTGTTTTGTAACGCGCTTATTTTTTTTATGTTTTTTTCAATGTGCATTGATAAAGAAACGATAAACTTTCTAGACGACGGCCTCAAGATTGCTTGTAACGACCTAAAAGGCGCAAGGATTCCATATTATTTTCTGAAACTAAAAACCTTAAGATGTGATAATGAATGTGACTAAAAAATTATGCGAGAATTTCTTAAAACTAAATCGAATTATTTAAAGTAGGTATTCGTTAGTCAGCATTTTATTTATATTTTAATTTAGTACTACTTTGTAGGTATCAATTTTTTTTATATGTATATCCGGTCTGGCTCTGTTACGCCAAATCTCATCAAATATACATATAGTCACAGATAGATGAGACAGAACATGCGGCCATACCTTTGACAGTTACCAATCCCGCAAATAAAAACGCAAGACATCAAACTGACAGCAAGCTCGGAAGCAATCACGCCATCTAGCGACGTCACGACTGACGTCACTGACGTTCGAAAATTAAAATCTCGCTAGTCGCTGACAGCCGCCGGTCCGTTCGATTTCAGGCTTGTTCTAAAAATGTCAGCGCGCTTTGTTATCGTCGGCGTGTGGGAAATGAAAGTCCATCGAGTGAGGAGTCCATTATCGATGTGCATATTATATTGCGGAATTAATGTTTAGGATTATGGCCGTGTTGAGGTTTTCCGGTCAGTCGTTGACAATATTTACATTTAATAGCCTGTAACCTATCGAATTATAACTTCATAGATGGTAATGAAATAAAACTATGGAAACGGATTAAATCGCGAATAATGAATTTAAAATACATCCCGACGTTTCGAACTCTTTACAGCGTTCGTGGTCAACGGGTCACCCGTTAAATTATTTTTCTCAAACATGCAATGAAATATTGTCTTTACGTTCCTTAAAATGGGCTGGGAAGTATCGCTTTTTGGGGGCGCAACAACTCGAGAGGACTGTAAAGGGATTTCATATTATTTTTTAGGCCTAGGCCTGCAAAGTAACTTTTTTTTATAAAATATTGTCCTTTAGAGCATTTTTTTTTTATTTCATTGTATGTTTGAGAAAAGCACTATACATGCCTCGGCGTGAAAACGGATTCCCGGCCTCGTATCCCTATCCGGGACTCTGATGTAATGTACTATACATTGACATGTATTTCATTTTCGATTTTAGGGTTTCGAATCGAACAAGATTGAGTCAGAAAGCGGTCCCTGGTACAGGGCTTGGAAAACGCTAGTTTGAAGAAGAAGTATCTAAAAAACTTTTTTGACTAATTAGTAAATTAGTTTCCAATGTCGGGCTAAATGTATTATAATCATAGGTATATATCAAAGGAAATAAGTATATCTACTAAACCACCATGGGTGTGTAATGATTGGTATAACTTTTTTGGTATAGTAACATTTGATATAACAACATTTGGTATATTTTTAAAAGATATAATCACTCATTTGACATAATTAACATTTGGTATAACCACAAAACATCTACTTTTATTTTGTATAATCATTATTTCGTATAACAATTATTTATAATAACTGCTTTATGGTATAACTATCCATTGATATACGACTAGTATAATATAACTACCAAACAGTATAAAACATTTCATGAATTAATTTTATTCTTTTTTTAAGGGATCACAGTTCTAACCTAACCTAACCTAACCTACTTTTCTGACAGTAGATGTGTTTAAGGATTGCAGTTCTAACCTAACCTAACCTATTTTTTCTGGTAGCAGCGCGTTGTGTGTAGGGGTCACAGTTCTAAGCTAATCTACTTTTCTGGTAAATGATGGATCTAATTTATTGTAATTTTTTTTATTCTAACTGAGCTTTAGAAAGAATCAATTTGTGTTATACAATTTATTTATTATCGGAAATAAGCATTATACTAAAAGTATGTTATAATAAATGTTTTTCGAAAAAATGATCATTATATTAAATAAGAATTATACAATTTGTTAGTATATCATTTGTTGTTATATGGTTCAATAATTATATCAAATGATCGTTATAACGACTAAAAGTATATCAAAAAAAGTTATATCGATCGATACGCACCCAACCACCATATCGCACACGTAACTTTAAAATTCGAAATTTATCGCAACCACTATCAGAAACTCAAGTCATTAAACCAGTGGCTTGTTTATATCAGCAAGTACATAGATCGCTATCGGACTATGTAATCCGCCGTGTCCACTGATAATGTTCAATCGTAAAAATCGCACTTGATTAAAAACTTTATCGGTTTTTTCGATAAGCAACCGATATGGCTGAGCGGTTAGTGCTACGACGCGAGTCGGCCTATACGCTTGGCTGTATTTTGAATTTCGAAGTGCTAGGTTTTTTATTGGACAGACGGAGTTGGGTTTTTGAGGTATGTTTTGGTATTTATGTGAGTATAAATAACCTAATGGTACTGAAATGAAATCAATTAGCAGACGAATTTATTTACATTGCTTTAATGTGTAATTTGCAAATAGTATATAATATTGTATATTAAAATTGGAGTAACTTTTACGTTATGTACTAGTTTCTGTTATTTTGACAAAAATATTAGTGTTAGTTATCAACAAAATCGTAAAAATCATGAGGTAAATTCATAGGGTAAATTAAGGGTTATTTGATGCACTTTAATATAATTTAAATAATTGTAATTCTAACGATTTCTCTACTCTACTGTTGTAGTTATTTCCCCAACTTAAATTAATATTCAACTTTTCCAGTTTATTTCACTGAAATTTCATTTTAGAGGTAACTCAACAAAATTTAAATCAACCGTGACAATTATTATTTTTGTCTGGCCGTCTTAATATCTTCTTACTGCTGGGGTTAAATAGTACATTGTGCAACAAGGGGAGGAAGTTGAATATTAATAACGAGAGTAAGTTAAATTTAAAGACTCGAGTTAGTAATATTAATACTTCCCGAGTTACACACAATGTTTTTCATCACACTTGCATTATAAAAAATATGCAAAAAGGTAAAAAAGAGTGAACTCTTTTTTACCTTTTTGCATATAGTACTAGAAATTTCTTAACTCCCTAACGATTTTTCTATAACTCACGCTCCGCCTGCGTACAATAGCACATTTAGTGTGCGAGTGTGATGAAAACTTATTTATATCATATCTCGAAATTTTTTCGCAAGCAAAATAAGCGACGTACTTGTGCAAGTATAAATTTAATTATTCGAGCATTTATATGTACAGAGTAGAAATAAAAGAAAATTCCAAAATGAAAATAGGAAAATGTGGCATGTACGCTACCTTTACAATACGCTGTCTAGGTGTTTCCTTGTATGTGCATCGTATTTTTTACATTTAAATTAAATACATGTCGACAAGCAATTTGAAATTATGTAGCTTCCACGTCAGGTTTACCTACAGGTGCTATCGTTAAACTAAAAACTCGAAAAAAAATTTTGAATTTGGAAGCGAAACCAACCGTTTATTTACGGCGCTGTTATCGTGTGTGCGGCTGCGGCAGCACGCGCTATCGCCGCGAAATCGTTCGGTGGCAATAGATAATTGTACGGGCACGTTATCAGTGGCCAATGTTGGGCCAAGTTTAGACAAATGTTGGGAATTTGGGGTTAGCCAAATGGCATTTCTGCGACGCGAAACGCCACCGAAACGCCGCAGAAATGTAGTCTGGCTCTGTCGCGCCAATAAGCAAGAGCGATAGAGATAGATAGCTACGAAAGAGATGTTATCGTGAGCGATTCGTGAGCGTCTGTACATTCGGCTACGCACACAGGTATCGATGCTATGCTGTGGGTACAGTTTCTGTAACACCACCTTTACTATATCATATTTGCGAACAAGAAAATATCTACTCGTACTTGCCAACATGACAAAATTTTACTTACTGATAGACCCTAGAATAAACAATATACACCCTCAAAATAAAATTCTTGGAAAAGACCGTAGGTAACTGCTACCTGCAAACGGTTGAAGAATTTATATATCATAAGTATCAAACTTACTTAAAATCTTAAATAGGCCCTCGAGTTGTATTGTACCATGATGTTGGCTGCATTTTCTCGCTTGTCACTGAAAAATGGCGCGAAATTAAAATATTCTATTGGACGATGAACCTGCGTTTAGGAAAGCACGCGCTTGGTGGCCGATGAGCCCTACATTTTTCAAATATGCCGCCTTTTTTGTGACAATACTTGATGGACCGTATATGAAATACTAAGCTCGCTAATTTCTCTATGCCCTAAGCCAACATTGGCCAAGCACGCCATGGTTGGTGGCGTTGGCGCAGCGCCCGCATGCATTTTTCCGATTCTCGCTGCACTGATAACGTATCAGCTTGTTGCAATCGGTTATGGGGCTGCATGAGGTTTAGGCTTTACTTGGTTAATACGCAGTTTAATTTTAATATGGGGGAATATCGAGAAAACAGACTGAATTTTCGTGGCCTTGAATTTTCGCGATGTTCAATATTGAGTCGACTATTGTACACAAATTCTGAATGAAAAATGAGGTTCATAGTTTATATTGAAATAGCAGCATCGAACAACAAATTCAAGTTTATGTAACTACAGTAAACTTTCTTCGAACCATTATTATTAAAAGTGATACTGTTACTGATCTACTGAACTTGGCGCCCGCTGTGCAGTGGTTGAAAAACTTGTGGTTGAATTATTTTTGCCTATTGGACCATGTCGTCATACCACAGAATACATATTAGGTCATACGTTAAATAAATAAGAAGTTATCAAATATGTTACCTATATCACATCAAAAGTTAAATACGTAGGTATTTAGTATTAACAATCATTATATTAGAACATTAAATCGTGATAGATTAATCAACTTCAGCTTACGTTGCATAAGTTAAAAAAATGTCAATTTAAACCAATATAGTGTATTTATAAAAAATTAGTTAATAATTTTGTTTAATTTACACATAACACTGATTTACACTTTCACGGTTACTTTACACATGTCGTGTTCTTATCAAAACTTGCACCCAATCAGCAAATTTCAATAACGATAAAACAAAAACTAACTGTTGACATATTTATTGCGATGTGTTAGATAAATATCATGTCAGTTATCACTTATCACGCTAATTACAGCTGTTTATAGTGTAATTACAGGTCGATAATGTATTGTAATGTGTAATCACATTTCAGCTATCTGAAGATTTATTTTTGGTAACTTTTGTGACAATATTTGATGTTACAAAACATTTATGAAAGTCACTACAGTGCGGATTTTTATTTTCTTGACGTTTTTTTTTCAAATGTGGGAATTTTTGTATTTTTTCTGCTCAGAATCATGACTCGTGAGCTCTTTCGATTCCGCAAGAGAAAATAAATGTCTCACATTTTTTTTATTTACAATTTCCCATAGAACTCCTTTGATCGTAACTCAGAGGAAACCAAAAAAATGTATGGAAATTTTGGGACATTTTTCATCTCCTATTAGAATCGAAAAGCTCATGATTCTGAGTAGAAAATTTCCAAAAATAAAAAAAGTGATATCGACAAGAAAATAAAAATATGAATTTATAACGTATTAGAATTAGAACGGAACGCAAGATGTATGTAGTTTT
The DNA here is from genome assembly GCF_023078275.1 of Leguminivora glycinivorella. NCBI lineage: Eukaryota > Metazoa > Arthropoda > Insecta > Lepidoptera > Tortricidae > Leguminivora > Leguminivora glycinivorella. The sequence goes on from NC_062976.1 coordinate 5,818,958, forward strand.
TGGTTCTTGTAACCGTGTGTGGTTAGTAAGTTACTAACATAGTTCGAGTCATGTGTTCTGGCAGGCATGTATGGTCGCGCGATAGATGATAAAACATCCCTATCGCACTTACAAATGGCCACTCTACAACCATGTCACAATGACAAGCAATAAGAGATTTTTTAAAATCTGATTTATAACGTCACTATGACATAGTTCTACAGTGGTTCCAATTGATTGACTGTACCTACAGCAAAACATTCCTCAAGTATTTAACTATCCATTACTTCATAAAACTCGAATCACACGAGTCTAACACAACTTTTTATAGCCTACACATTTATGGCTTCTAAACACTAATATCCAACACATATTACCATACGGACGGACCAGATAACATCTATACTACGGGCAGAACCATCTAGATCTTATCGGGCTATTCTTGAAGCATTTGTCTTATCTAAATTAAATCAAAAACATATTGATAGCGTAGTATGCTACAAGTTTCCTGTGTCCAAGCGAGATGCGGATATCCATATTAAATTGATATCAAATTTAAGTGTCTGAATGTAGTAGGGAATCTAATATTATAATTTTATTGATATGTTGGGATTAGTTTACAAGAGTGGTTTGATTGAGTTTAAAGTAATCGTAAACGCCTGAGGTTAATGATTGAGTGTTGAAACCACCTATTTAGGCGCCATTTCAGTAAAGTTTCTGGTTACGAATGATGGTGAGAAAATTTAAATTGAATTGATACGATAATATTCAATAATTCAGTTCAATTGTCAGAAGAAAAGTAACGTTTTTAAAATTATTTCCTATTTTTCTACTCCAAAGCCAGTGGTATCATAACTTACTTTGGCACAAAGGCGATAGCTATTCACGACATTCACTTAAAAATATTTAAAAAAAAAATTATTAGCCTATTGTAGTGTCCCACTGCTGGGCAAAGGCCTCCCCTCGCTTCTTCCACTCAACCCTACATACCTAATTTTGATTGGCTTATTCATATAAACTACTTACTATAAAAATCTGATCAAGTACAGTCAACCAATTGGAACCCTAGGCCGCTCTACAACCATGTCAAAATGACAAGCAGTAAGAGATTTCTTACAATCTGATTCATAACGTCACTATGACATAGTTCTACAGTGGCCTAGGGTTCCAATTGCTTGACTGTACCTATGAAAAAATATGACCATAGTGGGTAAATATTTATTTAAAATAAATGAAATAAGAATAACCTCGAATCCAACTTTTGATCATAGATATGATATTTTTAGTAAAGATAATAGTAACATATACATAATACATCGAATATAGTAGCAATAGTATTCTGAGCCGGTTATCTGTTATCAATATTTATGATCGTGTATCATTCAATTTACAGATACGTACCTATAGCTACTTAGGTGTGCTATCTAAGTATGTGTTAAACCTGAAGGCCCTTTTACTGTTGGAACATTAAAAATAACTTAAGATTCAAATTATTACCTTGCACGAGGAGACAAAAGATTCATTATTTAAGGATATATTTTTTGGTCTTACCGAAATCTGCTGGTAGAAATCTATATTATTTATACATATACTAAATAATAATATATAAACGGATCTAAAATGAGTGGTGAACTGCAGTCTGCACTGAACAAACAAAGACGAAAATCTATACATATAGGTTTTGAATTACACTTGCCTTGTCGCGCGCGGTCCATACTTGAAGTCGCGTTTGATGGATGGAGTCGCGCGAGACCGTTGCGCGGTCTGGTGATCGCAACTAGTCTCTCATGTGTGTTGCACCTCGCAGTTGATAGCTCGGCGGTTAGTCAACTCGATACCTAAGCAACATAAACAACAGGAACACGTTAATAAAATTAGCTCTGCTTTAATCCAAATTCAGATCCAAATGATACCACCGTGACATGACACAATAAACCAATAGATTACCCATCAAACAACCTCTACAGAATGCAAATGGCATCTTCAGAAGCCCCTAAATATGCCAGCGGCCGTTACAAAACCGATCCGTGTCGGCCATTTTGTAGCCCACCCATTTAAATTCGTTCTAATCGGAAAAATCGAAATTTGAATTTGGAATTATTAAATTATCGAGAATCTACTCCCGTTAGAGGTGCCGACTGATTTATTGTAAATCGATAAACGAATATACATTATTTGTTTTTATAATCGAATTTTGGTAATTAATTAAGTATTTTACTTCTACCTCAACGTTGTTTAGACTTTATTTTTATATATTCAAGTTTTAGAATCGTTTGGAGGTGTTGTTATCTAGGTGAAGTAATTCGTTCATAAGTAGTAAATCGTAGGATTGGAGTCGATGGTGAGATAGTCGATTTCTAAACGCATCTCTCAAACAATTAAGATTTTATCGCTTTTCTGTTTAATGTTGTTCTCACAAAGAATTAGTTTTACTATTTGTACTTATATTTAATTTGTTATTTAGATGTAAGAGAGGAAAATAGACTTTTCAGTACAGATGGTGTTTTTTTACGCACTAGTGCGAGAAGTGGTCCATATATGCCAGGTCGAAACTTCGGAGGTTCATCTGTACTGGAAAACGTCGTACGATACACGTGAAAAGGAAATTCGTAACTCGTGTCGATTTATCGCCAAACACTCGCCTTGTATCGAAATGTCGTGTTTTAATCCTTATCGCCTTAACAGTCGTAAGACCTTTCCTTTATAAAGACCTTACTACAGATGTAGTGCGAAAAATTTTTTTTTTTTTTTTACAGACGAGCCGCCTGATGTATCGCCCATGGACATAAGCAACATCAGGGGAGTCACTATTATTGAACCCTAAATACACCTAAATAATTTCTTTCGTATTTTTTACAATCAACAACACAGCCGAATAAAGTTCTGAAATTATACATATTTTTGGGGTGTGTAATGATTGTTATAACTTTTTTTGGTATAGTAACATTTGATATAACAACATTTGGTATATATCTAGAGGGTATAATCACTCATTTGACATAATTAACATTTGATATAACCACAAAATATCTACTTTTATTTTGTATAATCATTATTTCGTATAACACTTATTTGTAATAACCGTGGTATGGTATAACTATCTATTGATATACGAGTCGTATATCAATAGATAGTTATACCATACCACGGTTATTACAAATAATGGGCGGTGGAAACATTCCCGTTACCAGTAAGTTTCCATTTGGGAACATTACTAGTAAGTTCCCAATGTTACCAGTAACATTCCCAAAAGACGGTAACATACGAAACGAAATTGATGATGTATTGAATTAAAATTCGTTGTAAACGTTATTGTCTCAGTGCACCATGTTATGTATATCTAACTATACATATAACAATTGTCCTGACTGACTGACTGACCGACTGACTGATTCATCATCGCAGAGCCGAAACTGTCAAAGCTAGAACGTTGAAATATGCACACTGGGTTGCAATTAAAAAGTGTACTAAGAGATGTAGAAAGATTTTGAAAAATTCCACCTTTAAGAATGTTAAAAAGAGAAGACAATCTGTATGCCAAAATAAATATTTTAAGTTTATTATTATTCCGAATTCATACATAAATATCGGGAAATTAATCCACGCGAATGAAGTCTTGGGGAACAGCTAGTATACTACACGTGTAGATATACATCTTTCTCTTTCATACTCAACGTTTATTTTCTCTTTCGCTCAAGCCTCTTATCGCAATTGTTACCTGGCATGGATCCCTTGGCTTGGGGTTAGTTTTATCTAAAACACGGCTTTGAGTGAACGTATTAATTGTGATAACAAGTGGAGTACAGAACTGAATATGTTACAATGAAGCCGAAAAGTCCAGTGTATAGTTATTTTACTGAAAATACTATAAACAATAAAAAAAGTTACACTTGTAACTTTTGCAGTGTTGTGTACAACTATAGAAATGCTACAAAGTTTGCGGTTCATATTATAAAATGTAAAAAGAGCCCCCAAGATGTAAAGGACAGTTTTAAGAAAAATGACAAAAACTCATCAACATTATGTGAAGCTCAAGTATTAAGCGACAGTGACCATAGCCGTGCCTATACATCACAAGATTCACAAGATACAACAAATGTCAGACCAGCATTGATGGATAAAGACGAGCAGGTAAATATATTTTCAGCTTAATATAAATTGTATTGTAAAACTGACTTTGGTAGACGACTAAAAGAAGTTGATAATAATAATTGTATTATATAATTTAAATAAACAAAGTAGGTACCTACTAATTAATAAATAAGTTAAAAACACAACGTAGTATAAAAAAATACCCGACTGTCTCACTGTTTACCTATAATTGGGTATGACCTGTTTGAAAACGTGGTGATTATTTTTTCCGCGTGTACCTTTTTTAAGTAAACGTGATTCAATTCGTCATTTGAAGATATAACATAATAACAAAATAATATAATAGCAATTGTTATATCTTTTAAACTTATTGTTTCATATGAATATACACAAAGCTGTTGCAAGAGCAATGTATGTAACTGGCACACCTTTCTCTCAATTCGAGCACCCGCTATGGAAAGAAGCTTTTCATATGATGAACCCTTTATACGGTATGCCTTCAAGAAAGAGATTGGCTACATCTCTATTAGATGAAGAATATTCAGACGTTCAAAGCGAAATAGTGAGCAAAATCAATCAAGCCAGTATTATTCACTTGGCTATTGATGGATGGTCTAACCTAAGAAAAGAATCCATCCTAAATGTGATTCTCTATGCTCCGAAACCATACTTCTACAAATTTATAGAAACAAAGGAACAAAGACATACGGCCGAATATCTGTGTGAAGAAGTCACAAATATAATCGAAGAGTTTCATCCGTCAAAGTTTGTTGCAGTTGTTACGGACAATGCGGCAAACATGGTCAGATTTGGGAAGCTCTTGCACGACAAATATGAACAAACTCTATGGACAGGATGTTTGGCTCATACCCTGCATTTGTTTGTTGGGGACTCATTAAAAGTCATGAAAATACGTCGCATTTTTGCATTTACAGTGAGAGTAATAAAAACAATTACACGATCACATATCCTTGGAGCTGAATTCCGAAGACTCGCGGAGGAAAAAAGCGTCAATTCGAGTCTTCAGTTACCAGTTAAAACCAGATGGGGCAGTTATTTAGCATGTCTTCAAAGCTTTATCAAATCAAAAATTGTTGTGCAAAATATGGTAATAAATGAATCTACAACATCACTAAGACAATACAAAAATAAAATTTTAAACGAAGACACATGGACAGAGCTCCGTAACCTTGAAAGGTTTTTAGACCCCATTGTCCAATGGATATACATTCTAGAAGGGGATTATTTTGCAGTACATCTAGTGTACAAGGCATTTAAAGAATTAGATGCATTGCTTAACAATTACCAAACAACAAATCTTCTTGAAAATAATTTAGCAGACCTCAAAGCGAAATTTGAAGAAAGAAAGGCAAATGCTCTGAAACCCATCCATTTTGCAGCGACAATACTAGACCCAAAGAATCAAGGATCACAATTAACAGATCAAGAAAACGTTGATGGATGCGAAATCATATTTAATCTTGGGAATGAATCAACTGATATTTTAATGGAATTATCGGACTACAAGACACACAAAAGCATCTGGGCAAAGGATTTTGTGTGGAAAATGGCAGCTACTACAGAGCCAGTCACATGGTGGGAAACATTATTCTCCAATACAGTGTTAGGTAAAACAGCTGTCAAAATACTAACCATGCCTGCCACCTCTGCAGCGGTAGAGCGGTCTTTCTCTACATTTTCAAATATTCATACGAAACGAAGGAATCGGTTGAAGACAAACAGAGCGGGAAAATTAACTTATATATCTCACAACTGGAAGTTATCTCATCAATCAGAATCACAAAAACCTTTTGATCGGAGTACAATTGTCAACGAGGATATGCATGATACGGATTCGTCCAACTCTGAAGATGAATTTTCGGACGTTGAAGATATGGAAGATGGCACCTCAGATTCAATTTCATCAAACAGTATTTTTTCTACAGATTGTACAGATTGAATTTGAATTGATTAAAATTTTTAACAAGAATGAATGTTAAAGATTTCATTGTTGGAGATTATAGTAAATTTTAATATATTATACCTGTTATGTGAATTTTTACTAGTTGATTTGTGTGCCTGAAGCTGAGTCTTTGTTGGATAACTTATTGCAAATAAGCTAATTGTATCTACTTAACTGATTTCATTTTTAAACTATATGGTCATGCTTAATATTTAAATTAAGATGATTTATATGTGAAACAACATTTAAATATACATACTAAAATTATACACAATGTTGATTGTTATATTTTTCAAATTAAAGTAAGCTAACTGCATGTACTTAATTTCATATAAAAATGATAATACATACTGATTTCATTTTAAAGTACTGACATACTTAATATTTAATTTATAATTATTTACACATATGTGAAACATCATTTAAACGTTACAAAAACTGTGATCATTATTATATACATAATGTTGATTGTTATATTTTCAAAATTAAAGTAAGCTTATTGCATGTACTTAATATAAACATTTATAATAAGTACTGATTTTATTTTAAAATATTGACGTACTTAATTTTTTATTTAAGGTTATTTATATGTGAAACAACATTCAAATATACGTAAAACTGTGATCATTATTATATTATACATAATGTTGATTGTTATATTTTCATGTTCGCGAGCACAGCGCCATCTAGCGGACCTCCCAAGAAGAGGACGAGTTCCACACACGGCCGCGCGGGGGCGCGGCGACAGCCTCTCCCACTTTACCATCCTCTACGACACGGCACACAAGCCGCTCTCGCGATTTTTGCAAATTTTATATAGAATCGCCATACATTCAAATAATTGTAAAATTCATTTAATTAAGTAAAATAAAATCATTTCGTAAAATCAAAAATAAGAAGAAGTCATTGAAGAGTACCTGCCTGCTGTTCCTGCCATACCTATTAGTCGCCAACGCCCCAACATTTGGACCTACGAGCCGGAAGCCATCGACCAGCGCCAGGATCAGCACAGCAAGAAACGGTCAGGTCATCCATTCCTCATCTTCTTCCCTTCATTCGGCATTGTGCTAAAACCGTGTCCATTTTGTAACCTTCCAGTTCGACACCGCGTGGCGCGCACGGCCGCCATTACGTGCCAGTAGCGAGTTTCGGGATTAAACTGTAAGTGCTTTACATTCTTTCACACACACCATGGCTACTCCTAAAACATCAGTTACTCCAATTTCTTTAACCGTGGATTTGAACGATGCGCGAGTCTTAACGCAAAGACGTGGCACACTCAAAGGTAAACTCACGTTGTTCGCTAAATATGTCTCTGCGCTTAATAAGGCTACTTTAACGAATATTCAAAAAGTCGAGTTACAATTACGCATAAATAACGCCGCGAGTTATTATCAAGATTTCGATGTCGTTCAAACTAGATTAGAGGACTTAGCAGAGTCGAGTGCTGACCTTCCTAAGCATCTAGAATACCGCGAAGAGTTCGAGACGCAATATTATCAGACAGTGGCCGCAGCGACCGAATTAGCTGACGTCGGCAACAGCCCCGCTGTTGCTAACGGCAACGCCGCTGCCCCTGCCAGCACAGATACCGTGGGTTATAAGGTTAAATTACCTACGATAGCGCTCCCTACCTTCGACGGTTCGTACGAGCATTGGTTAGGTTTTAGGGACACGTATACTTCTCTAATACACGATTCTAAGGACCTAGGTGCCATACAAAAGTTCCATTACCTACGCGCAGCATTAACCGGTACCGCGTTGCAAGTTATCAAGTCCTTAGAGTTCTCCGCAGAGAACTATACGATCGCGTGGGAGCTTCTCGAAAATCGTTTCAATAACCATAGGTTACTCACACACAATTACGTAAAGTCACTATTTAACACGCAATCATTAAATAAAGAATCTGCTACACAGATTAGAAAGCTGATTGACTCTGTGCTACGTTCCCTTCGTGCCCTGAAGACCCTAGGTGAGCCTACGGACTCCTGGGACACGCTAGTTATTTATTTAATCGTCACAAAGCTAGACGCGGCTACGGAACGCGAGTGGGAAGAACACAAGGGCTCAGTCAACATTAATCGGCATGATTCTACCTCTCACATTAAACTAACTGATTTGATAACCTTTTTACAAAACCGTGCAGATATGTTGGAGTCTATTGCTGCCAATCATTCTAAAAACACGCACACAAACACGCATGAAAATAAAAAGTCATCAAATCAGTCACAATCACAATCACACGCAACACATAGCTATGCTTCTAGCTCAACTATTTCACACACAAACAAATCCAGTTCCAAACGCACTTTGCCTCGCATTTGTCAAATGTGCAACGCTAATCATCCGCTTTATTCGTGCAATAGCTTTCTTGATTTAACTGTTCCTGACAGAATTAAATTAATTGAAGATAAGAAACTATGTCACAATTGTCTTCGCGTTGGTCACACAGTTGACAACTGCTTTTATGGCCCGTGTAGGATCTGCCAGAAAAAACATAATAGCTTGATTCATAGCCTGAGTAGTGACAGTGACCGCGCATCAACACCGGCTGGCGATGTAAACAACAAGCCATCGGTGAGCGCTGTCCCCGCCACCTCGACACATCACACTCTCACACTTAATTCGCACACACACTCACCGCCATTGAGACCGACGCTGTTATGTACTGCATTGGCAGATGTTGTTGATAGCAACAACAAGTTACATAGGGCTAGGGTATTTCTCGATAATGGCTCAGAGCACAGTTATGTCGCGCAATCTTTTATAGATAAAATAAATACGCCTTTGGTACAGTCCACTTATAATATTTCCGGGTTAGGTAAATTAGTCACGCAAACCACGCAATCGTGCGAACTTAACCTGCAGTCGATCACAGGTGACTACCATACACGCATTAATTGTATGGTACTCCCTACTTTAACGGAACCGCTGCCGTCAGCAGCAATTAGCACGCATTCCATTCGCATTCCAGACAATATTCATCTCTCGGACCCTAATTATTTCAAATCGTCAGATATTGATATATTGTTAGGCGGTGATTATTTCTGGGGCTTGTTAAATAAGGATCGCATCCCTCTCGCAGAAGGGCCTTATTTACAAGATACTAAACTTGGTTGGATCGTCGCGGGTCCACTAAATAATACACGCAATAAAATAAATAAGACTACTTGTCATTTCACGCAAACTTTAGACACGCAATTAAAACAGTTTTGGGAGCTCGAGGAGGTGCCTAAGATAGGAGACGGACTGACAGACGACGAACGCGCCTGCGAACAGCTGTTCGTTTCAACCACGCAACGCGATAAGGATGGTCGTTTTCTGGTACGTTTACCCTTAAAGGAATCAGCTGACGCGCTCGGCGATACCTACGATATCGCTAGGAGTAGGTTTTTATCATTAGAACGCAAATTCGAGCGACTCCCAGAATACAAAAAGATGTACTGTGATAACATGCGTGAGTACATTGAGCTAGGGCACATGTCACTTATACACACATACACTAAGCCTTACTGCTTTCTGATACACCACGCTGTTTTTAAGGACAGTCTCACTACAAGATTGAGAGTTGTTTACAACTGCTCAATGCCTACTAGTTCAGGTAAATCCTTGAACGATTTACTGCTAGTCGGCGCAACCATACAAAACGACATTTTTTCTATATTGCTGCGATTTCGTGAACATAAATACGTAGCCTGCGCAGATGTAGAAAAAATGTACAGGCAAGTCCTTATTCAACCTGACCAACGGAACCTTCAACTAATTTTGTGGCGAGAGAACCCTTCCGAGCCGCTAAATATTTACCAGCTTAATACGGTAACTTTCGGTACAGCGTCGGGGGCATTTTTAGCCATCCGCTGTCTCAATCAGCTGGCAAAAGAATGTGCTGTCTCAATCAGCTGGCAAAAGAATGTGCTGACGAAGAGGTCTCTCGCACTATATTAGAAGACTGTTACGTGGATGACCTAATTACGGGAAATAATGATAAACACGCTTTAATTGATATCTGTGAAAAGGTCACCGACGTACTCCAGTCAGGCTGTTTCCCACTGCGAAAATGGGTGTTTAATTTTGACGTTTCGCAATTTTCCTCGTCTAAAATAACGTCACGCGAATTATGTTTGGGCGATAACTGTCAAAGTAAAACACTCGGTTTGGGATGGACTAACAACACTGACGAGTTTCATTACACGGCAAAGATACAACAGGATAATGCTAATGAACCGATAACAAAACGCAAAATATTATCTGTTATATCACAAATGTATGACCCTCTCGGGCTACTTTCGCCAGCCATAATTATTGCCAAAATACTACTTCAAAAATTGTGGCTTTGCCGTTTAGATTGGGACTCGGAAGTACCTAATGACGTCGCATCAGCTTGGCGTAAATACATACTCACACATACACAACACATACATAACGTCCGTATTCCTCGTTATGTAATGAATGCGTCTGCGCATAGCACACAGCTGCACTTTTTTTGCGATGCAAGTCAAGCGGCCTACGGGACTTGTGCATATGTGCGTACGCTTTCGGGAGATAATAACGAGGTAATAACAGTACATTTGTTGTGTGCGAAGAGTAAGGTCGCGCCCTTAAAATCTGTTAGTATAGCTAAACTTGAATTACTAGGCGCGTTGTTAGCCGCTAGATTATACTCAAAGGTAATTAAATCGCTTAAAGTGAAGTTTGATTCTGTTTACTTTTGGTGTGATAGTACAATCGTGCTTGGGTGGATTCGTATGTCCCCCCACACACTCAAACATTCGTTCAAAACAGGGTGTCGGAGATAAACGAGTTAACCGGGAGTGCACAGTGGTTACATGTAAGTAGCAAAAATAACGCAGCTGATTTAGTTAGCCGCGGCCTTGAACTGGACGCGCTTATCAATAGCTCGTTCTGGTTTAATGGACCGCCCTTTTTGCGTGAACCAGAATCGAACTGGTTACCTAGCACTTTGTCGCGCACTTCTGAAATAATACCGGCCGATTTACCTGAATTAAAAACACACACAATTAGTATGGCAAGCCAAATTGATACCGATACATTCCAATTCGACAAGTTTTCATCTTTTAACCGCTTACGGCGCGCGGGTGCCTATGTTTTAAGATTTATAAATAACACACGCATTAAAAATAAATTAAATCGAAAAACTGGCCCGCTGACTGTTGACGAATTGAATGCATCGATGCAACATCTGGCGCGCCTTTCGCAAATAAAATCTTTTCCTGTTGAGTACGATAAGATGATAAACAATATACCTATTAAACACGCGCGCGGAATAAATAAATTAAATATTTTTCTAGGCGCCGATAAATTGATAAGGGTCGGTGGTCGTATTAGTAACGCATCTCATTTTACATACGACAAAAAACATCCGATTTTGATTTGTTCGAAACATCGTTTCACACAACTTTTGTTTCAGAGTGAACACATACGCTTACTGCATGCTCCGCCTAGTCTCCTGCTGTCTACTGTCAAAGACTGCTGGTGGCCTCTCGGAGGCACTAATTTAGCCAAGCGAGTGGTACGCACCTGTGTGACCTGCATTCGCATGAAGGCACAGACGTTCGCGCCTATTATGGGTAACTTACCTTCGCTACGTTTAGACCCAGGGTTCGCCTTTATGAGTTGCGGGGTAGACTACGCGGGGCCAGTATATGTACTTAACCGTAGGGGCAGGGGTGCTAAACCTCAGAAGGCATACATCTGTCTGATAGTTTGCTTCACGACGCGCGCGGTTTATCTAGACTTAGTTACTAATCTTAGTACTGAAGCATACCTACTCGCACTTAAACGCTTTATTTCGCGCCGCGGTAAGCCTAACGTCATATATTCGGACAATGGCCGCAACTTTGTAGGGGCAATGAAAGAACTTTCATCGTTCCTTCAAGGTCACGCTGATAATATCATTGAGTGTGCCTCTAATGAAAACATTAATTTACATTTTAACCCCCCATATGCTCCGCATATGTCTGGATTGTGTGAAAGAGCTGTACAGTCTTGCAAATATCACCTGAAACGCGTTATAGGTAACGCGAATTTAACGTTCGAGGAATTTAGCACGGTTTTAGCACAGGCGGAGGCCCTGCTAAATTCCCGACCCATGCATCCTCTTTCCACAGATCCTAACGACCTCTCCGCATTAACTCCAGCTCATTTCCTTATTGGCCGACCGCTGACAGCACCCCCCTGCAAGGACCTGACGGCAGAAACGGGCCGGCTCCCACGCTACGAGATGCTGGAGAAAATGCGACAACACTTTTGGCAGCGATGGTCGAAACAATATATTTCTGAGCTGCAGACCAGAACTAAATGGCAGACGCAAGGCCAGGACATTGTTCTAAACGCTTTAGTTCTGGTGAAAGAAGATAATCTACCACCCCTCAAATGGCGTTTGGGCCGGGTGGTAGCTTTGTTCACAGGCAACGACGGAGTGTCTCGCGTCGCTGACGTAAAAACAGCGAACGGGACCATACGAAGGGCATTCACCAAACTTTGCCCTCTCTTGATGCCGCCAGAGGGCGACACTGCGCCTACCTCATCCGCATCACCACTACCACATTGAAAGCGGGTGCTTTCAAGGCCGGGGGCATGTTCGCGAGCACAGCGCCATCTAGCGGACCTCCCAAGAAGAGGATGAGTTCCACACACGGCCGCGCGGGGGCGCGGCGACAGCCTCTCCCACTTTACCATCCTCTACGACACGGCACACAACACAAGCCGCTCTCGCGATTTTTGCAATTTTATATAGAATCGCCATACATATCAAATAATTGTTAAAATTCATTTAATTAAGTAAAATAAAATCATTTCGTAAAATCAAAAATAAGAAGAAGTCATTGAAGAGTACCTGCCTGCTGTTCCTGCCATACCTATTAGTCGCCAACGCCCCAACAAAGTATAATATAACTAGCAAACAGTATAAAGCATTTCATGAATTAATTTTATTATTTTTTGAAGGGATCACAGTTCTAACCTAACCTAACCTACTTTTCTGATAGCAGTACGTATGTTTAAGGGTCACAGTTCTAACCTAACCTAACCTGTTTGTCTGGTAGCAGCGCGTTGTGTGTAGGGGTCATAGTTCTAACCTAATCTACTTTTCTGGTAAATGATGGATCTAATTTATTGTGCAATTCTAACTGGGCTTTAGAAAGAATTTGTGTTATACAATTTATTTATTATAGGAAATAAGCATTATATTCAAAGTATGTTATAGTCAATGTTATTCGAAATAATGATAATTATATTGAATAAGAATTATACAATTTGTCAGTATATTATTTGTTGTTATATGATTCAATAATTATATCAAATGATCGTTATAACGACTAAAAATATATCAAAAAAATTATACCGATCGATACGCACCCATATTTTTGGCACTTTGCCTGTATTCACAGCTGTGTTGTTGACTGTACGAACATGTCACGCTATTTCATTCAGTCTTAATACAAGACTGGCACTCTCTGAAGTAGCATGACAAATTCGAACGTGTCCGGAAAAATACGACGGAAAAGCTTTTCGCATTGCATCTGTACATACCATTTGAAACGATTCCTGTATATGAGCAAGATGAGCACTATGGATAACGCAAAATAGACACGACAGAATAATTATCATTTTTTTGCTTCGCTCGCGTTAGACAGAGACAAAAAGTAGCGTATGTCACTCCCCATCCCTTCAAGTTAAAAAATCACGTCAATTTGTCGCTCCGTTTTGCCGTGAAAGACGGACAAACAAACAGATACGCACACTTTCCCATTTATAATATTAGTATAGATGACCAGAAACAAGCTATTTTTTTTAATTACACTTTTTCGTCACTTTATTTTCTAATCTAATCTATATCTGCATTAAGTTTAAAAGGAAGTAAACGAGAGGCAACGCGTGCGGCTCTTTACCACACTTCACTCAAATGTTCTTGAGTACTTCCTCGATATAACACGTGGCGGCCATAGGGGTGACGATAGGGGGTGAAATGTAAAGTAATGTAAAAAGCAGAAATTAATCAATGAGTCTTCAGTGTGCGTAGCCAAATGCACAAACGCTCACGATAATATCTGTTTCGTAGTTATCTACATTATCTCTATAAAGACTTTGCCATTGCTGTAACTAACAAAATGTAAGTTATCATTATTATTACACAGACAGACAATAAAATATATTCGAAAACACAACCTCTCATAGGCAGTAGGGTACCTAATTAGCAAATAAGCGTTTAACTATATGATTTTTCAATACAATTATTTATTTATTTATTTATTTATTATTGCCATTTAATCAGTCTGTCGCATTCATTTAAAAATATCTACCTTTTTAACCCCCGACGCAAAATCGACGTCTGTCTGTTTGTCTGTGTGTGTGTCTGTGGCATCGTAGCTCCCGAACGGATGAACCGATTTAGATTTAGTTTTTTTTTGTCTGAAAGCTGAGTTAGTCGGGAGCGTTAGTAGCCATGTTTCATGAAAATCGGTCTACTATGTCGCAGTCGGGGGTTTTTCAAAATTTTTATTTTGTGATAAGGTTAGTTTGCAGATACCTTCGTTTTCCTTTTCTAACCTCTAAGTTTATGCTTGATCAAAAGTTATAGGAATTTTGTATTTAGATTGAAAAAGAGTGTCTTTTCAAATGGGGTTAATCTATGAAACCCTTTTGAAAATACACTCATCAATCGTATTTATCATTTTTATACTCCACTCGATATCATAATAAATATTAATAAAACATTTTTTTCCATTACAGGTAAGTCGAAAGCGAGATGCGGACATTAGGCCCCATTAGACGGTAAGATGTATTGGCACATTAGCGGTAACAAATCAAAACGTGTGTACACGCATTAATACGAAAGCGGTTACGGACGTTTACATAATCGAGCGCTAAGACCAACCATTGTAAGTAGACCCCTTCCTTACCACTTTGAACATTACTGTATAGTGAAATAAAAAGAACCGTTCAAACTTTGCATAGTGATTTTTGAGGTAATAATGAACAAGTTTTATTATGGGACGAATGATGAAATCGCGGAAAAAAAATTGGCAGTTCCACATGACAGTCGGAATGTATTGGACAGCCAAATTTTTTTTTTGCGATTTCAGCTTTGGTCTCATAATAAAAGTTGTTTATTATGAACCAGTGAGCTACAACCTCGGCCTTGTCGTCACTTTCCATCAGGTGCGATTAAGGTCAATCACTGGCCAGTTTATAATATAAAAAAAAAACTATGCAAAGTTTGAATGGTCCTTTTAATTTCACCGCGTATCCATACTAATATTATAAATGGGAATGTGTGTGTGTCTGTTTGTTTGTCTATCTTTCACGGCAAAAGTGAAGATAGTTGATGGGATGGAGAGTAACATAGGCTACTTTATGTCTCTTTCTAACGCGAGCGAAGCCGCGGGTTAAAGCTAGTCTATATATAAAAATTTGCGCTTAGCAAAGTCTGAAGTTCTCTTTGTAAGTAGTGTTGTACATCCTTTTAAATTCTTCTGTAACATTTTAGATTCATAAATATACATGCTAAATCAATTTTCCGCAAATAAAATAAACATCTGGTTACAAAAAAGGAATGTTTCATCC
This sequence comes from Leguminivora glycinivorella, assembly GCF_023078275.1. NCBI lineage: Eukaryota > Metazoa > Arthropoda > Insecta > Lepidoptera > Tortricidae > Leguminivora > Leguminivora glycinivorella. Next base: position 5,834,577 of record NC_062976.1, read on the forward strand.
AAACTACCTAGGACATTTTGGAAACCTGGTGGATCTTTATCAGCATCATGAACTTTCTCAGCCTACCAATTTTTATTAATATCGAAACACGTCATCAAAGGTGCAAACTATTTGAATATTACTCTCCTACAAAAATTAAAAAAAAAACGGTATGACTCTATTTTCAGGCATGTTCGAAATTCAAAGAGTATTTGGAATGTTCGATTCTACAAATCATTTGGAATATCATACGTTGTAATGTGCCGTGTGGGAAGACCTTCCGTTTGATAATGTATCTGTGGTGAATTATTTAAAAGGTGTTTGTCGAGTGTGTTTTCATAGAGGTATGTTCTTTTGAGAAAATAACCGGCCAAGAGCGTGTCGGGCCACGCTCAGTGTAGGGTTCCGTAGTTTTCCGTATTTTTCTCAAAAACTGCTCAACCTATCAAGTTCAAAACAATTTTCCTAGAAAGTCTTTATAAAGTTCTACTTTTGTGATTTTTTTCATATTTTTTAAACATATGGTTCAAAAGTTAGAGGGGGGGGACGCACTTTTTTTTCCTTTAGGAGCGATTATTTCCGAAAATATTATAATATTATCAAAAAACGATATTAGTAAACCTTATTAATTTTTAAATACCTATCCAACAATATATCACACGTTGGGGTTGGAATGAAAAAAAATATCAGCCCCCACTTTACATGTAGGGGGGGTACCCTAATAAAACATTTTTTTCCATTTTTAGGGTTCCGTACCTCAAAAGGAAAAAACGGAACCCTTATAGGATCACTTTGTTGTCCGTCTGTCCGTCCGTCCGTCCGTCTGTCAAGACCCTTTTTCTCAGGAACGCGTGGAGGTATGAAGCTGAAATTTATATCAATTACTCAGGTCTACTGTCCCTTGAAGCTGTGAAAAAATAAAACTTCTAAGCCAACGCAATCAAAAGATACAGCCGTTTATGCCGCAAATTTTCGACACTTGCAAGGGAATCAAAACCTACAGGGTGCTTCCCGTGAACTCAGAATCTTGAAATTTGGTACGAAGTAGGGCTTGCAATATCGGACGATTTTCAATTCCGGAACTGGTTTTCGAGGTTGGACTTCAATTCCGGAATTCCGGAACTAGTTCCGGAATTGAACAATTTTTTTTGGTTTGGTTTTCTGGTGGGTTTTTGATGAAATAATACAATTTTAAATTGAAATTAAATATTAATCGACGTTTAAGACAATAACTCCGCACCTGAAACGCATATAACACTGAAATTTTCATTTTAGTAATTTTACAGGAAAGCCCATTTTGTGTCAAAATCGGTCTTGCAAGTTATTTCGAACTACAGTTAACGATACAAACGACGTTTTAGTGCCAGTTTTCTGGTAGTGGTCAACGTTAAAGTTATTTTTTTATCCATTGACCATCGAAATAATATAAAAGTAATAATTTACAAGAATGGCATAACGTCTTGTTCACATAACTGTAATAAAAGAAATATTGAATTACCTTTATCAGACTCGAGTAGGGACAAAAGATGTCCAAGCTAGCCCAAAAAGACAGATTTTATGATTTATTCCTAGGTATACCTATGTATACATATGTACACCTTATTTTTTTGTAAAAAAAATAAATCATTCTTTTCATATTCATCATTTTCCATACATTTGCTTCTCAAATCTTTTGATTTTGTGGTAAGGGGTAATAGACTTAGATAGAGTTTAGTAAAATATGGACACGTCTTTGTGAAAAGTGTATAAAGTAACTACGACGTTATGCTTGTGAATGAATGTAATACCAAATACTACGATTTGCGTCTGAACAGACTTTATGCCTAAAATATTCAGTGCTATGAGAAAAGAAGTAAAATTTAGATTATTACTGAAATTTAAGTTCGATCTAATTAAATTGAGCATAAATAACGCTAATAAAATAATAATGTACCTAATGTTATTTATTTATATTTAATTGTCCTTCAATATTCGAGCATAACACTCAACTCCCGTCTAGTAATTTTAAATTATCACAAAACACAACTTTCTACAGCAAATATTTAATTTAAACTGATTATATATTTCACTTATTAGCTAAAACAATTGAGAGCAAAACCAGAAAGTGACAAGGGTATAATATTAGCGGGTTAAATTACACTATCTCGCTCTAACTAGCCCTGGATGCAACCCTTTGGTCATAAAATAGGCACTACCTGAATCCGAGCAGTGTCTAACTTATAAATTTACATATCTTTTATAGACGCGGTGGTAGTTTTGTAAAATAACCAGGCTGATATTACACGTTTTCGTCCAAAAATATATCTTTTTTCAATTCCGGAATTTTCAAGATTATATGTTTCAATTCCGGAACTGTAATATCGGAAAAATTGTCCGAAATTCCGGAATTTCGAGATTCCGGAATTCCGGAATGCAAGCCCTAGTACGAAGCAACGTCTTATAGCATAGATAAAGGAAAAATTACGAAAACCATAAATTTTTAGTTACATCACATAATATATTTTTTTTAGTAATTTTAACCTTACTACCCATTTCCTCATAAACGCGTAGAGGTATTAAATTGAAATTCATACCAAATACTCAGGTCTATAATACCTTTAAGCTGTAACAAAATCAAACTTCTATGTCAACGCAATCAAAAGAAACAGCAATTTAAGCTGCATATTTTGAAACTCGCAAGTACTCGCAAGGGAATCAAAACCTAAAGGGTACTTCCAGTCGACCTAGAATCTTGAAATTTGGCATGAAGCAACGTTTTATAGCACACATAAAGGAAAAATTCCGAAAACCTTAAATTTTTAGTTACATTACAAAATATATATTTTTTAATAAATATAAACTTATTACTTTTTTCCTCATGAACGCGTAGAGCTATCAAGTTGAAATTCATATCAAATGCAGGTTTGTACGGAACCCTCGGTGCGCGAGTCCGACTCGCACTTGGCCGGTTTTTTATTTTTGCACTTTGTTGGCGTGATTGATATACATATTGGTACCAAATTTCAGCTTTTTAGTGCTAACGGTTACTGAGATTATCCGCGGACGGACGGACGGACGGACGGACGGACGGACGGACGGACGGACGGACGGACGGACGGACGGACGGACGGACGGACAAACAGACAGACATGGCGAAACTATAAGGGTTCCTAGTTGACTACGGAACCCTAAAAAGAAGTAGAATCATTAATGAATTAAAAGTTTTTCTCCTAAATATCAGATGCCTGAATATCTGGCACCTATACTAAAATGTAGTTTTACTGATAATACCAAATACAAAATTAGAGTAAATTACAAATATTTCACTTATGATATAATAATTTTGTAGGTATTTCTGTTTAATTCTAATTCGAGGTAAACGGCCAAACTGCCAGTTACAAATAACTGAAATCCAAATAATCGTTGAAAAAACGCCCCAAATAGCGGAAAATCTCCATCGCCTGCTAAACCGATGTTAATCCGGCCAGATTAGCGAGTCTTCGGTAATGATAGCCGCGGCATCTCCGAGCGACATCTTACATTGACCGTATAATCGGGGGTTTCGCCATCGTACCTCTTGGAAAATCTTCTTTCGAATTATTTTTTAAACTAATTCTGAATTAGCTTGTGTGTGCTTTATTTCTGATATTATTAATGCTCGTGTGGTGACGGGTTAAGAATTTCACCACCCCTTTCTTCCCGTGGGTGTCGTAGAAGGCGACTGTGGTATATGGGTTAAATTGTGGCGTAGGCGAGAGGCTGGCAACCTGTCACTGCAATGTCACAGTTTAGTTTTCTTTCAATCAACCCCTTATTTGCCAAGACTGGCACTGAAACTTTAGTAGTTTCATGTGCTCTGCCTACCCTTTTATGGAATGCAGGCGTGATTGTATGTATTTATTATTAATGCAATCAGAAATAGCATAACTAGGACTAACTTCCTGTTTTTATACAAAACCAACAAAAAGATCACGACACAAAGAGAAAACAAATATAAAGCAACCTACTCACGAGCGGGAGACAAATTTGCACCATATATTATCACATATATACCTACACCTACCTAAATATATAACACTTTAAGTTCTCGCGCTTTGTACACATATTTAAAGTCACATACAGGTCGAACGCGATTAATTAATATTATTTTACCTTTTTTTCCAACGTTTCGGCCAGGTTGCATTGGCCGTGGTCGCGAGTCTTCCGCAACCTGGCCGAACCGTGGAACCTGGCCGAAACGTTGGGAAAAAAGGTAAAATAATGTTAATTAACCGCGTTCGACCTATATGTGACTTTAAATACCTAAATATAATCTAAACTGTCCACACCTAGTTTTGTTGTATTTTTCCCATGCCTTTGTTTAGAATATCCTTACATTTGTATTCACCTGTAAACACAACCTTTGACCACAAAAAACAAGTACACGTAACTCTAAAAGACCAACATAACTTGTCACAAAGATAAAGCCGCCCACTCGCAGGCGAGACAAATTTGCACAATATCTTTTGAGATTAAAAAAAATTACGTATCGTACGCATCTAATTATTTATAAATGCAAATATTCTTAATATTTGCATTTATATATACTTAAAATCTTATGTATATCAGTAAATAAAACAATATTTGTAAGTGTGTTTAGTAAAACGTCCCACTTTGTATTTTTTCCCACTTTGTATTTTTTCCCACTTTTGTTTTTTGTTATTTTTACCTAGTGCTAGTCTATTCTAAACGCTTTATATTTAACATGTATATGTATAAAACACGACCTTTGACCGCAAAAAACTATCGCCCTAAAAGTACCCACATATCTTGTCACGCAGATAAAGCCGCCCACTCGCGAGAGACAAATCTGCACAATTACTTACCGCGCTAATGATGTGATACGGCGATGGAGCGATTTATGGCCATCCATGCCGGGCTTTACATACCATTATCATATCTTGGGATAGGAAAAGAGTTTTTTTTAGATAATTTGTGCCCTCGTTTGCCTTTGCCCAGCAGTGGGACAGTAAAAGAGGCTAATTAAAAAAAAAAAAAATGTGCAAAGCTTACCACACAATCCAGGGGTGAAATCAACGAAAAGGGTATAAATTTTGTATTCATTTAATATTTATGAAACTTCCATAAGACAAAAAACAAACACCACAGTATCCATACCTAAAAAATTATCAAAAGAAAAATTTGTTTTACCATAATGCTAGTTTACATGAACTCTATTCCTTTTCTTTTAACAGCCCTTTAATAATAGGTACTATGTTATATTTTTAAGGTATTTAACGAAACACGAGTATTAAAAAATTACTTTAAATTTTACTGTGAAAACCATTTAAAATGTAAAACAAACAACAATCATCAATAAACCACAGATACAACAAACTCTTACCCAATTATTAATACTGGCCGCTTACTCAAACCGAACTCCACACAAGTGCCATTTAAAAGAAAACAAAATTCAAACTCGGAACAAAAAATTCAAATTTGGAAGAGTCCATCACGAGCGCTCGGAGTTTAAACTCAGCTTTAACGTATTATGGCTGTTTCGAACAGTTGGTATCTACAAATGAGTTGACTTTTTATTAACTTGAAGCTTGTTTTATCGCTTTACACAGGAGATAGGTACCTACAATGTATAATATATGTATTAAAATTATTGTGGCGTAAATAGATGACAGGTAGATTTTGAGATGATGAATATAATCTAGGTGAATTGAAGGACGCTCAATCAACGAACTTCTTAGGTACTCGACGTATGTCGGAGGTAACTGACATAGAAAATAGGAAACTTTTGGTACAAACAAATTTTGTAAGGTACAGCGGGGCAATTTCAACTGGGGGACAAATGCAACGGATCCATTTTTTCCATGTTTTACAATGTTCGCATTATTAATTAGAGTGTCCACAGTGGATACATGTGGAACTCAAGTTAATAGTAATAATAAAAAAATCGATCAGTTACAATTGTCCCTAATCAGGATTTTACCGGCTGTACTTTACAGAAATCTGTTCGCGACTATTTTCTTAAAAAAAAAAATTATTAAATTAAATTTAACATCCGAACTTCAAAGTTTTGTAGTATCAGGACTGACAAAAGATTTTTTTTTAGGTTTTTATTATTTGTGTGGCTACCGGCTTCTATCTTTGTGAACTGTTTAACGTATAAACTTACTGCTCAGAGTTATCGCGCTGTAATTTGTCGCGGTGCAAAAAAGGGACAGCGATACTGATGACCTTGTCCAATGTCTGACAAAATGTTAATTTTACTTAGACATGCACATAATAATACATAAGAATGTACATACAAATAATATTAAGCATTTAAAATAATATTAGGGAAGGGCAAAGGAATTTCCAAAGTAATGGTACCTATCGGTTTTAAAATGTATTCCAGAGTTAGCACAGAAATGATGGTCGGATATGTCTACATAACAGAGTGACATAGACATTTCGTCTCTTTCAATTATATTGTGCTTAAGACGCTACAGGAGCAAACATACTAAAATGGAAAGGAGCCCCCCTTTCAATTTTGCAATTTTAATTAAATATAGGTACTAGTGTTATTAACTAGATTTATCGAAAAAAAAATTGTCCATTCATAACAACTCAATTAAAAGATATTGCTAAAAAATATTTAAAATCGAGGTTTCGCTCTCGACTATTTCCTCCTTCAAAACTTAATCAATCGTAATGAAGAGAATCTGAATAGCAATAAAATAATCTGTGTCGGACCGTTTAGTTTGGCTAATTCTTAGCAATTTTGAATACCATACCTTTTTTGCGCCATAAAATAAAGGCCGTTTTTGAAAATTTTTGGTATAGCGTTTTTAAAAAGTAGCACATCAAAAAAATTTAAACGGTCCGACACAGATAAAAATAATAATAATCTGTGTTGAAAAAAAACATTGCTCTATCTTCAAAAACCAGGGAGGAAATAGTCGAGAGCGTTTGTATGGAGAATTGACCCCTCCTGTTTCGAATTAAAACTGTCACTTTTTTATCACGTGGATAAAACAGTCCATATCACGCCCGCAGGTAATCCAATTCTCTTTTGACAGCTCCCTCTCGCATGAAACTTTCGAGAACCCTTATTAACCTAACATAAAAAGATAAAAGATTAAACTCCCCAAAATCATGTCCACGGGGGCAATTACGAAAGTTGCCAGTGACAAATATTCGTCTTTACAAATAGCTCCGCGATTTTTTTTTATCTCGACGCCGCAGGCGAGGTTCTTGATATACAATTTTTCAAGATATAAGTGAGAGAGTCTTTAAAAGTTTATCGTGGCACCTCTGTGATATATAGGGGCGCATTACTCATTGTACGGACGGTTAAAAAGTAGTTAAGTGTGGATGTTAGAAATGTTACTTAGTTCTAATATCGACTTGATTATTTTTATCATATACATTTTGATAAGTTATATTGAGTGTATGTGTATCAATAAAACATAATGTAGGTTTCTGTGGAAATGCGTGTGTACAGTCAAGATCAAAAATATGTGTACATTTCTTCATCTTAATTTATTGCAATAAGGTGAAAATTTTTACACATATTTATGAACTCGACAGAACATATTCATATATATTTTTTCATAATAGTTCATATTATATGTCACATACATACAGTATATTATATATGATACATACCTACAGTAGTCTCTAGATTTCTAGATGAATATATTGTATTGAAAATCTCGTATACATGATATTATTGTAGTGTTGTACAGTAAATATAATAATTATGCAAATTTCGTACTGATTTTAATAATTTAGAATTTAGTCTAAAACAAAAATCAAGATATTATATTCACTTTTATTTTTTGCTACCTTGGATATGGCACACAAAAATAGGTTTTTTTTATCAAAAATATGTAAGCATCTTTTTATAATAATGTATCTACTTAGTTATGTTTTTGCCGTACCTATCTGCCATAATTTATCAATGTTCTGGGTTTCATACTAGCTTGGAATTAATTAGCGGGAATAATTAAGTCTATTTCTATTTTTTACAAGTAAATTAGGTAATTAGTTAAATTACCCATGTAAATCAAACGCTAAAAGTATAAATTGAACGAATAACAGTTACCTCCTGTTAAAATAAATGTAATATTCCTAGATTTTATGATATTTGCTTGTGTAATGGTATGTAGTTATTTTTGTATGAATCTTAAGTTAGAATCTTTCAGTTTACTTATCCTATGCAAAGCACTTTTAGGGTCGCACCACCGAAAATGGAGAGTTAACCCGAGGTTAACCCACCATTTTATATGGAATTTGACAGTTGACAGCCCACTAACCTTGAGTTAAGCGGGTGGTGCAAATGGCCCTAAGCATGTTTTGCACATTTTTTTTACACGAGTACCTATGTAAAATTACCAAACTACAGCTCACAATATGAGATGTACTTTGGTATTTTATAACTCTCACTTCATCTTGTACATAAAAACAATCCTTTCACAGTAATCTGACCCCGAATTCGGGATCGCGATACCCTGTCTCCTCATTTTATTTACGACCTAATATCCGGTATCCTGGTATCTACAACTAGCCATATCTCCATCTAGATACCAGATACCAGATACCGTTATTTATTTCTCGCCCACGCTCAATTTACATTCGCATGGACGGTGTATATTCTTTATTTATGTTTTTTGGGATGAGAGAAAATGATTGCTATTGTATGAAAAACTAAAATATTCACTATTATATTATTAGAGAAACATCCTTTATTAGTTTGCAAGTAAATAATGGAAATATTTCTTTCATATGTATTCATCATCATCAATCATTTAAGAGTTGGATTCTTGTCGGTGCATGGAGCAACTTCCATGAGTGCCGGTCTTCTGCCTTCCTTTTGACTTCCTGATACGACACGACGTTGATTCTTTCCTTTATTTGGGTCATATACGCTCTCCTTGGTCTCCCCCTTCTTGCCTCAATTCTTCCTTCAGTATGTTTTTAATGTTGTATTAGGTATACATCAATGTAAGTTTCAATCAATGTAAGACAAGTGAAATCTGACATAGGTAGTTGCTGCACATTTTGCTCGAACTTTTCTTACAGTATTAGCGCGAACGAGACCCAATACAGCTATCAACATACGATTAAAATAAAATGACTATAATTAGTAACCTTTACATCGTTTTACGCGACATCCATACCAATGAATAAGTCGTAAAGGACAATGTAGCACGCGTAATTGTGTCATTAATCCATACTTCGCATCCTTACGTAAAGCAATGTCAATTAACACGACAATACCTGTCAAAAAAGGCTTTACACACGCCAACTTATCCACAATCTTGGACTGAGGAAAAATAAACTTTTTCTGGCTCGAAACAAGAGCTTTGACGGGTTACAAGAATATGTTGGTCGGGGTTTGCGTTCGTCTGTTACCTTACACGTCGGCACAGAACATTCCACGCCGGGGACAAGAAAGTATCAAATATTAACGATCGAACACACCTGAAGCACGAACCCGTGGCATGCATATGAACAGGACGAACGCAACAACACAATATTAAACATACTTCATTAAAACGCACAGAAAAACTTTGATGCAAAGGGTTAAAGGCGACTTTTGATCGGAACGCCGCGCGCGGACCCGCAAAAGTCAATTTGCAAGGGTGCAAAAGATAGCATCAATTCGTATGTTAGCAAGAAACACATTTCAAGAGAAACATGGCCGATGCAGGGATGGGACCGAATCGAAACAAAGCGTTGTGACATCAAGATAAGCATCGATTGGCTCGAAACGTCGCGCCAAAACGGACCGAACAAATTATCGATTCATAAAAACATCGATTTTTAAAATATTGCCGTGCGGTATCGCGTCATTGTTGCGATAGGGTGGCCGGCTTTTTGCGACATTATGGCGTATTTGCATGATTATGGCGAATCGGACGCTGGAAAAATTGTGGCTATTTTTAATGGCGGTGCTGTGGTATTTTAACTAGGGGACACGCCATTTTAAATACGTAAGGTTTATAATTGTTATAAATTATCGAATAATCAATGTGGGACATACTTGAAATATACTTGCACTATTAATACCATCGTCGGGAACCTATTGAAATGATAATTTATTATAAGTATCTTCAAAGGTTAGGAATACTATGTATATTCTATGGTTATAATATAACTATCCATACTAATATTATAAATGGAAAAGTGTGTTGTCCGTCTTTCACGGCAAAACGGAGCGACGAATTTACGTGATTTTTTAAGTGGAGATAGTTGAAGGGACGGAGAGTGACATAGGCTACTTTTTGTCTCTTTCTAACGTGTGCGAAGTCGCGGGCAAAAGCTAGTAGGTTACTAAAGTATATTAAAGTCAGTAAAAATTGTACGATTCTCACCTTACAGAAGATCCATGCTTCCAAAAAATCAAAAATAATGAAGCAGCTTTTTTACACACGATAAATTTAATAGTTTCACAATACTATATTTCGCTTATAAGCAAATTCTATACAGTTAAAACGTTTACCCATACGCCCTTATAACATTTCACCGTGGACAGACGATACACGTAAATCAAAACGTCGTATCGGCCACCCGCGTTTTATCGCGGCCGTCCGTCACGCATATCGCGCGATCACAGCACTATCCTGCATTGGTTGACAGCTTTAGCTCCATCCTTAGTATTTTAGCATAGATCTAAGACTATAAGCTTATGTAAGGAGTGTGGGCAGCAGCAGCGGCTGATCCATACAATCCGATTCCCACCGGCTTGCCTGAAATTGATTACTAGTAAAGTACCTAATGTAAAGGTTGGTTTCTTTTTGCTCATGAGTGTCGTCAGTGTTGCCTATCAGAAATTTTCACCAGCCGCCACTGGTGAGCAGTTAGTAAAATGAACGTCAGATTCTCATAGCATCTTATTGTTGGTTATGATGGCACGTAGATATGTAAATAAGTACTTTCATAGGTACAGTGAGCTGCAAAACTGCATGGACAAATTATGCATGAATTCATTGATGAATTCGCCATGTACTTTTGCATCTTGCTGTACATAAATTATATTATTTTGGTCGTCCCATGATATCGCGCGATCACAGTACTATCATACACTGGTTGACAGCTTCACCCCCTTATTCATAAACGTATTCTAAATTTATCACGCCGATAAAGTTCGTTTGTCCCTTTCCGACGTATTGGTGTGATAGAAAAGGACAAACGACTTTATCGGCTTGATAACTTTAGAGTACGTTTATGAATAAAGGGGTTAGACTGATCCTATTATTTTAGAGTCTGAAAGCTAATTCTTCTAAATGTGAGTGGTAAGTAAGTAAACAACGTCAAATGTCCGTAGAGGCTTGACTAATCTCTTAAAAAAATCCTTTAATTTCAAAACCACCTGAACAACAACAAAACATAAAGTTTAACTAAAACTGCCGCATTCTTACTGCGACAAAATGCTAAACACTATACACCGTGTGCCCGACATCCGGTGTGAATGTATATGTCTGCTGTACCTGTATATGTCTGCAACAGGTGCCTTAATTAGGTTAGCTTTAATGCCTGCTGGCATGAAACCTAGCTTAGGTCATAGGATTTGTGGAAATTCAATCTGGGTTAGCACATGATTGCTGCGAGAGTATGTCGCCGCGAGATAGACTATCCGTCCTTATGTCATTAATACAGTTAACGTGTCATGTATCTGCGGCGTCCTCATTGTATTTGCGATATAACGTCTTGTCCTTTGTATGTGCGATTAGGGACGCACCGATGCGATAAAGTTTATCGAAATAATTGTTAAAGGCATTAAGTCCGCCTTTTGTACTTTTTACATATTTTTTTTTATGTATAAAATAAATAAATACGGTTATGTAAAAAAAAATACTTCTAAAAAAGTAAGTTTCCTTTTTTCATGGTTCAGTAGGAATTTTATATATATTTTTAGGGTTGTCCAGCACTAAAAAATACGATTAGAAATTTATGATAAAATAAATAATAATATGTACCTAAATAGGTATTCTACAATAAATATACCAAGACATACCTACACTATTTTTATACTTGAACAGTTGGAAATTTTATCAAATATCATTGAAATAAATTAATTACATTTTCGAAAACTCCTTCCTAATAGAATTAAACGCAGTTGTACATATGTTAGTTATTACGTCAGTCTGTGGGGTCGAGCCAAGACCCCGATTCTAGGAAGACAAATCTCAGGCCCTGCCATATTTACCATCTTAAAACAACATTGGGATAACGAAAAATAGCCCTAAAGTCAACCGTCTAGAGTCCTTGCAGTATGAAGAGTTTATGTTCTCTGCGGGAGTGGGCGCATGTTACACCGTAGGAGTGTTAAAGTGTCACATACGTACATTTTTTACAAGGGAGCAATGGAATCTTGAGCGTTGCGGGGGCACGTAGATTAAACAAACTTTGCCACCAAGTGAAACATACAATTTTTCACCACATCAACACTAACAAAATACTGACTAAAAAAATCCTTAGTCAGCAATCCATCCACAGCAATCTATTCCATTCCATATTTATGATTAACATGAAACCGGGCTTACGACAGCTACAATAATCGGCTACGCTTCTACGAGCGGTGTACCCGACAGTCGGGTTCTTGGTAGCGAAAGTGTTAAAAATAGGTAAATTCTACCAGTCAGCTCAAGACATCAAGTTAAAATTTGTATGAAATTAATTACCGTTTTCGAATAGCAAAATTGATTTTTACCAATTGGTCTGGTGAAAATATGATCGAATTGTGAAGAATACATTTTTTTTTGTGCTACGGCAGAACTTTCGATTATGCTGTGGGTCGAAAGTTGACGCTTTACAGTCGAAGGAGGACGGACAAAAACGTAAATAGTTTAATACATTAAGTGGCACTGCGTCTAAATCAGTACGATCGTCGTCGTCGCTCATAACAGGAAAAAAATGGTATGTAACGAAAAGCACTTACGAACAAAGAACCCGATAGGACTTCAGAACCTCCGATATAACCTTCTTAATATTTTTGTTAAAGCATTGTTTTATACGGATTTTCCTGTCCTGATTCTTTATATCTTGATGAAGATATAAGGATTAATGTTATTTAGATAGATATAGATAAATTAGATAATGAAGGATCAACTTTATCTTTCTTGGAATGTTCCTGATTAAAAAATCTCTAATTCATGTAACCAACTGAATAATATGCTGAATTAAAATATAATTTAGATATATGCATATATCAATGTATACGTACGTATTTGTTTGACAAGATCTATATTCATAGACAGGGCGTACCACATTATGTAACCTCAACCTCACTGCACTAGTGAGTGCAGCAGATTTTCAAGAGCCATGGTAGCGCTAAGCGACTCATCTGCTTTTGTGAGTCCTACTTATGTTATAAAAATAGAAATATAATTGTAAATAGTATACAACATTCGCTTTTACATGAGAGTCTCGATAATTTCCATCTGCGTACAAGTTTCTCTCCATACGTACCTACATATTGTATATCTCGTAACATAAATCCCAAGTAATTTTCTTATAGCATTAATGACATAATATGTGCTAGCCTAGATGGGGGCATATGATGCTTGCAATTTCATCACCTATCAACGTGGATGAGAAATGTGTCACTCTGACAAATTTTCCAGAACGTAACGGATACTTTATCAACGCAGATAAGTGAAAAAATGTCAAGCATCATAGACCCGCTGGGTTGTCCGCTCGCTCCGGTGTAACAGCGGCCAGTATCGCGCGATCGCGCGCGGGGTGGCCGCGACGCGCGATGCCCGGCGCGATTAGCGCGCGCGATATTTCGCGACTGACACGCCGAGTCGTGGCCTGGCCGCGCGATGGATTGCGTTTTAATATCGTGCCCGTGAATGGGACGCTTGTGGCTTGTTTTAGGTTGGCTGTGTGCGGTTTAAAACTGTCTGCGGTTTCAATAGTTTTTAGATTTTCATTATTCGATCTGGATTAGATATGGATCGTCGAATAATTGAAATCTGAACGCTTTTGATTTTAAATAACTACCTACTATCATTTTACTTTTTTTATTTAAAAAAGATATGTACTTAAGTACCTACATTTGAAATTTGTAAACGAATAAAAGCTGAACGGGCTTATAGAAGAAACTAAGAATATGTATTACTGAAACATATTTACTCGCGCGGTTTATTGTTTTAGATTTCAAATATTTGTTTTCTAACTTATTAAAAAATATATTAAATATTTTAACACCTACTTAATATTTATAAGATTTCTACTTATGACAAATAAACTACTGTCACTTTCAATTCATTAGTAAAGCCACGTTGTAATTCTATTTAAAGGTTTTTTTTTTTATATGAAACACGCTTCTTATTATGTAGTTTCTGTTACTAACTTTTCTATACTTCCTAATATTAGTACCTACTTCCTAATAAATTCTAAGACTTAATAGCCTAAAGTTCTAAACTTAGCTCTAAAATGAGCTAAGTGTAATCAATAGCTTCCTCTATCGTGTCGGAAGTAAGGCCCGCTAACCACTAAAGCGGTTATTAGTAATTAGATAGCAGGCGCTCACGTCTCGTTGGACAGACTATACGATACCACGACTCGTTGGAGAGACTATAGCTTGGGTAATCTGTGCTGCATTGTGCAATAAGGGAGATATCGCGAATGGAAATTCCAAAATTAATTAATAAGACTTATAATATTGTATGTAGAATACATCGGGTCTCTATTGCTTCTCATAAAGTCCTAAGTCATAATGAATCGTTTGTTCACATTTTCGTTAGTCACAATTTAGTTTTTCTCACACGTAACTTTTTCGGATTGCCATAAAACAAACCTAACCTAACCTAACCTGTCTATGTATGTCCTGAACGAAAACCCTGAAAAGTTAACCGTTTCAGAATTATGACTAATGATAATCTGGCAATCATTACGTCATTATGTCAAACAAAGGGTAGCTAAATGATCTTATTAAATTTACTTTTGTACATATAATACCAATTTACATATCTATTCAGATAATAAATGAGTTCTTGTATAATTTAATTGTCTAGACTAAATTCAATTGGCCATACAGCCCCTGAGAGTCTGCTAACTTCTATCTGCATCTCCAGAATTCCCATAGGACAGACTGAGATAGATAATACGTACTTCAATTAATGTTAACATGGATTTGGACAAGACTTCCTATCCTATTATACATGTTTCGTTTGGAAAAAACTTCAAACAAATGTGTCCTTGGTTTTGGGCCAAAAGTTAATTTACCCGATTCAAACTCTAATAATCCTGCAGAACGCGGGGTGGGAACTGATGTCGGATCTTGACAGTGTCAATGACATAGTAAGTATATTCAACCAAAAAGTTCTCACTATATTTGATGTACATGCCCCCGTAAAAACATCCTTAGTCAAAGTACAATCTTGCCCGTGGATTACTGACACTGTCAAGTTCATGATGCATCTGCGCGACACTGCTGCAACAGACTTTCACAAAAACCCGAATGATATAAAAAAAAAATATTACAAGGACCTTAAGTCTGTAGTGAACAAGGCTCTATATTTCGAAAAGGTGGCTTATTTTAAACAAAATATAAATAGTAAAATAAATGACCCTAAAACATTATGGAAAAATCTGAAATCAACAATATTACCCACTAAGAATAATGAATTACCTTCAACTTTCAATAATCCTTGCGTAATAAATAAACATTTTCTTGACCTGCCGGGAACTACAGATGTAACTATGTCACAGTTAACCTATTTTGAATTTCACAGGCACAGCGACACAGTATTCCATTTAAAAACAATTAACTCGAGTGAAGTCACTAAAATAATTAGGAATTTAAAGTCTAATGCAGAGGGTGCTGATGGGATAAATTTACATATGCTTATTCTTACGCTTCCTTCCACAATTGACATTATGACTAGTTTAATTAATAAGTCTATTCTATCATGCACCTTTCCTGATATTTGGAAGTTAGCAGTTGTAAATCCTCTGCCCAAAATTCCCAACCCTGTTACTATTAAAGACCTCAGGCCAATTAGCATACTCCCATGTCTGTCAAAAATAATGGAGAAAGTTGTCTGTGCACAGTTAACTGCCTACCTTGAAACTAATAACATTTTGCCAGACGTCCAATCGGGTTTCCGGAAAGGACGTAGCACCACAACTGCTTTGCTTGATGTCACTGACAACATATTAGATGCTCAGGATAAGGGTATGTGTACTCTTTTAGTGCTCCTAGACTTTTCTAGGGCATTTGATTGTATAAATATAGATCTACTTCTATCAAAGCTAGCTTACTATGGTTTTGATCAGAAAACTATACAATGGTTCCATAGCTACCTCAGTAACCGATGGCAGATGGTCAAGGTGCGCTCTGGTGACGGTTTCTCACTTCTTTCAGAAAAAGCTAAGCTTAACCGAGGAGTCCCACAGGGATCTGTAATCGGCCCGCTCCTATTTGTTCTCTATTCTGCAGACGTTAGGTTTCACATTAAACACTGTAGATACCACATATACGCAGATGACATTCAGATCTACTTATCATGTAAGCCAGCAGAGGTTGACTATGCTATAGAGAAACTAAATTATGACCTCGCAAGTATAGCAACCTGGGCTAGACAAAACTGCTTAGTGCTCAACCCAAATAAAACAAAGTACCTTATCTTTGGCAGTAAGCAACAACTGGCGGGTGTCAGTATGTCAGTGAATATTATGCTGATGGATGAACCAATTGAAAGGGTGTATGAAGCACGGAATTTGGGACTTTTAATGGATTGTGGACTTCGTTACGAGAAGCACACTGCTGAAGCTGTAAGAAGTTGCTTTTACAAGCTAAAGGTATTATATAAAATTCGCCCATACCTTAGCGAAACCTTGCGCATTCAACTGACCGAGTCGCTGGTACTGTCAAAACTGAACTATATGGATATTGTAACTGGGCCTAGGCTTCTGGCTAAAACAAAGAGACTCATCCAACGTGTTCAAAATGCTTGTGCTCGCTTCTGTTTTGACATTCCGTTGAGAGCACACGTCACTCCATTTCTCAATAGTCACAAAATTCTCAAAATGCAGCACCGTCGTAAACTTCATCTGGCTTGTTTGCTTTTCGGAGTTCTTAAGTATAAAACACCTGCATATCTTTTTGATAAGTTATCTTGCATCAAGCTCCGCGACCGCCGCAATTGTGGAAGTCATTTGCTGACGCCACGCCATGCTTCGGCAGCCTTCCGGGGCAGCTACCGGTATAACGCTTCAAAGTGTTGGAATAATGTCCCACCACCTATGAGGAACCTGCAAAGTATTTATAGTTTCAGAACAAAGCTCAAACAATACATGCTTAGCCACCAATTCAACCAGGAAACCTGCTTACATGATACAAGTTGCCTGTAGTCTCTGTTTTTACTTACCACATAGTTTATGTTCCGTCTGTATTGCCATGGCACACTACATTCTGAAATATTCTCAGCCTTTTATTGTTATTAATTAATAATTTAAGTTTGCATTGCCAATTTTTGTTTGTCCTTGTACTCGTGCTTTTTGGTATGTCATTTTAGTTCCCGTAATGGCCGGATGGCGCTAGATGTAGTCAAAATTATTTTAATGTACGGCTATGACGAGTCCGACCCGATAATATTGTGTAATAATGTAATGTCTGTTATAAATCTTTGTTGTCTTTTGCATACTTTCTTTTTTGATATTTTTTATTTTTTTTAGTGTTGTATTCATAAATTGTTACCTGTCGTGATTGTTTTCACCAAATGGCCTCATCGGAAGACCAGCGCTGGAAGTCGCCAGCAACATGCTGAGATGAGACCATTTCGTGGCACTTTTGTTTGTTAGCCTTTGTGTGTATGGTTACTTGTTTGTGTGTCGTTAATTTTTGTGTATATTATATTGTTATCGCCGTTGTTAAGTGCTTACGAATAAAAAAATATTCTATTCTATTCTATTCTTAATACATCGAACATTAGCTCTGGTGGCGATATGGATCTGATTTATACTTTTACTGATACGTTTGTTAAATTTTGGATCGGGCGGTTCTATGAGATTAAATAAATAAATAAATATTATAGGACATTCTTACACAGATTGATTCATGAGATACCCTAAAGTTAAATTAGCATCATGCATATAAGGACTTGAAATTGTGACTCACATTACTATTGTCATAATGCGCAGTCTAAATATATACACGTGAGAATTATTTTCGCAATGTTTTTCTAACAGCAACCGCAAGCTGAATAAAAGCAAAAACTTAAAAAATCAATAGATAAACTGCATTCAAAACAAACAGAATCCTTTTTGGAGCGAACTTAGCGGCAAAAAGACAATGCGCGTTACCAGTTATAGGCGATAGCTGCGGCCGGCGATAGCGCCCGCCCAGGCGAGGTAGGGTTTCAACTTTTCAACTACTGGGAAATATGTACAGGAAATGAAATGTTACACTTTAACTTCTCGCGCTTTGTACTCATATTTAAAGTCACACACAGGTCAAGCGCGATTAATTAACATTATTTTACCTTTTTTTCTACTCCCGTGTTGTTATTCGTCATTTACCGTGTCGTGCATAGATCGTTAAAACCCTACATAAAAGATGCCCGGCCCCGGCCGGCGCCCCGCGTACCCACGCATACGATATAGCTCTTACAGCATTGTTAGGTAGCCGTTAAGGGATATAGCGGGCCGCGGGGCGCCGGCCGGGGCGGGCGGCGGCGCGGGGAGTGCGAGCGACAGGGTGAGTGCAGAAACATTGCAGAAGACAAGTCAAAATACTTGTAGGAAACAGTGCGGATTTCACGAAAGTTGACCTCCTTTAAATGCCTGTTGCATAAAATACTATTTCCAAGGTTGCAGTGGTCATGATCGCGGGCGACCTGACCGAAACGTTGGAAAAAACCGGCCAAGAGCGTCGGGTCACGCTCAGTGTAGGGTTCCGTAAATTTCCGTATTTTTTTTTTAAAACTGTTCAACCTATCAAGTTCAAAATGATTTTATAAAGTTAGTTAATAGAAAGTCTTTATAAAGTTCTACTTTTGTGTTTTTTTTTTTCATATTTTTTAAACTTATGGTTCAAAAGTTAGAGGGGGGGGACACATTTTTTTTTTACTTTAGGAGCAATTATTTCACAAATTATGAGCATTTAAAAAAAAAAATATTTTAGTAAACCCTTTAAATATCTATCCAACCATATATCACACGTTAGAGTTGAAATAAAAAAAATCACTCCCCACTTTACGTGTAGGGTAGGTACTAAAATATGCGTGATAGACCAGTTTTTTTTGTCAATATGTAGGTAGGTAATCTAAGTATGTAAAAGACGAAACTGACTGACTGACTGACATATCAACGCACAGCTGAAACCGCTGGCCCTAGAGATTCTAAATTTAAAGAAAGAAAGAAAGAATTTGGCACGTAGGTTCCTTAAAAGGTGTAGAGGAGCACTAAGAAAGGATTTTTCAAAATTCACCTTCTAAGGGGGTGCAAGGGGGGTCCAAAGTTTGTATGGGAAAATAGATTACTACGCGGACGAAGCCGCGGGAAAAGACTAGTATGTAATAAAACGAACAATTCAACATTTAGATTATTGAGTCATGTTAATATTTTTATACGCTTAAATCTGTGTCGAGTTGTCGACAGCCCTAATGCAGCTATGATTCAAAGTGATAAAATGAGCGCTGTAAAATCGCGCCGTGCTTAGGAAATTGATATGGCATGTGGGGTTGCGCCACGCGCCGTGTGGGGGTTAACGCGAGACAAATTAGGTGACATATTCTTATAGTTCCATTCAAATCTATCGCTTAACATATTCATACAATACAATACAATACAAATTCACTTTATTGCACGGCCTCAGAAGTGTAGGTACATAGAAAGACACATATTACAATTCTTTAAAATAGAGGTAAACAACAGGCGTCCTTATCGCTAAAGAGCGATCTCTTCCAGGCAACCTTTAGGTAAATATTCATATGTATACACAAGTAATATTTGACCATCATGTTGTTTTCATTGTGTAAAATGTTTCGTTTTGTTAACGGTTAATCTCACAGAACTTTATTTATATAGAAGAAACAAGTTCATCTATTTGTATAGGGGCCGAGCGTGTCAAATTTTGTACTGAAGTTGTTTCTTGCCTGTAATTTTAAATATGTCTCAGGCTCTTGATTGTTCATAATTTTTGTGTTGTTGCAATTGAATATCACGTAACGAGGCATTTTTTATGTTTTGATTGACTTCAACTTACAAAAATTGACGCCCGAAAGCTACAAGCTGCGATTAAAGACTGACAATTCAGTGGATTTCACTGAGTTCATTTGACACGCTAAGTAGATACGTTTGCTTGATCTATGGTATATATGACATCTGTGGTTAATCTATTGGCAAAAAAGGTAACTTAAGAAATTGATATGGCAGTGTGGGATTGCGCCGCAGGACGTATGAAAATTGTAAACAGATAACTTTTACTTACAATTGCAATGAAAATTTTATCCTTACCTAATAGTTTTCTCTAATATCGTTTTTCTTATTATTGTAATAATTTAACGAAAATGATACCTAAAACACACCTCGGACACTGGCGATTAAATATATGAAAGAGGCGCGTTCCCAGCACACAGTCTAAGCTCGTGTAGGTGAACGCGTACCATGCTTGTATGAGTGAGATATGACAGGTCGACTGGTCGCGTTTTTGACAGGCGCTAACTGTAAGGTAACCGAGAGCGGGTGGGCGGCACTTTCAGCGGGGAGCAGGAGTGGCCATACTGTACGATCATTTGTTAGTCGTATACCTCGAAATCAAAAAATCCTTCTAGCTTTTCACCTATTCGCGTTTCGCAGCGATCTCAAAATTTCTGAACAATATTTTTTTCTTGTAGTATGATTTTTGGTCGCCAATTACAATGATGTATAAAATTCATAGTATATTTATTATCCTGCCTTTTTTTACTGTAGTCGCTTTTCACCTCAATAGATATTTGTTTGTAATGCATTATTAGATATCGTGATATTTCTTACACTTTAACTCTTTAGTTCTGTTTTGCAAATGCATTTTGCATTTGTAGGTTTTCTCCTGGTTATATAACCTCGTTGTGCATATCACTGGTATTGTGGTACTAATAAAGTATTACTAATGCAAATGTTGATGTTGATATATGTCCATTTGACCACGTATTATATCCCAGTGATATAGACTTTTTTTTAAAGCCATTAATACAATAATATGCGACCCAGGTAAAATGCGACTAAATATTTGCGGCTGACTGAATAGGCTATTAGTGATAAACGCTACATAAAAGTCTGCTATTGTTGTAAAAATCTATTGAAAATATATGCGACTAACAAAATATACTATCATTATTACACGCTACAACAAAATACGCTATCGCGGCAAAACGCGATTAGGTGAAAAGCTACAAGGATTTTTTGATTTCGAGGTATACGACTAACAAATGTTTATTACACTGTGCCTAAGATGTGAGATTGTAAGGTTATACTCGTATGTATTGCCTAGTAGGTATATCCTAATTTGATAATTTTGCATTCTAACCCCTTTATTCATAAACGTACACTAAAGTTATCAAACCGATAAAGTTCGTTTGTCCCTTTCCGACGTATTGGTGCGATAGAAAGGGACAAACGAACTTTATCAGCTTGATAACTTTAGTGATCATTTATGAATAAGAGGGTAAGTATCTACTCTGAACCAATCTTAAACGTTTTGAACGTTCCTGTTTAAAATATTAAAAAACAAATTAGTTAACAGGACCATACAATATTTTCACGCTCATGACTTTAGCTGGGAAAGTCGGCGTGAAATATGTAAGGCGGGCGGCTGTTATCACTTCCGCGCAGCTATCTGATAAGATGCCTGCCGCGTGTTATTCCGCCCTACAGAATGTGATAACAGCTAAAAAGCCTAGAACTGAAATATTTTAGTGTAAAGTATTTATTTTGTGTATCAAGTTTTTCAATTTAAATAAATATAATTCCTACATCATTTTACTTATAAAAATCTACCTTTTTACATCTTAATTTTCTAACTTATAAACAAAACAAATTTTACCTTTTTTTTTTAGAAATCATTCGTTTTCAAAAACCAGCTAAAAAAACAGTTCATAAATAAGTTTAAATGTCTATAGGTAAGGTACCTATTATTTAACACTTATGTATCATTATCATTTTAAAATTAGTGAACGCCAAACTGCAACCTCACTTAAGTTAAATGTGAAATATTACAAAAGGATGGACAGATGAACGGACAGACAGAGTCACAGGGTTCTTTAATCACCTTTTTGGAACGGAACCCTAAAAACAATAATTCTTTTAATTTAAACGAACATAAAACAAAGTAAAACAGTTCTAACTCATAACAGTGGGGCTGTAAATTCGCACACGTCGTTTAAAGAGCCTGGGCGGGCGGCGATAGCGATAGCTGGGCGGCGCTGATAACGGCTAGGGCAGGTACACTTAGTTCCTAGGGCTATTCAACTAAAATAATTTTAAAATTTTAAAATGTTTGTTGATACTTACACTGAGAGAAATTTGCATTGTGAATTTAACAAGTTCGACTTGTTGCGGTTTATCCGTTTGAATCAGCCAAACGTATGTTTAAAACAATATGTGTCAGGTTGTTTTTATAAAATCGACTTGTTGATTCAAATATATTGCCGATTCAAATGACAAGTAGCTTGTTGTTTGAACCAAAGAGCACGTAGGCGCTATTTTAATCAAAAAACTTGTTGAACGAACATGAAAACTGGTTGTATTTTCTCTCAGTGTAGTATTTGCCTATTTAATGTTTTAGATATATGTAAAGAAAACGCTGAAATCATTTATTAACTCAACCTTTGGCTTTTTTAAAAATTCAAAGCCGCTTTTGTTGTAAAACAAATGCAGTTTTTGAATTAAAATACTGCTCAAAATATTTTACAGGAATCGAAAATTAATTTCTTATAAGGAATTATTAAATACACATTAAAATATTTTAAAAGTTTGCTTTAAATCAGTGAATATAATATTTTCTTTGTGAATTCTCACACGTCGTTTAAAGAGCCTGGGCGGGCGGTGACAGCTGGGCGGCGCTGATAACGGCTAGGGCAGGTACCCTTCAGTTCCTAGAGTAACGAAAGAAATTGGAGATAGCTAAATTCCACTAAATGAGAATTTACTTCTCTTCTAAAGTTTATTAATCATTATTAAATCAATTGTTTATCGGTTATACACAATTTTGGTAAAGATCTATTGTTAAATTATTAATTCAATAAGATGTTTTCTTTGTGAATCACACGTTCTATAATAGCCTGGGCGGGCGGCGATAACGAACGATAACTGGGCGGCGCTGATAACAGACAGCGGCAGGTACCCTTTAGTTTCTAGGGAGACTAAACACTGAAAGAAGAAATAAAGAGTTGAGGAATATAAATAAATACTAAATGAATTATTCATAGTGATTTATAGTAGCCTATTAAACATGTAAAATCGGGTAACTCACGTAAAATTGTCAAAGGTCACTCGACATGTTTCGCTCCGTAACGAGGAGCATTTTCATTGTATAGGCGTCGCGCGTGCTCAGTGAAAATGCTCCTCGTTACGGAGCGAAACATGTCGAGCGATCTTCAACAATTTTACGTGAGTTACCCGGTTTTACGTGTTTAATATGTCAGTTTCTCACGGTAGATTTATAATTAAAATTATAGTGGCCTTTTTAGGATCCAATATCTAGTGTTACGAGAGGTAGAAAAACTAATAGAATAAAAATATATTAATATTTACATACATTGCTTATTTCAACTCGTTAATCGTTAAGATTGGTACTGAAACTGAGCAGTTTTATTGCTCTACCACTTTTGGAAATAGAGGTGTGAATTTATTTATGTACAGTCACCGACATAGATAAGTGATGATATCTGTACCATGTCGCTTTAAATCGTTTGCCAATTTCGTATGGCATTTCAAACAAGACGTTAATGCGACAAGGTGTAGAAATCATCACATATTTATGCCGGTATCTGTACATAAATAATACATTATTGGGCTGACATGTACTACAATATTAACTATGTTTTAGATATTGAATTTTCTCTACTGCTACAATTAAAACACATACATACATACATATATATGTATATCGTCACTACTTTGACAAAAACTTGTATCTTCTTATGTCAATGAAAAGAAAAATGTAATAAGTATGTATGCAATGCATATAGACTTACTGCGTTTTAACTTTGAGGAGCAGTAGTAGAGCAACAGATACGAGATTTTTTCAAAGTAGTGACGATATAATCACGCCTGTATCCCATAAAGGGGTAGGCAGAGCACATGAACTACTAAGTTTCAGTGCCACTCTTGGCAAAGAGGGGTTGAAAGAAATCCAAATTGTGACATTGCAGTGACAGGTTGCCAGCCTCTCCTACGCCACAATTTACTAAGTTAATCATGGGGGATTTTAATACAGACCTTCTCAAAGACAATCTTAGAGCGCGAAAATTATATGCTACTTTGGAGTCTACTGACTTAGCAGTTCTTCCTCTTAAGCCCACTCACCACAACGCAGATACGTCAGACTCCTGGTTAGACCTTGTTATTGTCTCGTCTATTGATCTTGCAGATGCTGTCGGTCAGTTTCCGGCCCCAGGCTTTTCGCATCATGACCTTATTTACCTGAGTTACCGAGTCCGACCTCCCAAACCGCAACGTGTCACTGTCCAAATCCGTAGTTTCGCTAAGCTCGACATTGACACTTTAAGACGTGACGCTAACACAGAGGACTGGTCGACGATATTTTCGGCACAATCCGTTGACGAGGCTGTGAACTTATTTAATTCGACTGTGCTGAAGCTATTTAATATACATGCTCCCATACGTACAGTAAAGTTAAAGCGCCCCCCTGCGCCGTGGATTAACCAGGCAGTGAGAACTGCTATGGCAAGACGCGATCGGGCATTTAGGAGGTACAAGCGAGACCGCTGCGTAGATAAATGGAACATTTTTAAAACAGCCAGGAATAAATGTAATCAGATCGTGAGGGCAGCCAAGAGGAAATATATCCACGACAATATCGCATGTTCTTCACAAGCCGAAACGTGGAAATTCTTAAAATCAATTGGCGTTGTCAAATCCACTTGTCCAACTACCTCCTCATTGCCCCTTAATGACTTAAATTGTCACTTTGCTAAAACGTTACCTTTAGATTCAACTACATTAGCCAAAAGTTTAGAGTACATTAAGACATTGCCTTATCTTTCTGATGTAACTTTTTCACTATCTCCAGCCACTGACGATGATATAGGTAAGGTAATAAAATCAGTTAAATCAAACGCAGTAGGTCATGACGATTTGAGCAGATTAATGATCGTTAGCATCTTGGATTGTGTCCTCCCTGTTATAACTCACATTGTTAACTTTTCACTCACTACCGGAGTATTTCCTTCAGCATGGCGAAAAGCCTATGTCATACCTCTTCCCAAAATTTCAAACCCCATTACTCTAAAAGATTTTCGCCCTATTTCCATTCTTCCCTTTCTTTCCAAGATAGTTGAAGCTATCGTCCATAAGCAGTTGTCGTCTCATGTTTACTCCAATCAAATTCTGTCTCCTTTTCAGTCGGGTTTTCGCCCGGGGCACAGCACTTGCACCGCTCTGCTTAAAGTAGTCGAAGATGTCAGACAAGGTATGGAGGCCTCTCAGTTAACATTGCTAGTACTTGTTGACTTCTCGAACGCGTTTAATGCGGTTAACCATGACCTTCTGCTGGCCTGCCTTAGTCACTTAAATATGTCATCGTCGGCAGTTCAGTGGTTTGCTTCGTATCTCCAGGATCGCCGACAATCTGTTCGTGCTGACCGTACCACCTCTGACTGGTGTGATCTCTCTGCTGGAGTTCCACAGGGCGGCATTCTTTCACCTCTTCTTTTTTCAATTTTCATCAATATGATTACCCCTAAAATTACCTGCTCGTACCACCTTTATGCTGACGATCTACAGTTATACACACAAGCGAACGTTAAAGATGTGGATCATGCAGTCTCTATCATAAATAATAATTTAATACGTCTTTCTGCATGGTCACGTTCTTTTGGGATCGTCGTTAACCCAACTAAATGTCAAGCGATCGTAGTTGGGAGTCCACGAATGCTTGCGTTGATGGATTTAAAAAGTATCGCACCAATCATGTTTGAGGATGTCGTGATACCGCTATCATCCAAAGTAAAAAATCTTGGTCTAATTATAGACAGTGGTCTTACGTGGGAACCCCAGGTGTCTGATGTATGTCGCAGAGTGACGAACACGCTAAGATCACTTTACAGGTTCAAAAACTTCCTGCCAGTAAGCACAAAAACCCTTCTCGTTCAAGGTCTCGTACTTCCGGTAATTGATTATGCTGATGTGTGCTACTCCAACGTTGTGCAAACCACACTCAACAAACTGGACAGATTGCTTAACAATTGTATTAGGTTCATATTTGGCCTTCGGAAATACGACCACGTATCAGCTTATCGTAAGCGACTTAATTGGCTAACCATCCGAGAGCGTAGGTCATTGAGATTGTTAACTTCCCTTTACTCTGTCCTTTTTGAACCGAATACACCGGAATATCTCAAGTCCAAGTTCAAGTTTGTTTCTGCTCGCCCCGGGTGTGTTCTCCGTACCTCCCGCAGCCTCAAGCTTTCCATTCCGCCTCATCGCACCGGTTTCATGACCAACTCTTTTACAGTCCAGGCAATACGCCTGTGGAACGGCCTTCCACTTAATATTAGAAAAGCTCCAAGTAAATTTATTTTCAAACGCATGGTTCGTAAGCACTTCACTGGCTCGTGATTAACGTTTCGTTGTAGGTACATGTAGGTATTATGTATATAAGTAGCTGTTTATGTAAGTATATCTTATAGAGTATATGTGTAAGTTCATCCCCTCATTATAGTATTTAATGATAATAGTTTTAATTTGTAAATAGTAGAATAGAAAGTGATATCTGATTATTGTTTTCTGTCACGATGCCTGCACATACCAAATGTTTCTTTTTAACCCAGTGGTTGACTGGTAGAGAATGCCTTAAGGCATTATGTCCACCATTTGTACTTATTTTTTTATGTGCAATAAAGAATAAATAAATAAATAAATAAATTTAACCCAAAACACAATAAAAATAAAAATAAACTAAAGATCTAAACGCTTCAAATCTAATAACTAACACTTCCCGATCTCAATATAGAGTTAAACCTGACATATCGTCACAAACATAACTCTACGGAGAGCGGGTAATTCATAATATTTTAAAGAGACCGCCTGGGCGGGCGGATAGCGATACGCCTGGGCGGCGCTGATAACGGTGCATCTACGAGACGCATGCCGCAGGGCTGCCACTACCAACTCTAACAAATTTAGAAGTTATATATTCATTTGTATATTTAACTATTTTAATAAGAAAACTGTATAAAAGAGACTGAAACGACTCCACAGTCAAACTAACTGTAGTTTTGTGGACCATTGTATTTAAGTTATGTTTTGTAATTCTTGAGTTTAATAAATAAAAAAATAAAAACTTAATAATAATGTGGAATTTATAGCCCAGTATTTAGTCCATCACTTTCATCAAAATAGACCAGTTCATTTTAGATTCCATTAACTCTCAAATAGTCCTTACACCCTGGCGGGTGTTGCCTCTGCGTGTGTCCCATGATACGGGCAAGGGCAACATCCGCTCGGTGTACCCCTTACATTTCATTAAAGTGTCGAAAGGGCCTCTACGCGTTGGCTTCGGCCCCGCGCACGCCTCCCAAAGGTCCGGAATACCATTGTTCCGTGATGGGAAAGACATGTGGAATTTTATATTACTTTTACTAAGGGCCAGTTGCATCAACCACATTTGACAGACACATCATCGTCACGCAACAGACGTCTACGGAACTTCCCATACAATAAAATTTAACGAACCCTTTAACGGAGACAGACGGTTTGGTGACCGGCCCAAAGATAGTCGTTTGGTTAAATATTTTTACAGTACATATGGCTTCTTTCCACACTATACAATACAATACAATACAATACAATACAATACAATCCTTTATTGATAAAATAAAATTTTACACGTCAAAACTAGTTTGCGAATAGTACTTGTCATGTCAAAACTTCGTAACTAACTATACTGTGAAACGTTGTACGATACACATGCGAAGAAGAATTTGTAACTCGTGTGGAAATGATCGCCTTTAGTTTCGAATTTCTTCTCGTCTGCAAGTGTATCGTAATTTATATATTAAAGGCTTTTTGGGCCTTCAGGAATAATTTGTAGTTAGATGTTTATGTGTGAAAAAGTGAGATGTGTGAGTTCAATGACTTGATGAGCACAGATATTTGTTCTTGAGTTATGGCTGTTTTATATGTATATAACTATGTATTTATCTATTTAAGTATGTATATCGTCGCTTAGCACCCATAGTACAAGCTTTGTTTAGTTTGGGGCTAAGTTGGTCTGTGTAAGGTGTCCCCCCATTTTTTTTTTAGTTGCATAAACCATGACCAGGCAGCGACAACCCTAGCGCGGTCGGTTATCGTTCGCCGCCACCCGCTCTATCGCGGCCGCACCAAATATTGTATCTCCTGGGTTTTGTCTCGGCGACACTCGGAATTGATATTGTGTGACTAGGACCCGTTATGTGCTGTGTGCTTTCATAAATTTCTACATACACGTGATAGATGTAAAATATGAAATTTTGCCTTTTAAGGGCCATTTTTAACCAACGACGCAAAAACGACGGGGTGTTATAAGTTTGACGTGTCTGCTGTCTGTTTGTCCGTCTGTCTGTCTGTCTGTGTGTGCGTCTGTCTGTGGGCATCGTAGCTTCCGAACGGATGAACCGATTTGATTTAGTCTTTTTTTAGTTTGAAAGCTGAGTTACTCGGGAGTGTTCTTAGCCATGTTTTATAAAAATCGGTCCACTATGTCGCGGTCGGTGGTTTCTTTGAAAATTTAAATTTTGTGGTTGTTTAAGTCATCAATACAAAAAAATGCTCTGTGGGCTTCTAATTTTCTACTCCCATGTGATGGATATTAAGTTCGAGTTAAACATTGCACTTTTTAGGGTTCCGTAGTCAACTATTAATATCAAAAAATTTTTTTTTATTTCTATTTCTGTGCTGAATGAGCTACTACTACTTCGAACCACGAGCTTTTTTCTTCTTAGTAAAAGTGTTGTTGTTGAGTCGAAATTATTAAGTTTATACTGAAAAAGAAATTCGTAACTCGTGTCGATTTAAAACCCTGTGTTTTAATTTATCGCCACTCGTCTCGAACTTCCTCTTTTCCTCACTTGTATCGTAATTTTACCTACCATTTTATAAAGTATACTTGCAGTTTGTTACGACAGACATATTCTCAGATAATGACCCTTTCCTTTGTCGTTTTAACTATACATCAAATTGAAAGTTGAACACGTTGTAGAGCGGCTGGGCGGCCTGGGCGGCGCTGATAACGATACGGGCGCTTTGAAAATAAAAACGGGCCAAAACAACTGTAAAGCTGGCACACACCAGTGCGGTTACGATTTCGTGATAAAGAGTGCAATTTTTAATTTGAAACTTTGTTGTAACATTTTGTTATAATATTAGTCAAATAGGGATGACGATTACATAAATAAAATGGCATTCTGTTTAGTCCGTCAGTTAGATCATCCAAAAATACTGAACACATATTTTTCGCCTTTTCTAATTAATGAAAAAATACAAAGATACAGAGCTTCAAAGTTCCGGAGTGGGGGCTCGTGACGTCGCGTCTAAGTAAAAATTGTACTTAGGCGTGACGTCACGCGAAACTTCAACGCACTGTACCGTCGTCATTTTTAACCCCCGACGCAAAAACGACGGGGTGTTATAAGTTTGACGTGTCTGTCTGTCTGTCTGTCTGTCTGTCTGTCTGTCCGTCTGTCTGTCTGTCTGTCTGTTTGTCTGTGTGTGTGTCTGTCTGTGGCACCGTAGCTCCCGAACGGGTGAACCGATTTCGATTTAGTTTTTTTTGTTTGAAAGCTGAGTTAGTCGGGAGTGTTCTTAGCCATGTTTCATGAAAATCGGTCCACTATGTCGCGGTCGGGGGTTTTTTCAAAATTTTAATTTTGTGGTTAGGTTATTCGTTTACGAGAAAAAATAAAAAATGCGTGTCTAAAATTCTTTGAAAATCTAACTGACGGACTATTTAGTTTCTTTAGTCGTCTCGCCTATTACCAATTTCATTCAGTCGGTTTTACTGTTGAATTTTTAGTATTAAAAACCTGAATTGTAAAGTGCGTACGTAACGAACATAGGTAATTTAGAGGTATATTGTTGTCTAAGTACACACAACACAAGCCTTCTTGAGCTTACTGTGGGAGTGAATCTGTGTGATAATGTAACCTATTTTTTTGTGAGCACGGATTAAGTATAATTACAAAAAAAATATTTTTTTTAATCATGGGCCATCCGATAGCAAGCTATCACCGTACCCTATAGACGCATGTAACAAATAGAAATAGCAAACAAGTAGAAGTATCGTCAAACCAATATTTACCTAGTTGTTGACTTCCCAAGTTTGGTCGCTATTTGCGATGCGCTAGTGCCGTTATCAATCCCGCCCAGCAATCTCCCGCCCAAACTTGCTTCTGCGTTTATTAGATTATTATTTAAGTGAAACTGCTGATATTGGTTAAATTATTACCAAACATTTTTAGAGTTCTTTACAACCCCTTAATTGCCAAGAATGCCACTGAAACGTGAGCAGGTTCATGTGCTCTGCCTACCTCTTACGGGAATACAGGCATGATTATATTTATGTATATATTCCCAAAGAAATAAAGTTCCCTGTTAAAAAAACTCGTTTCGCGCCGAATAAGTACTTATATTTAACCTCATTTATTTATTCGGCTTAAATTATAAAAATCTGTTATTATTAAAAAAAAAAGCAAGTTAAACATCTATCTGTACCTATCCTACTCTTAAAATGTACACAATGAGTTATTGCTTTATAATAACAAATAATAAGTATAACGACCAGTCTGGCTCAGTCGGTAGTCACCTTGCCTGTTATGCCGCGGTCCTGGGTTCAAATCCCGGTAAGGGCATTTATTTGTGTGATGAACACAGATATTTGTTCCTGAATCATGGATGTTTTCTATGCATATAAGTATGTATTTATCTATTTAAGTATGTATATGGTCGCTTAGCACCCATAATACAAGCTTTGCTTAGGGTTAAGTTGATCTGTGTAAGGTGTTCCCAATATTTATTTATTTATATTTAAAAAATAGAGCATAGTTGTTTTTCCCCCATGCATGTCCTTCTCGCAGGTGTACAGTTTGCGCCGTTATCAGCCGCCCAGCTATCGCCGCCCAGCCATCTCCGCCTACCAACTTTTACTGCTTGAGCGTAAACCTGATTCACAGTGCAGACCTTTTTAAAAGTTACAGAGTCTTAAATAAGCATCTACGTTTGTTTTCCATTTACTCTGTGTTTTAATGAATTGCATTAAATTTCTCACTCTCTATTATGGGAAAAGTGTTTATGGACTTTTATTAGAGTGATTTGTACGGAATTTATTTACAAATCACATGTCAGGCCCCCACATGCTTACCACAAACTGTCGCACTTATCAGTAACTATCGTTTCTTAATATTATAATTAGACGACCGGTCTGGCGCAGTCGGTAGTGACCCTGCCTGCTACGCCGCGATCCCGGGTTCGAATCCCGGTAAGGGCATTTATTTGTGTGATGAGCACAGATATTTGTTCCTGAGTCATCGATGTTTTCTATGTATATAAGTATTTATATATTACTTATATATATCGTTGTATGAGTACACACAGCACAGGCCTTCTTGAGCTTACCGTGGGCCTCAATCAATCTGTGTAAGAATGTCGTATAATAATAGACTGCCATCTCTCGACACAAGCTTAAAACTTTTGAACCTCAGTCTTGACAATTTGGCCTATATTGTTAGCTTGATATTTGTTAAAATGTCAAATCCGCCATCTAGCCGAGCGTTCCTTTAACGCCATCAAGGCCACCGTACCTTTCCTCTAAGGCTTTGAGGTACGTTTTTTTCTTAGAATTTTCCGTCAATACGGAGTTACATATGTCTTTGCCGTTTAGACATATTTCACCCTATCATATTACCAATATAGCAACATAAACGCTCAACTGCAATCCATAAGAGCAAACTCGTGAAATGCTTATTATAAGTGCACGAAATCTGTATTACATCTCAATTGCGATACAATACTATCTATTCTCCAGACTCCCACTTAAAAAAACTTAAAACAACCTCTAATATACAGAAATAAGATCGAAATTCCGAAGCACTAAAGCTTAAACAATCAGTTCAACTTCAAAAGAAGGTATGTGTACATTTTAGTAGCTCAAAAATGAGCTATATTACTTTTTTATAAAGTTTTATTTATATTGAGGGTAGTTTGAAAGGTTCTTTATGGGTAAAGGGTGGACGCCCCCACAATGCACCGGGTTTCAATGCAAGATGGTATCTGCAAACTAAATATGTGCAAAAGTTCGCTTTCTTGTTTATCTGGGAGTCGAAGTTGATAAATGACGGGCTGAAAGTTTTTCTTGGGTGTATGTTCAATATAGGAATATAGGTAATAGTTATGCGAAAAACTAGAATGTGTAAAAAAACAGGAAGATACAAATGCACCTCCACCATTTAACAACTACCAGACGCCTCTATAATAGAAAAAATATTACAAATAAAATCCAATAAAAAAAGTATTATTATAAAACAGAAAAAATCCAACAATTTCTTTGCTTATATAGTCGTGAAAAAATTTTGTTAGCATTTTGCAAATTTGAGCATTATTTATGTACGGAGCTGAGCCAAATACAAGCTAAGCTAAAGAAAATACAAGCGATATATAAGCACTATGTGTTAAAAATATGATTTTTCGAAGAACGCCAACTTTAACAATATTTGACAGATGTCAACTGTCAAACAAGCAACACAAGTATTTCTCACAACCGCTAGGGCGGCGCCACTGTCGTACACGGAGCAAAAAACCAACTATATAGTAGCGTAGTAGTGGACTGTCATCGACTGGGGAACGTCGAAGGAGACTACCTTGCAACATTTTTTTTTCACAGCAAGGTTTGTCAACGTCACGTATTTAAATTAAAGCAATGGTTAAATGTGTACTACTGGTTAACTGTTGGACATCGGACATAATACACGGGATCATACTCGTATAGGACATGAAAACAGAACATAACATAACCTCTGTTGGAAGACTGTTGTATTATATCCATACAGGCTGTGAGAGAACATTTAGCATTAAAACCGTCGAGGGCAACGTAATCAGCAAGTGGCAGCCGAGCTAACATTTACTGAGCAGTTGCTCCTTCGCAATCGGAAAACACTAATAATTCTGTGTTTCAGTTTGTTTGGGCTTCCGAGCGACGCAGAGTTAGAATACTGGATAAGACATGTTGTGTCACTCCAACTAAGTCTGCATCGAATGCTCTTGGTATGGTATGTTTAAGATGTCTACGAGTAAAACACTAAATTAAAATCTCTATTAGGTACGAGTGCATATAAAGTTCAGCATTTTATATGGAAGTTGTAATTTTTTTTTTGAAGTTGAAGGTGAGGAAAAGACAAG
The DNA here is from genome assembly GCF_023078275.1 of Leguminivora glycinivorella. Lineage (NCBI taxonomy): Eukaryota > Metazoa > Arthropoda > Insecta > Lepidoptera > Tortricidae > Leguminivora > Leguminivora glycinivorella. The sequence goes on from NC_062976.1 coordinate 5,868,120, forward strand.
CGATAGAGCATGAATGGCTTTAGGAAGCCGCATGCAGAACGCAAACACTGGTTTGTCAACGTAACTAGGTAGTCTCATAGCAAGCTGTATCTTAAATTTTAAAATGTTTGTATCTGTTTAAGATGCCCCCAATATTTATTTATTAATTAAATTAAGCAGTAAACTCGGCGAGATACACTACTTGGACTAGTACGCGTTCCTTTCGCTAATCAACAATTAAAATTACTGTATACATAATCGTTAATTGAATAATTAGGATATCAAAACTTAATATTAATGATTACAAAAGAAGTTACTTAATAATAAAACTTATTCTAAACACGAACAAATGAATTGAAATAGACATCATACACGAAAGAAAAAACGGCAAGGCCCACTGGTGGCCGAGCCGGGAATCGGGCCCGGGTCTTCAGCTTACGCGGCTAACGTCTTTACCACTAGATCACACGCCCCCCCGCTGAAGACCGGGTTCGATTCCCGGCTCGGCCACCAGTGGGCCTTGCCGTTTTTTCTTTCGTGTATGATATCTATTTCAATTTATAATTTATATATAGTAGTGTGACTACTTGAAAAAATAACAAATCAAAAATATTCAATAAAATAATTTGATTTGTTCCCTAGTTGTACGAACAAACGAAATCTTAAAATTAACTTACTTATACTTACAACTAAACATCACACAAAACAAACTACAACTACAAATTATGTATAAAAAACCTCCCAATTCATCTCCCTCCGGGAAACCCCGCGTTCCTTTCTAATTAATATTACAGTTAAAAAGATGGCTAAGTATACTGAAATGCACGCAAGCAAAGCCCTCTTGTTTGATTTCAGAATGTCGCAAAAGTTTCAGGATTGTGTCGCTTCCAGGCAACTATAGCTGTCGCTACGTGCCGTATCGCGGGCGCGCTCACTCGCGATTTATTCACGTTACGACGTTTGCTCAGCGCGTCACACGGCGCTTATCGCGCGTATGGTCAGCGGGTAAACTGCGCGTATTATACGACGGCGGGAATACGCGCGGAAAACGGCAAACTTGCGTTTTGATGGCCTGAAGCTTAGGGAAATTCATTGAAGTATTTTTTTATGATGTTTCTTTAGTTTAACTTACAAGGTTTTTTTTTATTGTCAAAATATAGTGTAGTTAATGCTATTCACTAGTTTAGTATTTAGGTACTAGTATTAAACGTCATATTAAATTATACACCTCACCTATTGAAAATTAGTAATTTTGTATTGCAGTCTCAAATACCTAATTACTGCCTGTAATAATGGGCAATATATTTCTAAACAAGTTCTCATAAAGTAAGCAATATTAAAATGAACTAAAAACTTTCGTTCTGGAGGTCGCGGGTTCGAACCCCGGCTCGCACCAATGAGTTTTTCACTTATGTGCGAAATGACATTTGATATCTGCCAGTCGCTTTTCGGTGAAGGAAAAAACTAGTGCCTATGCCAAATCTTGGGATTAGTTGTCAAAGCGGACCCCAGGCTCCCATGAGCCGTGGCAAAATGCCGGGATAACGCAAGGAGGATGATGATGATTAAAATGAACTAAAATACTAATTTTGAATTGCAGTTTCATAAAACACAACATTATTTTCATCGTTTTTGAGCGCCCCCCTACCACAGAAGGTTAATTTTCCCGACACTTTACTCGCTCCATTTGCACAGACTGTACACTGCTTGCCCGCAATCGGGCCGCGTAATTGCGTCCATACATTAGCAGCAATGCGCCGCGAGCGGCCACTAGATAGCGCCACAAAAGAAAGATAACGTGGAAAAATGCGTCGTACGGTTGGCATAGTTAGTTTTTGTTATGGCGATATTTTTTTATTTTTGGGTATCTTGCAAAATATTCCTAAAACTCCTTCTCCAGCAAATTATTGTCAAAATTATTCTGTATGACTTGTAAAAAGTGCGTATTTCATTAAGCCTACTTGAATAAATACATTGTCGAAGAACGCTCGACATGTTTCGCTCCGTAACGAGGAGCATTTTTTCTATGATTAATATGTCAGTGTCCCACGGTAGTTTTATTAATGAAATTGAATCTATTTATAGTGTGATTATGGAATATTTGATTCTTGTAGAAAAACCTATTATAAAGTCATTGAAATTAAAACGTTTATTGTACCTATATTTTTTCCACGCATTACCTACAATTTTCCATAATACGTATTATGTACTTTTTTGACGAATTCACATTTTTTATAAGAATGGAAATTTAAAACCTTTAATAAATCCTTTTGTTATACCTTTATCTTTATCCCCACCAAGTGCACGTATTAAGCCATCCATTAAAGTAGGCAAATTTATTAAAAGTAAATGAGATGCCGGCTGAGCCGCCAGGGGGCGCCTCCGGCACGCGCTTACTCTTAGAAGATTCACTTCACTGTTTAATTTCTTAATAATGTTAAAGATTAAGTTTTTAACCTGATTTTGTAACTCTACAAATCGTCTTCCCGAAGGAACCTTTAAAAAAATATTTTTCAGTACAGATGGTCGCGCGTTTTTTTACGCACTAGTTCGAGAAGTGGTTCATTATATAACAGGTCGAAACTTCGGAGGCTCATCTGTACTGAAAAACGTCGTACGATACACGTGCAAACAGGAAATTCGTAACTCGTGTCGATTTAAAACACTCCCTTCGGTCGTGTTTTAATTTATCGCCACTCGTTTCGAACTTCCTTTTTACGCACTTGTATCGTAATGTACTATTATGTACATATATCAGTTATTTTATTTTATCGTTGAATTTTCACCATTATATCAGTAATTCAGTATACTAAGTTATACATATAAAAAAACTGATCACTTTTCCGTCTCTAAAAATTATACACAAATGCAACGTTTTTTTAACACTAAGGATACATTTTGCTAGGTCTTATTCATATAATTAAACTTGATGTGTATGTTCAGTGCTAATAAAAAGCACATTTTGTTCACCTCACACCTTAACTTTTATCTCCCTTTATAAACTCGCTAAAAATTAAACACACATAAACCCAACCCGGAACACATAAACATAAAGTGACCGTGTCCCGATTACCATCAGGAAACATATCGCGTAACACAAGAATAAATAAGTGCGGATGCATTAGGGCGGGCGGCCAGGTGGCCAGGGCGGGCTGGGCGCTCTCCCGCCCGCCCTGTATCGCTGATAACACCTTAACAGCCGCTAACAGCCGTTAGCGGCCGTAACGACGCCGTTAGACGCGGCCACTTCCTCCAGCTTTGTGGGGGGCACCGACTTTCAAAAATGGCCGATTGTGTTTGGCCCGTAAATCTCGATCGCGATGGGCGGCGCAGATAATTTGGTTATGGAATGGGATTATTATGCTAGATCACAGTTTTGGGATTTTTGAAGATAAAAAATAATTTCTTTATAAGATTAAAGCTGTTTAGAATGAAGCTTTTTTATGTCAATAATTTTAATTATTAGATTTTTAATATAACTCCATAATTTAATGTACACGTGATAAAATAAAACTAGCTTAAATTAAAAATATTCAAAAAAAAACATTTAAAGATGTTTTATATTATAAACATTTAAACATGTTTTATTTAATCGATAAAAAACTAACTATTGTAAGGCGCGCTGAACTAATTTTGGTAAGTTGAGGAGTAGGCAGGTAGTGAAATATTCTCGTGTTATATTATAGAATCTGTTCGGAATGAGAAGAGTCGATGTATTCGTGTTATTAAAACACATCGAAAATACGTCCACTGAGCAGAATTTTACCGTAGTACCCAACTCGAATACCGTCTAACTATGCCTATGTAACCTATAAACTAGTAGCAAGCATAAAACTTGCAAAAACACTATCATTAACAGAAAAACCTTCTTCCACTCAAAAACTCATAAATACCTCTTTAACCAACTGCAAAGAGCGTAATTTAAAAAACGGCGCCATTTACGGACACTATCTCCATTGCACCTGCCGATATATTCAATTAGGCGAGGGCGGGCGGAGATGTTATCGCTGGGCGGGCGGATAGTTGTACACGGTTTAATTCTGTGCTAAATGCAAGGGTTAATGTTTTGATAATGGGGCTCGCTCAGGTAGGATTGCTTTTGAGACTATTTTATCTGAGTGAATAGGTTTGAGTTCTAATAGTAGCCATGAAATCATGGAGCTTCTGGTCTGCATGATAGACATAATATTTAGTACATTTTAAAATCACGGGCTTATACGTTACAGCAAAACCTTATTATATCAAAAATAAATAAATTGATCGATAGATTGATTGACAGTCAGCATCAATAATACCAGACCTTACATATATCTTGAATAATTTTTCTAAAGCCATATGTAACTCCGTATATACGGATAAGTCTAGTCTCTAAGTCTAAGAAAAAAACGTACCTCAAAGCCCTAGAGAAAAAGGTACGGTGGCCTAGATGACGTTACATCTTTGGGGAACGCTCGGCTAGATGGCGCTAATATAAATATTTTACATTTTAATACATATCAAGCTAACAATATGGGCCAAATTGTCAAAACTGAAGTTCAAAAGTTTTAAGCTTGTGTCGAGAGATGGCAGTCTATGCACTGTGATTACACATTTTACTTTAACAGTAACTCTCTATAATACTCGATCCTCTTTGATAGTACCTAAGTATAAGGATCACATCTTTTAAAAGCTTTCTGTCTTTTCTTCGATAAAGTAAATTATAATCTTAAACCAATGTTTCGCACTCCAACTCTACAATTCAAATCAAGTTAATCATTATGTATCGACCTGAGAGAAACTATCCTCCTATTTAACCAAAAGTCTACATACATTCAATTTGATAGGTACAAATGTGACGTATACATAGGGGCCTTATGGCGGATGGCGCTTACGCTATTTTTAATGACGCTTCAATACTAATCCAGTAATACCACAGAATATATAATAGTACAAGTACAGAAGGCTCACTCCTTTGATGTTCACAAAACGCCGCCATTCTAAATTATTACCTACATTAACAAACGGACCGCACTTGCCACTGAATGGGCCGCGAACTCGCGGCCGCCGGCATGTACTTGTAGCGCGGCGAAAGGATCGCGGAGTGAGCCGCCCCTGGTAATACGCGATGTAAGCGCCGACAGCCATAAAGTACCTTTTCCCGCGGAACGACTCATTTTTTTACTAACTTCATTTTGGCACCGTATTGGCTACTTGAACAGTCCGATTGTCGTAAAACATTGTTATCACGTCGCTTTTACAAAATAGTATTGACGATCACATTCAACCAATAAGTCGAAATTACCTATAAAACTCTCTTGCCACTTAAGTCGCTTTAAAACTAAGGTATTGAGAATCACTGTTCGGACCAAAAAGTCACATTTTTCTATAACTCTTTTGCCACTTACGTCCCTTAATAAAGGTGACATTGGACACCAATACTCGACCAAAAAGTCAAATTTACCTATATTTCTCCTGTCACTTACGTCACTACATAAAGGTGGTATTGGCACAGAATATATAATAGTACAAGTACAGAAGGCCCACTGCTTTGATGTTCACGACATGCCGCCTTTTTAAATGCCTACAAAATTCTTACAAAGAAACGAGCCGCACGTGCTCGGCGTCCGGTGATAGGGTTGCCTATGGATTAAAACGAATTAATACTCAGATAAAATTTTATACTATTATATTCAGCTTTTGGGTACTTTCTAGGTATATATATAGTATTTATACATTTTTGTTTAAGTTCCAACATCACAAGCCTTATTGAACCTTTCCGGGAGACTTAATCAATAGTAGATCTGTGTAAAAATGTCCTATGGTATTTATTTTATTCATGATATTTATTTAACTAAGCATTATTAGCCATTCCACACGCGGACAACGCATATGTACCTTAAAAAAAACTCGCGACGTAAAGTAACAAAAGAAAGTGCGAACGTGCGTTCTGTGAAAATGCGCGCCACCCCTGATTAGGCCGCGAAGTCGCGGCCGCCAGCATGTACTTGTAGCGCGGCGATAGAATCGCGGAGTGAGCCGCCCCTGGTATTGGCCATTAATGACGCTACTTTATCACGCTAAGCGAGCTTTTAGCGGCCTTATCTACTGCTTTGCATAAGCTGAGCCTGTAGATGTATCTCACAAGCACTATATTGACTGCTACAATGACAGGAGTCTTAAAGCGTTTTTCACTATAGCTAGTCCAGTTTAAGAGGTAATGTAAAATATGCCTGCTTTGCTGTTCTAGCGTGTTCCAATAGTTTTTAAAATGCAAGTCATATCACAATATTGTCTTCGGTTACCGCGATAGTTATGAAATAAAACTATGGAAACGGATTATATCGCGTATAATGAATTTATAATTCATCCCGACGTTTCGAACACTTGCAAAGGAAAAATGGACCAGTTACATTTGCCCCCCAGTCGAGATTTGCCACGCTGTACCTTATATTTCTTTTACACGTCGTGTGTCATACTCATGGTACCAGACTACTATTTAGATACTTTTTTAAGCTCTTAATGTAATGTCTCAATAATTTACTAACGATTTTTTTCTTTCAGGTAAGTCCACAAGTATAACGTGCGAGGCAGACTTGCATACAAAGTAAAGTAAGTGGTAAGGCTACGGCCCGCCTAGCCAAGGTGTCGCTTGCGATACGGCAACGAAGAGCTTTGTGACTCTCTACTATTAGGCATGCCTCAGCCAAGGCAGATATCTTGCGGTAAACGCGCCAACTGCTTCCGCCAAAGCACGATTGCTGCGAGAGTATGTCGCCGCGAGACAGACTACCAGTCCTTATGTCATTAGTGCAGTTAGAAGAAGACATGTTATCAATCTCGCGGCGACATACTCTCGCGGCAATCATGTGCTAGGCCTACTTACTGGGCGTCCAGTCCATTTCGGCAGCATCGAGCCGCGACAAATCGAGTCCTCATCGAGTCGAATCGAGTCGCTAATGGACGGACGCAGTTTCATAAGAAATGCAGAAGGCGAATTAATGAGGTCGGAGAGCTCAACGAGGGTGCGGTGTGCTGGTGACGGAAGGACCTACGGAACTAATTTGTTCCGTCTATTGTCCTTTGAGTCGTCGGCAACCCGAACCCTCCTTGGAACTAGTACACTACTTTTTGCTGTGTACTTAACACAGCAAAAGGGAGTGTACAAGTTTCTAATGGGTTGGCAACGGGCATGTGACACTCCTTGGTTACGGTAACCGCTTTCCATCAGGCGGACCGTATGCTTGTTTGCCACCGATGTAGTATAAAAAAAAGAGCCTAATGGACGCCAGGCTTCAGCCGCTTGCCGTGCCAGCCCTTTGACTCGCAACGTCCCTCGCTCTTTTTGTAGACCCTATTAGCATGTTGGCTACTCCGGTAACCGGATCGGCGTTCAGCGGTGAGTGTAAGCAAATAATTAGCATCGCCGATACAATAAGAATGTGGTGTTGGCATCTCAATTTGTAACCAGCCTTTTTGCTTGTGTAATGTGGTATGTTTTGTTTATTTATTTCAACGCTGCGTTTACCATTAGCTTTAGTCAACATTTAGACATAAGTAATGGAAAACGAAAAAAGGTACAATCAGTAAAAGACAGGAAGAGATAGTAAAAATTGATATCCAGAAGGATATTATCAGAGGTAAATATCGTAAGGATAATAAGCGAAAAAGGTTTAAATTCGGTTGAACCACAAGTTCAACGTTTGCACAGTTTTCTCAAGAAGAAGTATATAATATAATTGATCTAAATATGTTGAAATAGACTTTGACACAGTTAGTTTATTTATAGAAAGAGGGGGATGAAGGGGGTCTTCCCATACAAATTTTAATTTCGCTCTATGTTCTACTAATAATAATGATGTGCCAGTAGCTATCACCATACAATGCCTTATAATATTGGACGCAAAAGTATATTTCCTTAAAATCACAGCACGAAAATAGTTCACAAAATAAATTGAAAAGCTTACAAACACCTCGCTGAAAGGCTTTTGATGCCCCGAATGATTCGCAGCGGGCCCGCGGCAGTAGGTCACCTAGTCCAAATGGCTAAGCGGGTCAAAATAGTTCGTTCATTCATTCATTCAATCGTTTAAGGGGCTACTAAAGGAGCGACTGACAGCTCATAGGCCACGCTTGTCAATTACCTCAGCCCCCGCAAGCACGCACACATAGAAGCGCCGAAATGCGTTCCGCGGAGCAATAGCCCAGCACTTTACTTACCCTTTGGAATATACCATACGTTCTGCAACACTGCTAGCCCCGTGATGTAGGTAAGTGCGTTTTCACATTATCCTATCCGATATCACATGTAGGACCGATATCCCATATATTTACGCCGTCATCTTTAAATTTTTCCTTGTACTTCTTTCCTACTTATATCCGATGTCAGATTGGATAATGTGAAAACGCACTACCTACGTACCTACAGCGAGTCACTAGCCCCGCAATTCCCGTTTAGTTTGTACATTTGGATCACGTCTCTGATTTGGATAAAAATTGGTAGGCTGATAGTCCATGATGCTGAGCAAGATTCACTAGGTTTCCCAAAATGTCCTAGATTGATTGTATGAAACTTTCCTTTTTTGTTACCGAAAATGCATAGAAATCTGGTAACAACAAAGGAAGGTTCTTGCTCAGCATCATGGACTCTATCAGCCTACCAATTTTTATCAAAATCGGAGACGTGATCCAACTGTACAAACTTAATGGTTGCTGATACGGAATTAATATGAAATTGAGTCTCACTCAATTGTTCTAAAATGATCAATGGACTCTATTGTCAAATTAAAGGTGACAGCTAGTAACTAGAGTTGCCAAAAGCAACTGAGTAGCTACTAGGGCTCCCGGTCGCGTCCGTGTTTCGTGTACCCGTTGCCGGGTATCCGTTCCCGTGTTACACGAATCCGGATTTCTGGCCCGTTTGGAACGGGTAATTAGGGACCGTGTAATTAAGGTCCGGGTACCCGTGTAGTCCGTGCGTCCGGATCGACGGACTCTAAAAACCCGCGGGTCCGATCCGTTCTCGACCTATAGTGATGCTTGATGATCGTTCGCGTTCTTGGTTCAAGCGAATATGAGAACCAAAAATGATAAAACCTTAATAACTAAAATGAGAAAGGGACAGCGGAGCAATTGTGACTGGGGGACAAATTTTAACTACTCGATTTTTTCCATGTTTTCCATTTTCGGCATTATTAATTATATATCAGGGCACGCGTTTTCAGTGGCCTAAATTAGAAAGCATAAAAGTTGGTATGCACATAGCTTTGACGTTCATAAGGATAAATAGAAGTAGAAACACGCTGAGGAGTCAATCTCTTCCCCCACTATTATCTCCTATTTTTAGCTTTTTAAATTTTCACGAAAACTATTAAAGGTAGGTATTAAAGGTTTTGGTAAGTAAATATTACGAGTAGGTACTTACCAGAAAGATGTTTAGCAGAAGTACCATGAAATTCTCTACAATATTTCCATTTAAAGTATATTACTAACAGACGGTAGTGCTACTCCTACTCATCCCACTAGTAGTTAAACACAAATATGCGGGGGACTTAAGCATAATTTTAAAATGATGAGTTAGGGTCCCCCCACATCTAGCGTCTCGCGAGCGTCGCGTCGGGCCAACTGTATGGGCAAAGCCTGCGCGACGCAAACGCGACGTCGACGCGGCGTCTTTTTCCATACAGTTGGCGCACGCGACGAGACGCTAGATGTGGGGGGACCCTAACAGACAGTATTGGAGAAAATTTTATGGAGAATATACTTTTCCTAAATATTGTGATTATAGCTTTCACGGTTTTCATGACAATATAAAAAAACTGAAAATAGTGATATAAAAATGAGGGAAAAGAGGGGAAACATTGACACCTCGGCGTCTGCGTACTTTTATTTTTTTCTGTTAAGTGTTTGCAAGTTATCTATATACATGTCAAGTCTCATGCTTTTTGTCACACCCTATCCGACTAGCTCAAGTTAAGAACCAGGACTATGGATACATATTCACTTCAAAGTGGCTCACTCCAAAATAACAAAAAAAATACCATTCTTAACTAGGTATTTGTAAAACAGCGCGGCTACATCTAGAACTTTTCAAACAAAAGGTTTGTCCATGTCAAAGGGATGCGCCGGGTGTGAGGTTTGAGTGTCATTATTATCAGTAAAAAAAAATCACCACGGGTATTGGTTATTGTGCCGCCCACAAGTCATTATTACCTTTGTCTTCTCATGCGACGTTAATTCTACTAACTTTTTAGATAAAAACTAATAACTCGATAGTTCAAATAAATTTCCTTAATTTGAAGGATATTTATGAAATAAAATGGATTATATCGCCTATAAGTAATGAATTTACAATTAATTATGGGTGTCACCCGTTGACCACGGACGCTGTAAAGTGTTCGAAACGTCGGGGTGAATTGTAAATTCAGTATACGTGATATAATCCGTTTCCATAGTTATGTATTTATCTATTTAAGTATGTATGTATATCGTCGCTTAGCACCCATAGTACACGCTTTGCTTAGTTTGGGGCTAAGTCGATCTGTGTAATGTCCCCAATATTTATTTATTTATTTTAAAACTATGAGACATAGATATACCTAACTATAATAAATTGCATGAGTAACTGTCGCGGTAACCGAAGACAATATTTTGAAGTATATTTGTCAACATGTATACATATATGTAGTAAGTACCTATAGGTGGTATGGTCCCTATAGATAGTTAGTAAGGCACCATGAATATCATAAAACAATCAAGTAAGTAATAGAACCAATATAGTATTTTTCACACAAACCAATACCCTGTTTAGACTTCTATTAGTTAACATAGAGACAAATAAAGTCCATTAAACTCTACTTTTCGCAATTGTCTTAAGCAACTTTATTGAAAAAAAAACAGTAGACTAGTGTTCCTGGCGAATTATGGACCTATATGGAATACGTTTGTAATATTTGTATTTAATACATATAATCATAATTATTATCTAATCTGTACGAGTAGCCTATAACGTAACGGGAACAAGTGCAAAAAATATAGTTAACACGTTATTGATTCAAATAAAACGAGTATGTATAAAACCAATTCGTATTCGTTCGCTAAATTATTAAATTTCACCTATTTTTTAAATACAAACCGGCACGGCAATAAGTCGATCGGTCCGCCGGCCGCCTCGTGTGTTCAATACCCGAACGGTGCCGAAGTCCGTGCGTCCGGCCGTCCGGCCCCGAACGCGCATTCGGCACTACACGCGCGAACGGCACTACACGGGAACGGACTTCGGCGGGTTCGGGTAGTTCGGACGCTTAGCACCGCCGGGGCTAAGGGGCCGGGCGCACGGATCGGCGGGTAGTACCGAATATCCAGAGCCCTAGTAGCTACTGACGCCACGGCCAACTCATTTATTTACTTTACATATTTTTATCAGACTTAATAAAATTTTAATTCAAAATGTTCATGTTTCTCGAACAGTTGTCCCTTATGTTTTATTTCTGAATGGTATATAGTACCTACATTACGATACAAGTGCAGAAACTCGTGTCGAATTTTTGACAGCTTGTTTAGGATTTCCTCTTCGCACGTGTATCGTACGATGTTTTTCAGTGCCTATCCTACATATGACCCTTTGAAATTTCGACCTGACAGAAATAGCCTGGTATGCGAACTTGTTCTGAAAAACACCATACATGTAAGAACTGAAATAGTAGGTACATTATTAACATTTGGCATTTTCGCGAGAATAATCACCAAAAATATTTTTTCTAAGGTAGGTAAAATTTATGGTTTTCCTACTCAGAATCACGAGCCCTTTCGATCTGGGGCAAAAAACAAGAAATAAAAAAATGGTCCCGAAATTTTCTATTATTTCGCATACTTTTCACTTTGTAACCGCAGCACAAAGTGTTTGAAAAATGGTAACGAAGTGGGAAAAATTAAGTTTTTTTTGCAAATTCAACAAGCTGCAAATTCCACTTCATGCCAATTGAAATTTAAGAAAATTCATCTTTAGGTATGCAAATTCGTCATTTTAACACAACATGCTGCAAATACTTTTTTTTTGCAAATGCAACATTTCAGAAATTCAACTTCTGGCTGGACACCACCTCAACTCACTGGCACCTCAGATACTACGCGAAGACCAATCAACATAGACTTACATTAGATTATAATTATATTGTCTTCGGTTAGGACGATAGTTATTTATTACTCATGAAATAAACCTAGCTTTTAATGTCGTCGTCGGAAAACATCAGGATATATTTATAAGTAAATTAATTATACGCGATTTAATCTCTTTTCATTCTTAGAAAGAACGTTGAGTTTGCGGTCCCTTCATTGTTACACGGATCCGAATTAGGGTCCATGCAATGAACGTCCGTGTACCCGTGTTACGTCGTATGTCCAAATTCATGGAATTTAATTTTGAAATGAATATTGCTAATCACAACAATAAATTGCTGTAATATTAAAAAAAAAAAGATGATAATTGCTTATTATTAACAATAAATATGGCAGGGATGGAACTTGGCAGGAAGAAGAAGTAATAGCTTGTATAATTAATTAATTATGCAATCATGCGCTTATTGTTATGATTTTTTAATGTAAGGTACAGCGGGGCAAATCTTGACTGGGGGCAAATGTAACTGGTCCATTTTTTTCATGTTTTACAATGCTTGAATTATTAATTAGAGTGTCCACTGGGGGCGATACGGGATTTTGTCACTAAAATACCGGTTGAAAATAAGAATTTTCTGAATTCGAACGCGTGAGACTCAAAAGCCGGCCCGCTTATATATGGTAGGCGTGTGCAGTGGATCTATGTAGAACTCATCATCATGTATGTAATAAATAAACGTTTCTTAGAAATAAACAGATTTTTTTATCATAATATAAAATGGATCAGTTACAATTTCCCCCAGTCAAGATTTGCCTCTCTGTACCTTACCTGGTACTATGATTATAACAGATATACCCATTTTAGACTAGCGGTCCCGTATGGTATCACTTAAATTCATTTGATTGAATTGATTGAAGTTTGTGTGTCTTGTAATTCGATAAAAGCTACTAACATTACGTACACTTTGTTTTATTGTAAATTATTAATTTTCTGTATTTACATTACAATTAGGGAACAAATCAAATTATTTTATTGAATATTTTTCGATTTGTTTTTTTTTTTTTTCAAGTAGTCACACTAGTTCACACTACTATATTAATTATAAATTTAAATAGATATCATACACGAAAGAAAAAACGACAGGGCCCACCAGGGGCCACTGGTGGCTGAGCCGGGAATCGAACCCGGGTCTTCAGCTTACGCGGCTAACGTCCTTACCACTAGACCACTCGCCCGCCCCCGGGTGGCGCCCCCGGCTATATTTAAATTTTATTTAAATTTATAATTTCTTTATTTACATTAATTATCGCCTAGCCAACTTACTCCGAAGATGTGGTAGGTTAACTAAGAGTCTGGAGTTTAGAAAATCGAATAGATACGTGTTATAATTGCAAATAAATACTTGCGTCAAAAATAAAGGGTTTAGAGACCCGAATAGTTCTTCTATCTGTAACAACAATTATTTTCATTAAATTGATTCAAACATCAAAGATATATGAGCTGAAGCCAAAAGTTAGTCAACTATCCCCGGTCTCTCCTAACCTACTTTTTAGGGTTCCGTAGTCAACTAGGAACCCTTATAGTTTCGCCATGTCTGTCTGTCCGTCCGTCCGTCCGTCCGCGGATAATCTCAGTAACCGTTAGCACTAGAAAGCTGAAATTTGGTACCAATATGTATATCAATCACGCCAACAAAGTGCAAAAATAAAAAATGGAAAAAAAAATGTTTTATTAGGGTACCCCCCTACATGTAAAGTGGGGGCTGATATTTTTTTTCATTCCAACCCCAACGTGTGATATATTGTTGGATAGGTATTTAAAAATAAATTAGGGTTTACTAAGATCGTTTTTTGATAATATTAATATTTTCGGAAATAATCGCTCCTAAAGGAAAAAAAGTGCGTCCCCCCTCTAACTTTTGAACCATATGTTTAAAAAATATGAAAAAAAATTACAAAAGTACAACTTTATAAAGACTTTCTAGGAAAATTATTTTGAACTTGATAGGTTCAGTAGTTTTTGAGAAAAATACGAAAAACTACGGAACCCTACACTGAGCGTGGCCCGACACGCTCTTGGCCGGTTTTTATTAAATGTAGTCTAACATGTCTACCTATTACATATTATTATGTTGAAAAGGTCTGTTTGTTAATAAATACTTATAACAGATTTTTATAGTATTTTCTTACTTTTACCAGGGGCGGCTCACTCCGCGCTTTTATCGCCGCGCTACAAGTACATGTCGGCGGCCGCGAATTCGCGGCCCATTCAGTGGTGACGACTTTCGCGCCGCGCAATAAAATTCAATGTCGCCTGCTCGCGTGCGGTCCGTTTGTTAATGTAGGTAAAAAATTAGAAAGGCGGCATTTTGTGGACATCAAAGGAGTGAGCCTTCTGTACTTGTACTATTATATATTCTATGCTTTTACCTCTGTGCGAGGCTAGCGGTCTCATATGGTACCAGCAATCATTCCAAAAACCGAAGGTCACACATTTTTTTACTCAAATATTGTTACCTTTAGTCAAATAAACCATAGATATATTTAAAGAACTACAAACATTGGATTTAACAAAAAACACTCACTCAATGGGGCTAAGTATCTTGATTGTGTACACTTATGAGGACACCGTGAATCAATATACATTTTAAATAAAGAATAACGATTAAATGGCGGTATGGTCTCAGTCGTTGGAGGTATACATACAGTACCTGTACAAGATAAAATATACTACTGTGTATAATGTATAATACAAACTATGCCAAGCATAACCAAATAAGGATGTAATTCTGCAAATAAGTGATTGAAATAAACAATTTGGTAGTTATGTTGTTTTATTTTATATGTATTCAAGGAGATGAAGAATACAGGTATGCTATGTGCAAATTTCTTTTTTGATGATTTTTAATTGCAAGAATCCATTTGACCTCAATGGTCTGGAATCCAATTAAAATCGTAGGCAAGCTCGGGTGCCAAGTAAATGATATTATAAGATTAGGAATAATAGGAATGCATCCTTAAAATTAACGTAACTAAGAAAACACCGTGTAGAATATTCATATGTCTTGAGAGAATCTGTATCTCTCTCAGTTTTTCTCACTCAGAAGGTGGATCTTCAACACGTCTCGGGTAGTCCGGCGGTTCCTCTTTCTGCAGCCAAGATGAAAGCGAAACCTTGTCCTGATTGTTGACATTTAACTGAAAGTTTAAAGAAATTTAGTAGGTAGTAAAATCACGTTTTTAAAACAAAGATGTCAAATCAGGTAAACAGCTGAACATAAAAAAATCTCTTTAATCGAACTGAAAGAGAGAGAGGCTTTATAACAACAAAAATGGGGTGTGAAATTATTGAAGAATTCGATACGACTGGACGATAATTTCAAGAACAGAGAGGATTGAGGCCCAAATTAATAAGTAGTTATGACTTATGAATGCTAATTGTTACCAGAACTGGTTTCAGACAATACGTATGTTGTCCCATAAACATAGTAAAAAATCTAGGTATTAGGAACCCTTTTACTCAAAAACTGTCCGTAGTTGAAGCTGTAGACAGATCCTTAGTCATTAACACTAGTTTTTTAAAGGTGCGCGGGGCCCGAGGGCCCCGCGGTCTTTCTTGTTGCTGTTTTGTTTTTTTGCTTTGCTTTTTTGCTTTTTTGTTTCTTTGCTTAGCTTGTTTGTTTTTTTGCTTTACTTGTTTGCTTTTTTGCTTTAGCCTTTGTGTGCTTGGAAGCACTCTCTGCCCGCAGCTCGGCCTGCGGCCTTCGCGTGCTTGGGAGCCTGTCAGACACGCTCCGGGCCTTCGGCCCTCCGCGTAGTTACTGTGGGGGTTGTAGGGAAGTTGGAGCTTAAACACGATCCAATAGTTAAAGTGTCTTGAGAAGCTCACGACGGGCCTGCGGCCTGCGGCCTCCGGCCCATCGTTTTGCTTCTCTAAATACAAATACAAATACAAAATACAAAATACAAAATCATTTATTCAGCAAATAGGCCACGGGGGCACTTTTACATGTCAACATTACAGAGTATTCATTAAAGTTAAACAAATGAAATTAATAGAAATATTAACTAAAAATATTAATCATAAGCAAAGTAGCTATACACTGATATAGAATTAGAGATGTATAAAGTCTCTAAATGTCATATTATTACTAACTATAATCAATACATAAAGAAAGTGCAAACAGATACAAAGATAAAAGAAATCTAAAATACTTCAATAGTTGTAAAAGACTGAATATTACAAGTAAAAATATTATACTTAATCAAATAATCCATGGAGATGTATAGCGTCTCCAAGAGTCAAATTTTATAAAATTAAAATATTTAAAAGTAAAAACCTTTGTCAAATAATACAAAAAAAAATAAAAAATACAGAAAATGAACAGCTAAATTACACATTTCAAGAGATGTACAAGTCTCTAGTTGTCAATCATTAAAGAACAAATCAAGTTTACAAATAAGGGCCAATCAAAGTTACAAATTAAGTTTAAAAATATAATCAAAATCTAAGACACTTTTACTATTGGGTCGTGTTTAAGCTCCAACTTCCCGGACCGCCGGCGAGTCGATCAGGGACGCTCCGGGCCTTCGGCCCTACGCGGAGCTCGGCCTTCGGCCTTCGCTGGGTTTCGAAGCTCCGCGTCGGGCCTTCGGCCCGCCGCTACGCTTATTATGACACTTTTAATTATTGTTCTGCTTGGGAGCACAGTCTGTACGCAGCTCGGCCTACGGCCTTCGCGTGCTTGGGAGCACTCTGCCCGCAGCTCGGCCTGCGGCCTTCGCGTGCTTGGGAGCCTCTCAGACACGCTCCGGGCCTTCGGCCCTCCGCGTAGTTACTATGGGGGTTGTGGGGAAGTTGGAGCTTAAACACGACCCAATAGTAAAAGTGTCTTGAGAAGCTCACGACGGGCCTACGGCCTGCGGCCTCCGGCCCATCGTTTCGCTTCTCTAAGACACTTTTACTATTGGGTCGTGTTTAAGCTCCAACTTCCCGGACCGCCGGCGAGCCGATCAGGGACGCTCCGGGCCTTCGGCCCTACGCGGAGCTCGGCCTTCGGCCTTCGCTGAGTTTCGAAGCTCCGCGTCGGGCCTTCGGCCCGCCGCTACGCTTATTATGACTCTTTTAATTATTGTTCTGCTTGGGAGCACAGTCTGTACGCAGCTCGGCCTGCGGCCTTCGCGTGCTTGGGAGCACTCTGCCCGCAGCTCGGCCTGCGGCCTTCGCGTGCTTGGGAGTCTCTCAGACACGCTCCGGGCCTTCGACCCTCCGCGTGGTTACTGGGGGTTGTAGGGAAGTTGGCGTCCCTCCCAGGGACGCTCCGGGCCTTCGGCCCTAAGCGGAGCTCGGCCTTCGGCCTTCGCTTGGTTTCGAAGCTCCGCGTCGGGCCTCCGCGGCACTTTACTTAGATAGATAGATAAATTCTTTATTCAACCACAAACTTACATGCTTTGCAACACAAAACAAAATAAAGAAAGAAAGACGAAATACTAAAAAGTACAATAATTAGGACACTTATTAATTTAACTGAAGTATTGGTCGTGGAATGTCAGTTGTGGTATAGAATAGGCGCTGACTCAGCATACATGCTACGGAAGCCGCAGCGCTGATCTTCCGTCAGAACCTTATAAACTTAAAAAATAAAGAAAGAAAGACGAAATACTAAAAAGTACAATAATTAGGACACTTATTAATTTAACTGAAGTATTGGTCGTGGAATGTCAGTTGTGGTATAGAATAGGCGCTGACTCAGCATACATGCTACGGAAGCCGCAGCGCTGATCTTCCGTCAGAACCTTATAAACTTAATACTAAGGGAACGACCTAGTGCAGCGCAAGTCTTAGTAAGTACTTATATTTTTAGACACTTTTACTTATATTTTTTTGCTTGGGAGCACTGTCTGTACGCAGCTCGGACCTCGGACCGGAGCAATGACCGTTGGGCTGTGGAACGCTCCCTCAGGCTGGTAGGGAAATTTGACTTTGTCCCCTCTCGCCGCCGTTTTTGACTTTTCCAAAAAAATTTTTTTCTCATTTCTATTTCTGGCCCCCGTTCTTACCACGTGCCAAATTTGAACGCGCTCGGATCGAAAAAAAAAAAAAAATTCAAAGTCGGCCATTTTGAAATTTTGTAAATGGCATTCGATGGATCTCAGATAACTGTACAACATTAGTTCAAGCACTTTTAACCTTTTCCCTACCGTTACGGAGCTATGGGGATTTAAAAAAAAAACCTCCATACAAACTGGTAGGGAAATTTGACTTTGTCCCCTCTCGCCACCGTCTTTGACTTTTCCAAATTTTTTTTTTCTCATTTCTATTTTTGGCCCCCGTTCTTACCACGTGCCAAATTTGAACGTGCTCGGACCGAAAATAAAAAAAAAAATTTCAAAGTCGGCCATTTTGAAATTTTGTAAATGCCATTCGATGGGTCTCAGATAACTGTACAACATTAGTTCAAGCACTTTTAACCTTTTCCCTACCGTTACGGAGCTATAGGGATTTAAAAAAAACCTCCATACAAACTGGTAGGGAAATTTGACTTTGTCCCCTCTCGCCACCGTTTTTGACTTTTCCAAATTTTTTTTTCTCATTTCTATTTTTGGCCCCCGTTCTTACCACGTGCCAAATTTGAACGCGCTCGGACCGAAAATAAAAAAAAAATTTTCAAAGTCGGCCATTTTGAAATTTTGTAAATGCCATTCGATGGACCTCAGATAACTATACAACATTAGTTCAAGCACTATTAACCTTTTCCCTACCGTTACGGAGCTATGGGGATTTAAAAAAAGGACCTCCATACAAATTTCAATTGGCCTTCAAAGGGCGCCATTTTGAATTTTTCAAAATTTTCTTTTTGTATACTAATCTTGGGGTGGCTGTCTACCCGTGTGCAAAATTTCAGCGCGCTCGGACCATTTTGAATTTTTTCAAAAAAAAAAGTCGGCCATTTTGATTTTTTTTTAATGCCATTCGATGGACCTCGGGTGACTGTATAACATTTGTTTGAGCACTTTTCACTTCTTTGTACCGTTACGGAGCTATGGTAATTAAAAGAAAAACCTCCATTCAAATTTCAATTGGCCCTCAAAGGCCGCCATTTTGAATTTTTCAAAATTTTCTTTTTGAATACTAATCTTAGCGCGACCGTCCACCCGTGTGCCAAATCTCAGCGCGCTAGGACCATTTTGAAAATTTTCAAAAAAAAAGTCGGCCATTTTGATTTTTTTTTTAATGCAACTTTTTTCTACTCGGATACCTGTATGACATTTGGTCGAGCACCCCCCGGCTATCTCTTACGGTTTAAAAGTTGCCATACAAAATAAAAGTGGCCAGTTTTCCCACATTTGTAGCACTTTTCAATTTTTTTTATTTCATTCGAATCGAGGCCACTTGGAGATTCTATGACCAAAATTTGAGCACTCTACGACAAACTTGAAAAATCGTCAAAAAAAAAAGTCGGCCATTTTGAAAAAAAAATGGCGGCGTCAAAAACTGCCCAGGGTCCTCTATGACATTTGGTCGAACGCTCCCCGGCTAACTCCAGCCGTTTGGCCAGGCCGTCCAACATTTTTTTACCGGAACCGGTAGACCGACGGTCTGATCTATCCGGGGTCGCAGGACCAAACTCTATACGACCACACCAAACACTGCCACCTTCAAATCCCCCTTCTGCCTATTTTTTGAAAAATGTCAGTCGGGTTGTAGCTTTATATTATATAGACTAGTTTTTTAAAGGTGCGCGGGGCCCGAGGGCCCCGCGGTGTTCTTTTTTTGTTTTGCTTTATTGTTTTTTTGCTTTTGCTTTTTGTTTTTTGCTTTTGCTTTTGCTTTTTGTTTTTGAGTTATGCTTATGCATTTTGTTTTTGATCTATGCTTGTTTGCTTTTTTGCTTTAGCCTTTGCGTGCTTGGGAGCACTCTCTGCCCGCAGCTCGGCCTGCGGCCTCGCGTGCTTGGGAGCCTGTCAGACACGCTCCGGGCCTTCGGCCCTCCGCGTAGTTACTGTGGGGGTTGTAGGGAAGTTGGAGCTTAAACACGACCCAATAGTAAAAGTGTCTTGAGAAGCTCACGACGGGCCTACGGCCTGCGGCCTCCGGCCCGTCGTTTCGCTTCTCTAAGACACTTTTACTATTGGGTCGTGTTTAAGCTCCAACTTCCCGGTCCGCCGGCGAGCCGATCAGGGACGCTCCGGGCCTTCGGCCCTACGCGGAGCTCGGCCTTCGGCCTTCGCTGGGTTTCGAAGCTCCGCGTCGGGCCTTCGGCCCGCCGCTTCGCTTGTTAAGATACTTTTTGTTATTGTTTTGCTTGGGAGCACAGTCTGTACGCAGCTCGGCCTACGGCCTTCGCGTGCTTGGGAGCACTCTGCCCGCAGCTCGGCCTGCGGCCTTCGCGTGCTTGGGAGCCTGTCAGACACGCTCCGGGCCTTCGGCCCTCCGCGTAGTTACTGTGGGGGTTGTAGGGAAGTTGGAGCTTAAACACGACCCAATAGTAAAAGTGTCTTGAGAAGCTCACGACGGGCCTGCGGCCTGCGGCCTCCGGCCCGTCGTTTCGCTTCTCTAAGACACTTTTACTATTGGGTCGTGTTTAAGCTCCAACTTCCCGGTCCGCCGGCGAGCCGATCAGGGACGCTCCGGGCCTTCGGCCCTACGCGGAGCTCGGCCTTCGGCCTTCGCTCGGTTTCGAAGCTCCGCGTCGGGCCTTCGGCCCGCCGCTTCGCTTGTTAAGATACTTTTTGTTATTGATTTGCTTGGGAGCACAGTCTGTACGCAGCTCGGCCTGCGGCCTTCGCGTGCTTGGGAGCACTCTGCCCGCAGCTCGGCCTGCGGCCTTCGCGTGCTTGGGAGCCTCTCAGACACGCTCCGGGCCTTCGGCCCTCCGCGTAGTTACTGTGGGGGTTGTAGGGAAGTTGGAGCTTAAACACGACCCAATAGTAAAAGTGTCTTGAGAAGCTCACGACGGGCCTGCGGCCTTCGGCCTCCGGCCCGTCGTTTCGCTTCTCTAAGACACTTTTACTATTGGGTCGTGTTTAAGCTCCAACTTCCCGGTCCGCCGGCGAGCCGATCAGGGACGCTCCGGGCCTTCGGCCCTACGCGGAGCTCGGCCTTCGGCCTTCGCTCGGTTTCGAAGCTCCGCGTCGGGCCTTCGGCCCGCCGCTTCGCTTGTTAAGATACTTTTTGTTATTGATTTGCTTGGGAGCACAGTCTGTACGCAGCTCGGCCTGCGGCCTTCGCGTGCTTGGGAGCACTCTGCCCGCAGCTCGGCCTGCGGCCTTCGCGTGCTTGGGAGCCTCTCAGACACGCTCCGGGCCTTCGGCCCTCCGCGTAGTTACTGTGGGGGTTGTAGGGAAGTTGGAGCTTAAACACACGACCCAATAGTAAAAGTGTCTTGAGAAGCTCACGACGGGCCTACGGCCTGCGGCCTCCGGCCCGTCGTTTCGCTTCTCTAAGACACTTTTACTATTGGGTCGTGTTTAAGCTCCAACTTCCCGGTCCGCCGGCGAGCCGATCAGGGACGCTCCGGGCCTTCGGCCCTACGCGGAGCTCGGCCTTCGGCCTTCGCTCGGTTTTGAAGCTCCGCGTCGGGCCTTCGGCCCGCCGCTTCGCTTATTTAGATACTTTTTGTTATTGTTTTGTTTGGGAGCACAGTCTATACGCAGCTCGGCCTGCGGCCTTCGCGTGCTTGGGAGCACTCTGCCCGCAGCTCGGCCTGCGGCCTTCGCGTGCTTGGGAGCCTCTCAGACACGCTCCGGGCCTTCGGCCCTCCGCGTAGTTACTGTGGGGGTTGTAGGGAAGTTGGAGCTTAAACACGACCCAATAGTAAAAGTGTCTTGAGAAGCTCACGACGGGCCTGCGGCCTGCGGCCTCCGGCCCGTCGTTTCGCTTCTCTAAGACACTTTTACTATTGGGTCGTGTTTAAGCTCCAACTTCCCGGTCCGCCGGCGAGCCGATCAGGGACGCTCCGGGCCTTCGGCCCTACGCGGAGCTCGGCCTTCGGCCTTCGCTCGGTTTCGAAGCTCCGCGTCGGGCCTTCGGCCCGCCGCTTCGCTTGTTAAGATACTTTTTGTTATTGATTTGCTTGGGAGCACAGTCTGTACGCAGCTCGGCCTGCGGCCTTCGCGTGCTTGGGAGCACTCTGCCCGCAGCTCGGCCTGCGGCCTTCGCGTGCTTGGGAGCCTCTCAGACACGCTCCGGGCCTTCGGCCCTCCGCGTAGTTACTGTGGGGGTTGTAGGGAAGTTGGAGCTTAAACACGACCCAATAGTAAAAGTGTCTTGAGAAGCTCACGACGGGCCTACGGCCTGCGGCCTCCGGCCCGTCGTTTCGCTTCTCTAAGACACTTTTACTATTGGGTCGTGTTTAAGCTCCAACTTCCCGGTCCGCCGGCGAGCCGATCAGGGACGCTCCGGGCCTTCGGCCCTACGCGGAGCTCGGCCTTCGGCCTTCGCTCGGTTTTGAAGCTCCGCGTCGGGCCTTCGGCCCGCCGCTTCGCTTATTTAGATACTTTTTGTTATTGTTTTGTTTGGGAGCACAGTCTATACGCAGCTCGGCCTGCGGCCTTCGCGTGCTTGGGAGCACTCTGCCCGCAGCTCGGCCTGCGGCCTTCGCGTGCTTGGGAGCCTCTCAGACACGCTCCGGGCCTTCGGCCCTCCGCGTAGTTACTGTGGGGGTTGTAGGGAAGTTGGAGCTTAAACACGACCCAATAGTAAAAGTGTCTTGAGAAGCTCACGACGGGCCTGCGGCCTGCGGCCTCCGGCCCGTCGTTTCGCTTCTCTAAGACACTTTTACTATTGGGTCGTGTTTAAGCTCCAACTTCCCGGTCCGCCGGCGAGCCGATCAGGGACGCTCCGGGCCTTCGGCCCTACGCGGAGCTCGGCCTTCGGCCTTCGCTCGGTTTCGAAGCTCCGCGTCGGGCCTTCGGCCCGCCGCTTCGCTTGTTAAGATACTTTTTGTTATTGATTTGCTTGGGAGCACAGTCTGTACGCAGCTCGGCCTGCGGCCTTCGCGTGCTTGGGAGCACTCTGCCCGCAGCTCGGCCTGCGGCCTTCGCGTGCTTGGGAGCCTCTCAGACACGCTCCGGGCCTTCGGCCCTCCGCGTAGTTACTGTGGGGGTTGTAGGGAAGTTGGAGCTTAAACACGACCCAATAGTAAAAGTGTCTTGAGAAGCTCACGACGGGCCTACGGCCTGCGGCCTCCGGCCCGTCGTTTCGCTTCTCTAAGACACTTTTACTATTGGGTCGTGTTTAAGCTCCAACTTCCCGGTCCGCCGGCGAGCCGATCAGGGACGCTCCGGGCCTTCGGCCCTACGCGGAGCTCGGCCTTCGGCCTTCGCTCGGTTTTGAAGCTCCGCGTCGGGCCTTCGGCCCGCCGCTTCGCTTATTTAGATACTTTTTGTTATTGTTTTGTTTGGGAGCACAGTCTATACGCAGCTCGGCCTGCGGCCTTCGCGTGCTTGGGAGCACTCTGCCCGCAGCTCGGCCTGCGGCCTTCGCGTGCTTGGGAGCCTCTCAGACACGCTCCGGGCCTTCGGCCCTCCGCGTAGTTACTGTGGGGGTTGTAGGGAAGTTGGAGCTTAAACACGACCCAATAGTAAAAGTGTCTTGAGAAGCTCACGACGGGCCTACGGCCTGCGGCCTCCGGCCCGTCGTTTCGCTTCTCTAAGACACTTTTACTATTGGGTCGTGTTTAAGCTCCAACTTCCCGGTCCGCCGGCGAGCCGATCAGGGACGCTCCGGGCCTTCGGCCCTACGCGGAGCTCGGCCTTCGGCCTTCGCTCGGTTTTGAAGCTCCGCGTCGGGCCTTCGGCCCGCCGCTTCGCTTATTTAGATACTTTTTGTTATTGTTTTGTTTGGGAGCACAGTCTATACGCAGCTCGGCCTGCGGCCTTCGCGTGCTTGGGAGCACTCTGCCCGCAGCTCGGCCTGCGGCCTTCGCGTGCTTGGGAGCCTCTCAGACACGCTCCGGGCCTTCGGCCCTCCGCGTAGTTACTGTGGGGGTTGTAGGGAAGTTGGAGCTTAAACACGACCCAATAGTAAAAGTGTCTTGAGAAGCTCACGACGGGCCTGCGGCCTGCGGCCTCCGGCCCGTCGTTTCGCTTCTCTAAGACACTTTTACTATTGGGTCGTGTTTAAGCTCCAACTTCCCGGTCCGCCGGCGAGCCGATCAGGGACGCTCCGGGCCTTCGGCCCTACGCGGAGCTCGGCCTTCGGCCTTCGCTCGGTTTCGAAGCTCCGCGTCGGGCCTTCGGCCCGCCGCTTCGCTTGTTAAGATACTTTTTGTTATTGATTTGCTTGGGAGCACAGTCTGTACGCAGCTCGGCCTGCGGCCTTCGCGTGCTTGGGAGCACTCTGCCCGCAGCTCGGCCTGCGGCCTTCGCGTGCTTGGGAGCCTCTCAGACACGCTCCGGGCCTTCGGCCCTCCGCGTAGTTACTGTGGGGGTTGTAGGGAAGTTGGAGCTTAAACACGACCCAATAGTAAAAGTGTCTTGAGAAGCTCACGACGGGCCTACGGCCTGCGGCCTCCGGCCCGTCGTTTCGCTTCTCTAAGACACTTTTACTATTGGGTCGTGTTTAAGCTCCAACTTCCCGGTCCGCCGGCGAGCCGATCAGGGACGCTCCGGGCCTTCGGCCCTACGCGGAGCTCGGCCTTCGGCCTTCGCTCGGTTTTGAAGCTCCGCGTCGGGCCTTCGGCCCGCCGCTTCGCTTATTTAGATACTTTTTGTTATTGTTTTGTTTGGGAGCACAGTCTATACGCAGCTCGGCCTGCGGCCTTCGCGTGCTTGGGAGCACTCTGCCCGCAGCTCGGCCTGCGGCCTTCGCGTGCTTGGGAGCCTCTCAGACACGCTCCGGGCCTTCGGCCCTCCGCGTAGTTACTGTGGGGGTTGTAGGGAAGTTGGAGCTTAAACACGACCCAATAGTAAAAGTGTCTTGAGAAGCTCACGACGGGCCTGCGGCCTGCGGCCTCCGGCCCGTCGTTTCGCTTCTCTAAGACACTTTTACTATTGGGTCGTGTTTAAGCTCCAACTTCCCGGTCCGCCGGCGAGCCGATCAGGGACGCTCCGGGCCTTCGGCCCTACGCGGAGCTCGGCCTTCGGCCTTCGCTCGGTTTCGAAGCTCCGCGTCGGGCCTTCGGCCCGCCGCTACGCTTATTAAGACACTTGGGGTGAGCAGTTTGACCGCGTGGGTTCGCCCCGCGGGGCCTTGCGGCCCGCCGGGCTCACGTGCCGGCCCCTCTCAGGGACGCTCCGGGCCTTCGGCCCTACGCGGAGCTCGGCCTTCGGCCTTCGCTGGGTTTCGAAGCTCCGCGTCGGGCCTACGGCCCGCCGCTTCGCTTATTTAGATACTTTTTGTTTTTGTTTTGCTTGGGAGCACTCTCTACCCGCAGCTCGGCCTGCGGCCTTCGCGTGCTTGGGAGCCTCTCCGTCACGCTCCGGGCCTTCGGCCCTCCGCGTAGTTACTGTGGGGGTTGTAGGGAAGTTGGAGGTTACACACGACCCAATAGTAAAAGTGTCTTGAGAAGCTCACGACGGGCCTGCGGCCTGCGGCCTCCGGCCCGTCGTTTCGCTTCTCTAAGACACTTTTACTATTGGGTCGTGTGTAACCTCCAACTTCCCGGACCGCCGGCGAGCCGATCAGGGACGCTCCGGGCCTTCGGCCCTACGCGGAGCTCGGCCTTCGGCCTTCGCTCGGCTCCGAAGCTCCGCCGTCGGGCCTTCGGCCCGCCGGCTACGCATGTTTAGACACTTTTGTAAGGAAATTGTATGGGAGCACTTTCTGCCCGCGGCGAGGCCTTCGGCCTCGCCTGAAATACTTGGAATTGGCCCGGGTGGGAGCCCAAAGTCGAGCTCCGGGCCTGCGGCCCTCCGCGGGGTCGGCCTTCGGCCTCCCACCCTGAAGCTCGCCCTTCGGGCTCGCAAAATTACTTGGAAAATTGATTTTGCCATAACGGCGGCCATCTTGGATTTTCGAAAAAAATTTTTTGACATTTGTAATCTGGGGGCCCATACCTCTCCGCATGCCAAATTTGAGCGCGCTCGGACCAACTTGAAAAAAAAAAAAAAAAAGTCGGCCATTTTGAATTTTTTTTGATGCAACTTTTTTCTACTCGGGCTCCTGTATGACATTTGGTCGAGCACCCCCCGGCTATATCTTACCGTTTAGGAGTTGCCATACAAAAAAAAAGTGGCCAAATTTTTCGCATTTGTAGCATTTTTCAAAATTTTTTTTTATTTTTCAAATCAGGGCCCCCCAGAGATTCTTTGACCAAAATTTCAAATCTCTAGGATGAATTTGAAATTTGGTCAAAAAAAAAAGTCGGCCATTTTGAAAAAAAAATGGCGGCCTCCAAAACTGCCCAGGGTCCTCTATGACATTTGGTCGAGCACCCCCCCACTATCTCCCCCCGTTTAGCCAGGCCGTCCAACATTTTTTGACCCAGGAGTCGGAGACAAAAATCCGTATTTTTCTGGACCTACAAATTTTGACCTCTATTCATATCAGTCTTCAATTTTAACCCTCTCCCAGCCGTTTCCAAATAAAACGTATACATGAGAAATCAGTGGTTTTGCAGCTATATATATTATTAATTATTAATTAATTAATTAACTAGTTTTTTAAAGGTGCGCGGGGCCCGAGGGCCCCGCGGTCTTTCTTGTTTTTTTGTTTTTGCTTTTGCTTTATGCTTTTTAGTTTTTGCTTTATGTTTTTTTGCTAAGCTTATTTCGTCCCCTTACTGCAAATACCGACTATGTGCAAAAAAGTGATTTTGAGATAATGCGATTTTAATGTTTGAAGGTACGATTTCATATGAAAACATGAAAAAAATTACTATTTGTATACAGCATTCTACAGCCCGTATTGTGTTGTTTAATACTTAATCGTAAACAATATCCAGGCTTGATTTGATTGCCGATAAAACTACGATTTAAAAAAAATAGTAGCAAACTTAGTTGGTTTTTCCTGTAGAAATAAAAATTTGTATATTTCTCTTATTAATACATATAAAGCAGTGTTTCCCTTTGATTAAGCTTTGCTTTTAATACACTTTACTTATGATTTGCAAAAAAAGAAAAAATATACAAAAGTTTTGAACTTATTTCAAAATATATTAAATATTCTCAATGACATAGGCGGTTTTAGTTGCAGGAAATATAGCTGCTCTAATTTTATGTTACAAAACTTCACTTATCATTGTTAATTTAACTGGTACATTTGTAATAAAAAGTTTTTTAACATTACTAACCATTAATAATACTTTATTTATGGTTTTGAAGAGTTATTCTCAAAAAAAAATTTTGAAAAAAATCCTCTTCAACCGGTTTTAGGAGATTTTTCACAAAATACTTTAACCGATTTCAGTAAAATTTAACAAGAAGTAACGCAATAGCATTCCCTTGAAATCACAAAAAGAATTTTACAAATCGGTTAATGCGTTTTTGGGTAATAGCATAATATGCATAGGTACTTACTACATACTAGTTCACTGTCTCAGCAATCCGAAGTCCGCCATAATTTATGTTCGAAATTTCACTATCTACACTGTTACATTTAGTATAGGTAAATAGTTTTTGTACGCTCAATAACCTGAAGTAATAGTTTATTTAAAGTTTTGTAGTATTTACGCCAATGTCACTAAAATGTAGGCGTAGATGAGGTAATAAGTAAGAAAAAGTAATGTGTAACGGTAATTACATAGGTTTCTGGGGCGATTTAAAGCAATCATGTTTGCAATATTCTTACGCCCCCAATTACACGCAGTGTTTTTCATCACACTTGCAATAAAAAGATAAAAAAGTATTTATGGTAGTCCAAAATACAAATTTAAACACTCTTTTGGGAAAAAGTTTTTTCTTTTACTCCTGATACGCCTTCGTGCGATTGCACACTTACTGCGCAAGAGTGATAAAAAGTTATTAAACAACATCTTCATCGCTGGTGGAATTCGATACAAACACGTCCGTAATACGGCTGACAATGCTAGACTAACTAGGTATTAAGTGATTGGAAGCACTCATGGTACTATTTAGTTACGATACCTTTGTCAAAAAGTCTGCGTAAGTCCATTTTCTTGAACGCAGAGATAGCTAGTTGTTTATCGAGCTTTAGACCGAGATAGAAATATGATATGATACATTAAGAGGTTTGAGGTGGTTCTACTGAACTGGAGTTTAATTTGTGGCGTTGATTTTCTTGCCTTGTGCTACGTCCAGATCTCGACATGAACTTAAGCCTAGTGCCCACTAAGCTCGCCGAGTCGAATCTCATTAATTCGCCTTCTGCATTTCTTATGAAACTACGTCCATTAGCGACGCGTCGAATCGGATTCATCGTTCATTGTAAATGTATGCAGGGCTCGATTCGACGTGCCTCGACTCCACCTAAGTGTCCTCAAGACTTTATTCAGCCTTTGTGACAGAGATTTAATACCTAAAGGGTACCATGAGTGGTTTCAACCACTTAATACTGCAGTTGGTGAAGTGGTACACAGTTGTGACATCTGAAGTCTACTCGTACCGTAGGTATGCTAGTAAGTAAAGTAAAGTAAAGTTTATTCATTGTTAACTGTGTACATAAGATGGTATGATATACAGGAAATACAGTATCAACAGTGCCCATTTCGAGCGTACAATATTCTTAAAAACTACTGACTATATTAGCTTACTGGCTAACTTATAATTATTACCCGGTATATTTCAGAAAAAACTCATTTAGGTTGTAGAACATCGTATGAAAAACGAAGCTTTATTTAAGACAAACAATGGGTTATAATTATGTATAAAGAAGAGAAATATGCAAACATTTATTTCTACAGGAAAAACCAACTAAGTAGGTATTCGACTGTTTCATTAAATCGTATTTGATCGTCAACTAAATACATTCTGAATATATATACGACAAAGTAGTAAACAAAAAAATATAGGGTTTAAAATGCCATACACATAACGTAAATTTCTTCATGTTTTCATATAAAACGTGCCTTCAAACTTTCAAACCGCATTATCTCAAAATCGCCTATTTACACATAGTCGGTATTTGCAGTAATAGACCGTTATCCTTTCCTTCGTCACATCACATGCAAAACCAATTATAGTCCCTATACAACTTTTTGGTAGAATGAAATTGCTGATGTTTGTAAACAAACATCTTCTGGAAAAACATCTTAAAGACATTTGGTGTATTTAGCCTGGCTTAAAATAAAGAATTTTGTTGATAGTTTTATTTGCAAAAATCAAATATGTACACATTAAACTTTTTTGTAGAACATAAGATGGCTACTTTAACAAAATGTTTAAATGCAAAAAAACACTATACACCATTAAAAGGTTCTACTTGGCGGATAAAGCATAAAAGTTTATATTAAATATTCATATTACATTCTGGCAGTTTATAATGCAACAAATTGACCATTAAGTAACTTTATGCGGAAGCTATCTTTTGAATGCAGCGTCGTATCAATACATGGGTTTTAACATATTGTAGCCCTTGAAAACCTTATTCTATAGGTGCTAAAAACTCGATTTCGTCAAAAAGTCACTTAGTCGGTATTTGCATTAATGGGACGAATTTTGTTTTATTGCTTTGCTTGTTTGCTTTTTTGCTTTAGCCTTGGCGTGCTTGGGAGCACTCTCTGCACGTAGCTCGGCCTGCGGCCTCGCGAGCTTCGGAGGCTCTCAGACACGCTCCGGGCCTTCGGCCCTCCGCGTAGTTACTGTGGGGGTTGTGGGGAAGTTGGAGCTTAAACACGACCCAATAGTAAAAGTGTCTTGAGAAGCTCACGACGGGCCTACGGCCTGCGGCCTCCGGCCCGTCGTTTCGCTTCTCTAAGACACTTTTACTGTTGGGTCGTGTTTAAGCTCCAACTTCCCGGACCGCCGGCGAGCCGATCAGGGACGCTCCGGGCCTTCGGCCCTACGCGGAGCTCGGCCTTCGGCCTTCGCTGGGTTTCAGAGCTCCGCGTCGGGCCTTCGGCCCGCCGTGTCGCTTTTTAGACACTTTAATTATTGTTCTGCTTGGGAGCACAGTCTGTACGCAGCTCGGCCTGCGGCCTTCGCGTGCTTGGAAACACTCTGACCGCAGCTCGGCCTACGGCCTTCGCGTGCTTGGGAGCCTCTCAGACACGCTCCGGGCCTTCGGCCCTCCGCGTAGTTTCTGTGGGGGTTATTGGGAATTTGGAGCTTAAACACGACCCAATAGTAAAAGTGTCTTGAGAAGCTCACGACGGGCCTGCGGCCTGCGGCCTCCGGCCCGTCGTTTCGCTTCTCTAAGACACTTTTACTATTGGGTCGTGTTTAAGCTCCAACTTCCCGGACCGCCGGCGAGCCGATCAGGGACGCTCCGGGCCTTCGGCCCTACGCGGAGCTCGGCCTTCGGCCTTCGCTGGGTTTCAGAGCTCCGCGTCGGGCCTTCGGCCCGCCGCGTCGCTTTTTAGACACTTTAATTATTGTTCTGCTTGGGAGGATTCTCTGCCCGCAGCTCGGCCTGCGGCCTTCGCGTGCTTGGGAGCCTCAGACACGCTCCGGGCCTTCGGCCCTCCGCATAGTTACTGTGGGGGTTGTAGCGAAGTTGGCGCCCCTCTCAGGGACGCTCCGGGCCTTCGGCCCTACGCGGAGCTCGGCCTTCGGCCTTCGCTGTGTTTCGAACCTCCGCGTCGCTTTTTAGATACTTTTACTTATATTTTCTTGCTTGGGAGCACTGTCTGTACGCAGCTCGGAACTTGGACCGGAGCAATGACCGTCGGGCTGTAGAACGCTCCCTCAGGCTGGTAGGGAAATTTGACTTTGTCCCCTCTCGCCGCCGTTTTTGACTTTTCCAAAAATTTTTTTTCTCATTTCTATTTTTGGCCCCCGCTCTTACCACGTGCCAAATTTGAACGCGCTCGGACCGAAAATAAAAAAAAAAAATTTCAAAGTCGGCCATTTTGAAATTTTGTAAATGCCATTCGATGGACCTCAGATAACTGTACAACATTAGTTTAAGCACTATTAACCTTTTTTCTACCGTTACGGAGCTATGGGGATTTAAAAAAAAAACCTCCATACAAACTGGTAGGGAAATTTGACTTTGTCCCCTCTCGCCACCGTTTTTGACTTTTCCAAAATTTTTTTTTCTCATTTCTATTTTTGGCCCCCGTTCTTACCACGTGCCAAATTTGAACGCGCTCGGACCGAAAATAAAAAAAAAAATTCAAAGTCGGCCATTTTGAAATTTTGTAAATGCCATTCGATGGACCTCAAATAACTGTACAATATTAGTTCAAGCACTATTAACCTTTTCCCTACCGTTACGGAGCTATGGGGATTTAAAAAAAGGACCTCCATACAAATTTCAATTGGCCTTCAAAGGGCGCCATTTTGAATTTTTCAAAATTTTCTTTTTGTATACTAATCTTGGGGTGGCTGTCTACCCGTGTGCAAAATTTCAGCGCGCTCGGACCATTTTGAAATTTTTCAAAAAAAAAGTCGGCCATTTTGATTTTTTTTTAATTCCATTCGATGGACCTCGGGTGACTGTATAACATTTGTTTGAGCACTTTTCACTTCTTTGTACCGTTACCGAGCTATGGTAATTAAAAGAAAAACCTCCATTTAAATTTCAATTGGCCCTCAAAGGCCGCCATTTTGAATTTTTCAAAATTTTCTCTTTGAATATAAATCTTGGGGCGACCTTCCACCCGTGTGCCAAATCTCAGCGCGCTAGGACCATTTTGAAATTTTTCAAAAAAAAAAGTCGGCCATTTTGAATTTTTTTTAATGCAACTTTTTCTACTCGGATACCTGTATGACATTTGGTCGAGCACCCCCCGGTTATCTCTTACGGTTTAAAAGTTGCCATACAAAATAAAAGTGGCCAGGTTTCTCACATTTGTAGCATTTTTCAATTTTTTTTTATTTCATTCGAATCAAGGCCGCTTGGAGATTCTACGACCAAAATTTGAGCTCTCTACGATAAATTTGAAAAATTGACAAAAAAAAAGTCGGCCATTTTGAAAAAAAAATGGCGGCGTCAAAAACTGCCCAGGGTCCTCTATGACATTTGGTCGAACACTCCCCGGCTAACTCCAGCCGTTTGGCCAGGCCGTCCAACATTTTTTTACCCGGAACCGGTAGACCGACGGTCTGATCTATCCGGGGTCGCAGGACCAAACTCTATACGACCACACCAAACACTGCCACCCGCAAAAACCCCCTCTGCCTATTTTTTGAAAAATGTCAGTCGGGTTGTAGCTTTATATTATATAGACTAGTTTTTTAAAGGTGCGCGGGGCCCGAGGGCCCCGCGGTGTTCTTTTGTGCTTTGCTTTATTGTTTTTTGCTTTGCTTTATGTTTTTTTGCTTTGCTTGTTTGATTTATTGCTTTGCTTGTTTGCTTTAGCCTTTGCGTGCTTGGGAGCACTCTCTGCCCGCAGCTCGGCCTACGGCCTCGCGTGCTTGGGAGCCTGTCAGACACGCTCCGGGCCTTCGGCCCTCCGCGTAATTACTGTGGGCGTTGTAGGGAAGTTGGAGCTTAAACACGACCCAATAGTAAAAGTGTCTTGAGAAGCTCACGACGGGCCTGCGGCCTGCGGCCTCCGACCCGTCGTTTCGCTTCTCTAAGACACTTTTACTATTGGGTCGTGTTTAAGCTCCAACTTCCCGGTCCGCCAGAGAGCCGATCAAGGACGCTCCGGGCCTTCGGCCCTACGCGGAGCTCGGCCTTCGGCCTTCGCTGGGTTTCGTCTCGCTTTTTAGACACTTTGATTATCGTTCTGCTTGGGAGCACAGTCTGTACGCAGCTCGGCCTGCGGCCTTCGCGTGCTTGGGAGCACTCTGCCCGCAGCTCGGCCTGCGGCCTTCGCGTGCTTGGAAGCCTCTCAGACACGCTCCGGGCCTTCGGCCCTCCGCGTAGTTTCTGTGGGGGTTGTAGGGAAGTTGGAGCTTAAACACGACCCAATAGTAAAAGTGTCTTGAGAAGCTCACGACGGGCCTGCGGCCTGCGGCCTCCGGCCCGTCGTTTCGCTTCTCTAAGACACTTTTACTATTGGGTCGTGTTTAAGCTCCAACTTCCCGGTCCGCCGGCGAGCCGATCAGGGACGCTCCGGGCCTTCGGCCCTACGCGGAGCTCGGCCTTCGGCCTTCGCTGGGTTTCGAAGCTCCGCGTCGGGCCTTTGGCCCGCCGCTTCGCTTATTTAGATACTTTTTGTTATTGTTTTCTTGGGAGCACAGTCTGCACGCAGCTCGGCCTGCGGCCTTCGCGTGCTTGGGAGCACTCTGCCCGCAGCTCGGCCTGCGGCCTTCGCATACTTGGGAGCCTGTCAGACACGCTCCGGGCCTTCGGCCCTCCGCGTAGTTACTGTGGGGATTGTAGGATTTGTAGGGAAGTTGGACCTCCGGCCTGCGGCCTCCGGCCCGCCGCGTCGCTTTTTAGACACTTTTACTTATATTTTCTTGCTTGGGAGCACTGTCTGTACGCAGCTCGGAACTTGGACCGGAGCAATGACCGTCGGGCTGTAGAACGCTCCCTCAGGCTGGTAGGGAAATTTGACTTTGTCCCCTCTCGCCGCCGTTTTTGACTTTTCCAAAAATTTTTTTTTCTCATTTCTATTTTTGGCCCCCGCTCTTACCACGTGCCAAATTTGAACGCGCTCGGACCGAAAATAAAAAAAATAAATTTCAAAGTCGGCCATTTTGAAATTTTGTAAATGCCATTCGATGGACCTCAGATAACTGTACAACATTAGTTTAAGCACTATTAACCTTTTTCCTACCGTTACGGAGCTATGGGGATTTAAAAAAAAACCTCCATACAAACTGGTAGGGAAATTTGACTTTGTCCCCTCTCACCACCGTTTTTGACTTTTCCAAATTTTTTTTTTCTCATTTCTATTTTTGGCCCCCGTTCTTACCACGTGCCAAATTTGAACGCGCTCGGACCGAAAATAAAAAAAAAAAATTTCAAAGTCGGCCATTTTGAAATTTTGTAAATGCCATTCGATGGACCTCAGATAACTGTACAACATTAGTTCAAACACTATTAACCTTTTCCCTACCGTTACGGAGCTATGGGGATTTAAAAAAAGGACCTCCATACAAATTTCAATTGGCCTTCAAAGGGCGCCATTTTGAATTTTTCAAAATTTTCTTTTTGTATACTAATCTTGGGGTGGCTGTCTACACGTGTGCAAAATTTCAGCGCGCTCGGACCATTTTGAAATTTTTCAAAAAAAAAGTCGGCCATTTTGATTTTTTTTTAATGCCATTCGATGCACCTCGGGTGACTGTATAACATTTGTTTGAGCACTTTTCACTTCTTTGTACCGTTACGGAGCTATGGTAATTAAAAGAAAAACCTCCATTCAAATTTCAATTGGCCCTCAAAGGCCGCCATTTTGAATTTTTCAAAATTTTCTTTTTGAATACTAATCTTAGCGCGACCGTCCACCCGTGTGCCTAATCTCAGCGCGCTAGGACCATTTTGAAAATTTTCAAAAAAAAAAGTCGGCCATTTTGATTTTTTTTTAATGCAACTTTTTTCTACTCGGATACCTGTATGACATTTGGTCGAGCACCCCCCGGCTATCTCTTACGGTTTAAAAGTTGCCATACAAAATAAAAGTGGCCAGTTTTCCCACATTTGTAGCACTCTTCAATTTTTTTTTATTTCATTCGAATCAAGGCCGCTTGGAGATTCTACGACCAAAATTTGAGCACTCCACGATAAATTTGAAAAATTGTCAAAAAAAAAAGTCGGCCATTTTGAAAAAAAAATGGCGGCGTCAAAAACTGCCCAGGGTCCTCTATGACATTTGGTCGAACACTCCCCGGCCAACTCGAGCCGTTTGGCCAGGCCGTCCAACATTTTTTTACCCGGAACCGGTAGACCGACGGTCTGATCTATCCGGGGTCGCAGGACCAAACTCTATACGACCACACCAAACACTGCCACCTTCAAATCCCCCTTCTGCCTATTTTTGGAAAAATGTCAGTCGGGTTGTAGCTTTATATTATATAGAATATTATCTTCATCAATTTTCACAGCTAGGTAGTACCTATCTAGTACGTATAGAGTACCTATCTCTGCTGACATTAGAATCCCCTTAGTCAAAGTCCAATCCATCAGAAAGGTATTAATTTTATTTATTATTTTAAGCCAAGCTCAGTTTAGTCAAGACTAATTTAAAACTGTAAATTAAACATAAACGCACTGGCTAGCTCAAACTAACGTACAAGGTAAATCAACTGTTGATTATTTTATTTTACATTTTGTCAGAGTTTCGTTTCCTTTCAACCCCTTATTTGCCAAGTCTGGCATAGAAACATGAGTAGTTTCATGCGCTCTGCCTACCTCTTTATGGGATACAGGCTGATTGTATGTATATTTGTAAATATTATTTTATGTAAACTTTATTGCACAATTCATTAAAAAGGTACAAAATTCGAACTTATTTACTGACAAGTTTTATGTGATAGATCAGTAAAAAACCTGAAGCTGTAAAAACAACCTAACAAAACCATCATATTTAGAATAAAACTGATGTAATATAAAACAAAATTAAAGTTTTTGAAATATAGAACGTTAACTAAGGTTTTTTTAGCAAAGTTATTTTTTAATCTTTAGTATAGTATGATTTAGGGGAGTGTACAAGTTTGTAATGGGGTGGCAACGCGCATGTGAC
Organism: Leguminivora glycinivorella; assembly: GCF_023078275.1. Taxonomy (NCBI): domain Eukaryota; kingdom Metazoa; phylum Arthropoda; class Insecta; order Lepidoptera; family Tortricidae; genus Leguminivora; species Leguminivora glycinivorella. The sequence goes on from NC_062976.1 coordinate 5,903,834, forward strand.
ACTCTTTGAGTTGCAGGCGTCCATAGGTTACGGTAACCGCTTTCCATCAGGCGGATCGTATGCTTGTTTGCCACCGACATAGTATAAAAAAAAATAAAAAAAACCTAAATTATTTAGTTAAATTGATAACCAAGGTACAAATTTTGTTTAGTTTTTTTTTATATTGTGAGATGTGTATCATAACCTAGAGGAACTACACTGTTCAGTTTTATAAATAGTGGCTAAAAATTAGTGGAAATTAATATATGAAATAAAAGTTTATCATAATACAGACTTAGGTATATACCTACGCTTACTTTGTACCTTATGCTCGTTTAGCATGTCGTGTACTGGATATAATGAACTAATAAATATTATGCATTATTTGTATAAAATCCTTTAACTGATGGTATCTGAAATAAAAACTTAGGTACACAGTAAATATAGACTAACTTAAAAATAACCAAATAATCCACCAAAATGAATTCCCACGGGAAGTACGAGTAATTAGTCAACTATGCCTATTACATCAATATTACTCGCTAAATTCTTTGGCCAAGGAATGGACCAAGCCTAGGGTTTCCTAGTACTATCGAAGAGGACCTTCTTTATATATTATCTGAAGTAACTCTCTAACTTCACCATACCAGTCCAGTCTACTACATATTAGTAATGATCAATCCTTCTAAGTAGTACTAGTACCTATCAAATACCAGAAGCGATGTTATGCCTTATCGTATACTCCTTATGCTAAGAAATGATGATGGTTACACGTCGTCCTGTAGAAACAAACCCATTCGTTGTTTGTGAAATTTCTTAAAAATATTTATTAACATGTAAATATTTGTCTCTTAACTATTTAAAAACGCACTATAGAATAAATAGCTTTTTGGGTTTTCACCGGGCAAGTTGCCCAGAGATTCCTTGTACTTACTTACTTACTTTTACAGACATGATTTATGTTTTAGTTATGAAGATGACGGTTAATGCAGTACAAGGATATTTTCCATACCATCTTCGATTCCTATTTCTATATACCTCTATATAGAAAAAAATGGAGTAGGTATATATAATTGGTCGCTTATCTACCTAACAAATAAATAAAAAGTGGTAACGGTTCGGGAATCAGCAGATATCACATACGTCAGTATACCACAGGTCGATATTCGAGTCCCTACACTTTTTATTGCATTTTTCTAAACACTCTCTCATCCGTCACTATCCGATGACATCACGGCGCTTTTTAGTGGCAAGGACGAACCTGTTTAGTCGGACCTGATTACAGTCTTCTAATCACATGTAAAAGCTACCACATAAGTACCATTCTTTAACACATGAGCTTCTTCTACTCCATGCTTTTAACATTGTGCTTAAAACTATAAACTTAAAACTATACATACATAGAAAGAAAGAAAGAAAAAATATTTATTTGGTATAAGAACAGTATAGGTACAACACACTACAAATAGAGTGAACCGGTATACCAAATAGGATGCCGCTCAGCGTAGACCATGTCTAAGAGACACGGCACTGATTTTCAGGGCACCCATAATTAAAACTAAACTTAAAACTACTTATGACAAGATCAAAACAGACATACATACAATCACGCCTGTATCCCATGAAGGGGTAGGCAGAGCACATAAAACTACTCAACTTCTCTACTTAAAACTATGTGTATATTAAAAGACGTAGTACCTTGAAGTTTCTGGGCCTTATAGTATTGTTCGAAAATAAATGAATATTCTATTTCGGAACACCTGAACCTTGCAAAAAAAATTTACCGGATTATCAAATGAAAGTAAGAAAACTAATTAACGTTTGCCTCCTAGATAGTTATGATTACCAAGACCTGTTCTCTGTCAAAAGAAAAAGGTACCCGTTCTAAATGTCTGCTTGTGTATTCGTGTAGTCCCGGCAGTGCTTAGTTGCCGAGGTACCGAACCCGTCCTTTACAGAATGATTTACATTCCTCACTGTTATAAAATTAAAAACGCATCCATTCTACTGTACGTAGAAAGCAAACTGGACTGTACTTAGAATCCGTGAATCCGGACATATTAAACTTGGGTACCCGGACCTTGATAACACGGACCTAGCCACAAATCCGGATTTATATAACACTACATAAAAGCGAGCCAGGCACCTCATACACGAAACGCACATGCGACTGCGATCGATACTGAAGAAATAATAAACTTTAATGTTTAGAGACACATGAAATGATGACGACCGGTCTGGCCTAGCGCGTAGTGACCCTGCTACGCCGCGGTCCCGGGTTCGAATCCCGATAAGGGCATTTATTTGTGTAATGAACACAGATATTTGTTCCTGTATTGTTATTAAGTATATCGTCGTCGCCTAGCACCCATAGTACAAGCTTTGCTTAGTTTGGGGCCAGGTTGATCTGTGTAAGGTATCCCCCAATATTTATTATTTATTTATTTATTTACATACACACAAACGCATAAATGAGCAAATCCCTAACATGAGCTATGTGTCACTGAAGGGCTCCTAATCGGATCATCATCAGCAGTTCTTTCATCAATCTCTTAACACGAGCTATGCGTTTTTGAGGAGTTCCGTTCTGATCATCATCAGTTCCACTTCGTCAAATGTAAGTCCTTGTCCTTATTCATAATCCAAAACATTAGAGAGACCTTGGTGATAATACAAAAGTCACTACAAGTGTGCCGTTCAAATTTGAGAAGTTCCCTTGGTCTTTCATGGATTGGTATCCAAAGGAGATCACCAAAACTCCAGCATGATCGAAATCTGACTTGAAACCTCAAAGTGCTTAAAAAACTTAACTCGTTAAATTCGTCGTTGAAGAGTTCCGCTCTGATCATCATAAACTGTTCCACTTCACCATATGTGACTGTTTTGAATGGAAATGCATGATGTTCTAATAAAACACAAAAATCACTATATATTATGCGCCTTTCAGACTTTAGGAGTTTTCTCGATTTCTCCAGAATCCAATTATCAGAACTGGCTTTCAATAATATGTACATACACTAAAAAAAATCGAAACCTGTCTACTTAGTAACAAACATCAAACATTACACACGAATTGATAAATGATAACCTCCTCGAAATTTGGAAGTTGGTTAAAAACACAAGTTTTTAAAATTGATAATTAAAACTAGGTACCTTATATTATTTAAATTACCTTTTACAATTTTTTTTATACCACGTCGGCGGCAGGTAAGAGGAAAAGAGGTCACCGGAAACTTTGGACACCTGCAACTCAAGGGGTGTCACATGCGCGTTGCCGACCCATTAGAAACTAAGTACACTCCTTTTTGAAGAATCCATACTGTAGTTCATCGGAAATACCAAAACTATGCTTTATTTCGTGCTACCCTAATAAGGAATTCTGGTAGTGATCGCATACATCGATAAGACCGCCTGTTGCTGCCTTTATTTTCAATGTAATTCTGTTATTAAATTTGTAAACCTGTTATCTTTGTGGGGCAATAAAGAAGATTAACTTATTTACTTACTTAAAAAGTAAAGTAGTGTGTAAGTGCGTTTTTACATTATCCGATCCGATATCGGATGTAGGAAAGATTTCAAAATAAAAAAATCAAAGATGGTGGCGTAAATATACGGGACATGGGATGGGTCCGACATCCGATATCGGAACGGATGATGTGAAAACGCACTACTAAGAGAAACTATGTAAGAGACATAGAGTCATCGAGTATTTTGCCGAACACGCAGAAAATAGACGGGACGAACCGCACCAGAAAGGTTCCTTTTGTGCCTATGTTTGGTATGAAACCCTAAAAAAGAGAAAGCCAATTCTTAGGTTTATTTTACAGTTCTGGATTAAGCTTGAGTTTAGCTATATATAAACAATAATAATAACATTTGTCGGACACTATCCCGGTGAGTCACTCGGGCACATTGCACAGACATGACCTCATAACTAGGATAATTCACCAGCAGTTAGTATTTTCCATACAATCTTGTGGACCGCGAAGTATCGTACTACAAGTAGGTACTTACTACTTACCTGCGCCAGTTCTCGAAAATGGACGAGATACTTGGTTGATTCGACGATCATCGTCGTTTCGGCGAACGATCTCATAGGCAAAAGTGAGCGACACTCGCTAGGGGTGAGATGCAGAAGGCGGTACTCCTGTACACGGCGCGTAGGTCGGTCACCTTGGGCCCTGCCTGCCCCGCTGCTGGATGTATTTAAAAAATAACCATGTACCTGGAGTCTGTCTTTTCCCTTTCTTATACCATTGTTTTTGTATCTTTTGTATTTTTAGCATAAGCTACAGAAAATATTTTGACATACCAACGTCAACGAGTTTTAATCACAGACAACCGCAGAACAGAAAGATCACTGCACAGACCATACAGGTTGTTTGATAGCGAAGTACGTACTAAGTAGAAAATATCAAAGAATTATAGCAGAGAACGACATAATTACTTATGTTTTAATAGCCAAGCCGAAACGGCAGATTTAACATTTTAAAATTGTACTGAAACACATCCAACTTATCAGTACGTATAAAACCATGAGTCGTTTATGTAAATGGCCTTGGAGATGATGAAATGAGAAAATGAGCCAAATAAATATCTGTAAGTACTCCTCACACTAATAAATACCCTTGGCGGGATTCGAACAAGGGACATCAGCTTTAGCAGGCCGGCAGGGCCAGTCCAATCCAATATGTACAAGGATTTCACTCCAGAGTTGTGGGTTCAAATCCCGTTGCGTGGCCAACCAACTTAAACATTGTAATTTTTTTTATTGCAATATCTATTCTTATTTCTCAATGAATGTATTTTTTTATTTTTGTTTTATTTTATTTCACTTATAATTGTGTAAATTATGTACAACACACAAAACAACATTGTATACATTAGGTTAGGCTCCCTCAGAAAAGGTTTTCTTCTTTTGAAGATGAATTAATATTAATTTCTTTATTTTATAATTTATTTGGTATAATAAGAAAAAAAAAAAAAACAAAAAGTAGAAATTTCGAAATAAAATGGAAAAAAATCACCTAGAAGTTAGCATATTTAGCTGATGGCTGGTACCACAGGGCCACGGACACATTATCGTTCCTGTCGAAATTTCATAGCATCTTGTAACTCAAATAGTATAGAGTTTGACGTAGCTTTGGCAATACGCACACATGCGTATATATAATAAATATACAAAATGAACGTAGTTTATGGAAAAGGATCTAACCCACAAACATTGCCAATAGAATTTAAACTTTCTGACAATAACAATAGTCATTCATTTCAATGGCAATTTTATGGAGATAAATCCTTTTCGCTAAACTACGTCCAAATTTTCGTAATTATAAATTGTCAAAAACGCTGCGCGATTTGACATAGGTCTTGCCTCCTCGAGGCCCGCCGGCCGTCTGACATTTTTGACAATAAGGACACATGTATACGATTGACGTATGAAAGAAAGAGAAACGAAACCGCATAAAATGGCCGTTTTCTGTTGAATTCATGATATCGTAAATGATGATAAATCTTTGTATATACGATAATAAAAAATATTTCCTTCTACGAGAGACTAGATAATTTGGAAACCTTCACTTTAAAGTAGGTTAGACTGATTAAAGTTGCATATTTTTTTCACAATGTTAGTTAAACGAAAAATTAAGGCCTTACTTTGGATTAAATTTCTATCGAGAAAATTGTAAGCATTCGTGTTTCGAGCTGTACAAAAATTTCAATCATATAGTCAAGATATACATATCCAAAAATCAGATCTCTAGGTTTCCGGGGCTAAGCACACCAGTGAATCTAAAATCCTAATATTTATCGATGCATGGCCTTAATAGACTTCAAGAGGTTAGCATTAGGTACTATTTTCATAAGAAAATGGTTAGAAAATCACGCTACCGTCATCTCCTCATAAAGTAAAATATTGGTTAGGGATTATAAATGGCCCGAATGATTCGCGGTCACCTAGCCCAAATGGCTAAGCGGGTCAGAATAGTTCGTTCATTAATTCGTTCAGTAGGCTTGAAGAGGTTAGCATTAGGTACTATTTTCATAAGAAAATGGTTAGAAAATCACGTGAAAGCGCGATGACTAACGTCATTTTTAACTATAAAACTCCCGTGAGACTCATACATATTTAAAAATATTTTAAGCGGGTTACTCACGTATTAAGTCGATATAGCGTTCGACATGTTAACTAGCGATGACTAACGTCATCTACTCATAAAGTAAAACATTGGTTACGGATTATAAACGGCCCGAATGATTCGCGGTCACCTAGCCCAAATGGCTAAGCGGGTCAGAATAGTTCGTTCATTAATTCGTTCAATAGGCTTGAAGAGGTTAGCATTAGGTACTATTTTTATAAGAAAATGGTTAGAAAATCTATTTACTCATAAAGTAAAACGTTACGGATTATAAATGCCCACTTAGCCCAAATGGTCAGAATAGTTCATTCGTTCAATAAGTTTCAAGAGGTAATATAAAATACGAAGAGTAGACGTAAGGAGAAAACATTAAATGAAAATGTTCGTCAAAAATTTTAGCATAAATAGCGCAACTATCGATTCTATTACGGATCAAGCGGTTTACCTCTCGCAAGTACATAATTGAAGTCTAGGTATGGACTCGCGTGTGGGAATACAAGCTGTGCTAGACATTCACACGAGAGACGCAATGTATGGGGCTATTCCTACATAATTAATGAAAATTTACAATCAGATAAACGTCAGTCCATACACTAATGGCCTATTTTTTGGCAGAGAGGCTCATAAAGGCGACAGCCTTCTGAATGACTTAGACATACTGGTACCTATACATTCCTGAAAATCTAATAGGTATGTACATTGTACCCTCAAACTCATATTTTAAGAAAACTTTCCCAACATGAACCGCAAAGTTCTAAACAATCTTATCTTCATGCGCGGGAGCAACATTTGCGGCACATTAGACGGCGACGTGAAAACTAACATAACATAACAGTTTAATTAGAACTGCATCTAAGGCGTATTAGATGCTCGGTGCGAGGCATGAGCGGAGAGCGGAAAACTCTGTGCTGAAAGTTATGTATCTACGGTACCTGGCGGCAAGCACGGTAGCGAGACAGCATCGTATAGGTGCGTCCTTTTCGCAGTTTTTGTAAGTGCAATGACGAACGCGGCGAAGAAATATCCACCTAATTCATCAATGGGACAGCAGTAGGACACTAATGCAGGCTAAAAAAAAAGAAGAAAAGAATCATCAATAGCTCAGCCGGAAATCGGACCCGGGTCTTCAACTCAGCGGCTAACGTCCCACTAAACCACCCGGGCTCTGCGTTACCTCTGTAAGCCCAAGGTACATACTTTATAATGTGATTTTTTTTTTAGGTTTACTCTTTAATAAGTTTGTGCAACAAGAGAAATAAAACCGGCCAAGAGCGTGTCGGGCCACGCTCAGTGTAGGGTTCCGTAGTTTTCCGTATTTTTCTCAAAAACTACTGAACCTAACAAGTTCAAAATAATTTTCTTAGAAATTCTTTATAAAGTTCTACTTTTGTGATTTTTTTCATATTTTTAACCATATGGTTCAAAAGTTAGAGGGGGGGGGACGCACTTTTTTTTCCTTTAGGAGCGATTATTTCCGAAAATATTAATATTATCAAAAAACGATCTTAGTAAACCCTTATTCATTTTTAAATACCTATCCAACAATATATCACTCGTTGGGGTTGGAATGAAAAAAAATATCAGCCCCCACTTTACATGTAGGGGGGGTACCCTAATAAAACATTTTTTCCCATTTTTTATTTTTGCACTTTGTCGGCGTGATTGATATACATATTGGTACCAAATTTCAGCTTTCTAGTGCTAACGGTTACTGAGATTATCCACGGACGGACGGACGGACGGACGGACAGACAGACATGGCGAAACTATAAGGGTTTGTAACAGAACAAGCGTCTGTGACGAGGAAATGGACTCGTTATTACATATAAAACTTACGGCGAATCAACTTTTCCTTGACCCACTTTTTGGTGCATATTTCCTTCGGGATTTCATTGAATATTTTAACAAATAATATCTGCGTAGCTTTATCACATGTTTAGTTACGTCATCACTGATAAAATTCACTATTATTTAATGTAAAACAGGTTGGAAAAACGTATTTATCAACAAACTACGTTCACATGGACGGAATACTGACACTGACAGTTGTCAGCTGCGTAACGTTCCGATATTATGTCTTGATTTCAATCACAGGTCATAAAAGTTCATAATGATTAGTAGTATACTTTCTGGATGTGTTTATTGTAGCATTTAGAAACAAAAATGATATTTTGCCTCAAATTTGATTTACAAAACTAGTTAAAAACCTTTGATAAAGTAATATTTGCATATTTATATTTACCACAATATAAATGTTTCATTACGTACTAGGAATCAACAAAAGATATCTCCATCTCACTCTAAAACACGTGCAATCATGCAGATGTTACTATTGAGAAGCAAAAACGTACGTGCTGAGAGAATATGGACGTTAAATGTATAAGGCGTACGGCTTAGTAAACAAAGTAGTTATGATCTTTTTTCTTATCGTATCCCAAGTCCCAATTTTGTCCCAGTTATATCCCAAGTCCCAATTTTGTCCCAGTTATATCCCAAGTCCCAGGTTTGTCCCAGTTATATCCCAGGTATGTCCCAATTATATCTCAGGTTTGTCCCAGTTATATCCCAGGTATGTCCCAGTTATATCCCAAGTCCCAGGTTTGTCCCAATTATATCTCAGGTTTGTCCCAGTTATATCCCAGGTATGTCCCAGTTATATCCCAAGTCCCAGGTTTGTCCCAGTTATATCTCAGGTTTGTCCCAGTTATATCCCAGGTTTGTCCCAGTTATATCCCAGGTGTGTCCCAATTATGTCTCTTATAGAGAATCTATAAAAGGGTCGGAGCGAGCCGACGCGCGTCATTCTTAAAATATCTACAAGACTAACAGTGTCTCTGGCTTTCGTGTGTTACTGGTGAGTGAAGTTGTTCTGCTGTTGTTTCTCTGTTTGTTTTTACTTGGAAATTATTCTAAGTGATTGTAAACTTTGAAATTGTGTCTCTGTTTGATTGTGCGGGGACAATATCGTCGTACAGTTGAACTTAGACCTGTAGTGGAATTGCTTTACTGTCAGTTGTGGGGTTATTTTGGTGTTCTATTTGTGGTGTAGTGTTGCATTTAAATTGATGTGTATAGTGGAGTTTTCTGTGCTTTGTTTCATGAGTGCTGTTAAGCAATACAAAGACTGGGTCGATGTATGGCTGGTGCTTGGAGATAAGTCTGTGTTTGGTTTTGTAGGGAGTAATTCTTGCAAAACTAAGCTTAGATTATAGCACGTAAAGGAAACTTCACTCGTTTGTTTAGTTGGTCAGTAAAATTGAATTTAATAATTTTCTATGGGGTTATTTTGTGAAAGTTATAAGCCAGATCATTGTTTGTGACAGACTGTTGTCCGGCTAGGCGCTTCTTCCCTTACGGTGTCAAATAAGAGGCGTTTAGGGGTCTTTTTGTTCCAAGTGGAGGGCTTGGACGCTTTTCTATACTTACAAAAGCGTATTTTCTCACCGGTCTCAAAGAGTCCAACTGTTAGATGGAAGTGAGGACTTTCACGATTGACGAAAGGCATTAGGAGTAATCCTTGCTCACTAAAGTCGGCAGTATTTGAGGCTGGGGTCCTATATATATATATATTTATTTACTCGGTGCTCTGGTCCATGCTGGCGTTGGTCGCTGGAGATTTCGGTTGTGATCGATCCACATCTAAGTAAAGTTGATCGCAGCTGGGTCTCTCATGTGGCTGGTACTGGTGTGTCCTAGAATACTGGATATATACACGGATAGGGCGATCTACTCTCTGCTACCCTAGCCCGCGGGCAAAAGCAGAGGGGGGGATAAGAACACAAGCCTATAGGTTGCCTATCTCAGCTTCGCTGGCTGAACTGTACAGTTCTAGTAGGGATACACTTGTACATATTCTGAACACAAGATCTATGGTAAGTGAGGGTCTGTGTTTCAGATATGTTAGAGTAGGGAAAACAATAGGATTAGGGTAGAGTCACACACTATTTCTATGAAAGTAGAGTTCTGTTATGATTGGTCTTAAATTATAATTGGTCAACGTGTATTGTGGAGAAATAATTTAACTACTACTACTTATATGGTTTAAATGGACTTTAAATGTGGTGTTTACTATCTTAAAATATGTGGTAAAACTGGTAATTTATAAAAACTCTTATTACTTAATTTATTTGAGTGAAATTAATAATTGTGGTAGCAATTTCTGATTCTTCATGTAGCATCGAGCCAGTGAGTGTTGCTAACTAGTTTTTCAAGGTAAATTCTATCAAGTTGGTTAGGGAAACAAACTATTCTTTGGAATAAAAAGCATAGGTTTGTTATAGGGCCCAGTGGCATGCGAGCGCCGTCCACTGATGACAAGTCAAAAGCTTCAAGGAGTTACTAGACTTATTTACTTCGTTCTCAGTGGTAGCAACTACTCGGAGCCTTGATGAAACATTAGAAAGATCGAGAAGTTATGGTCTATTAGCAGTATTGGGGAACGGGGGGTTTAGCTAGGGACAAGAAACAAAACAAAAAGGGGGGGTTAGTTAGTAGATAGATAGCCCTTCTGGCTTGGCATAGGACTCTCAATAAAGCAGTTTGATTGAGATTAAGGATCCTATTCCGCAACGCAAGTTCGTACCCAAGCCAGGATCACTAATAGAGCGTAGCGGTTGTTTTCCAAAATATTTTTTAATATTTATTTCATGTATGTTTCACTCACTAACTTTTATTCTAAAATTCCTTCATCACGTCATTAATTTTCTCTCTCATAACTTTCTAGGCCTAAATCTGATAAAATACTCTTCTATAACACTATATTATTATGCTACAATAACCTTTATTCTTCTTTAAAATATAAATAAATAAAATTTTAAATATTAGTCAAAAATACAGCTGATACTCATTAAAGGATCTGTGTTATCGCGGTTCACATCGAAGGGTTCTACTTATTCACGCTAGACGATCACAAGGCCAAATTTACGGGGTATTTTTAAAGGGGGGTTAGTTATACTAATGGTTAGTCAAGTAAGTAAGTAAATAAGTAAGGTGAGCAGAGGTTTAGTTACATTTGGTTCCGTGCCCAAGGGATCTAAGATGTGCTCTGTAGAACACATCTTGGATACCAAGGTTTATAAATAAATAATAGGAATTAGCCTTACCAGGCTACATTTGTTGTTGTGAAAACGAGTGGGTGTGCTGTATTTCTTGACTTATTTCATCTCTAAATAAAACTCATATACCTAATATTTTTATTCAATCGCTATTTCATAAAAACTAAAATAACTTTATCGTTAATAAACAAGTCTGTAGTATTTTCTTCCATTGTTAATTCTTGCCGCGTTCCGAGCGAAGTCATGCATCGATGCAGAGTCAATTGTATGTTCATCTCCTTCCACTGGTATCTAAAAAAAAACATAGTAATAAAAGTAAAGTAGCGTAGTAAACTAAGACAAAAAATATTTCTAGGAAATTAGTTCATAGTCGTAGTGGTTAAACATCGTCCCCAATAGGCGATTCGGGTTGCATTGCTACGTAGCAATTGTTGGCATTGGCGCATCTTGACGTTCCCTTGCGCCTGTGCGTAGTACTATTATTTATTCTGTGTCTTAATGTATGTTTTATGGCTGTTGTATAGGCAAGGCAAGTACTGGAAATACTAGGTACTTATATAGAAAAATACCCAAGTATCCAAAATAATAAGAAGGCGCGGAACTGTAGCACTTTAGAAGAGTTTGCCACCTAGTGACCGGAATTTAAAACATAAGTATGTACACTTTGTACAATAGCAATAGAATTTCATGTTAAAACAAATAGCTCTCTATATGTCTAGTACATTTTCATAGCAGGCTCTGCCATCTTCCGGGCTATTTTGAAAGCTCACATCACGTTTGCACTTCACACCGGAGATCTGAGAGCTTCGATGCTGTCTTATATAGTCCATGAACACTAATATGTATATTCTTAGTAGGCGCCTGTTATACAGTACTTCATCCATAGGCAGTGTAACTACTAGTTAGAACATTAAGTAGGTCGCTATCATAGTCTAGATGTAAGATGATTTTCCTAAAATAACCTAGGATACCTAAGCCCTAGATTTAAGACCTAGTAATACAAGAAGATAGGCTTTAGTCTAATGGTTATGGGGGCGCGATTATTCATTGTCGCGCTGAAATACAATATTATATGGGGCGTCCCGCCATTTTTCTATGAATGCTGAATAGTTACACGCATGTGGTACTATGACAAGTACATCCTTCGATGGATGGTTTATTTGCATTTCAGTTGTAACTCTATAATCTACAAATTGGCTCACAGGATTTCATACATCATACAATAATTTGGCATATTGTTTGTACGGTTTGTACCAAATATTGTCACTGTAGTGCAGCCGTGAGAAGAACAGGTTTCTGTCTGTTAAGATATAGGTATTAATCATTTTAGGACTAATTTAAGTTCATTAGCTTATAAGTCATCATATATTTTCATATTACATCCGTAGTAAACAAGCATACGTCCCTCTTGATGGTGAGAGGTCACTGTAGCCTATATCTGCCAATTATTTCAATAAATTAAATGCACAGTGCGAATTTCAACTTTCTATAAGTATATATTTTTGCTATAGTACAAACAAAGTATGTATGTATAAACAAGATTTTCAATAGCTTCATATGACATGAGTTCGTTATCTTACATGATAAGCTGTAGGCTAGTCTAAAATAGTAAGTGTAAAACCATACAATTATTATGTTCGGTAGATTGTGTACACAGCTTTTATACAATATTTCACAAGTCAGGAGTATGCCAACATACTGTACTTCATTACAACCATGTCAACCATATCCTACGAAATATTAGCATTACCAGCATCTGGGAGGTCGTACCTCGCCATACCTTAACTCCACCACTGCTTGATCATTGTCACAATTGCTCAAATAATTTTATGAAAATTGATTGAAACTTGTAATATTCCTGTTAAGCAGGCATAGATAATAAGCACTATTATCATTATAAAACCATATTTTACTGAGGTTCAGAAAAAGTATGTAGTATGTGGTACGCATTAAGTATGTAAACTTACCTAACATGACCGGGTCCAGTCTGATTGTCGGATTACTTTGTTGTTCAGTAACGTTGAGCATGAGCTGGTAGTGTAGATCAGTGAGCCTTTAGTACACTGAAAGGAAACGTCAGAGATTAGAAATGTTCATGTAGATAGCGTAAGAAAAGGGTTTAGTTTTAGAGTGGGGTTCTGCCAAATAGGAACAATATTATTTCACTTATCTACTCACGGGGGCGCGTCGCTTAATTTTGGAACTAAGACACGCCCGTGAGAAATATTGTGTCAGAAAAAACAATGCATACAGCAAAATTTACAAAAAGGAAATTAAAAATAAAAAAGGTTTGAGAACCCCTGCCTAGCAGTTCATATCTACATGAGCTAGGACATAAATGAGTTAGTAATAAGTTTGCTTAGCCAATAAAATTAGGATAAATTAATTTAAGTTGAATTTTCACTTCATCGCTTATTGCCATCGCTATACTTCGCCTAAATTATCTAAATATAATATTAATGCCATAGGCTATTAACTTTTAAATTTAATAATTAGAACGTGTTATTATATAATAATACATAAGTACCTTTCGTTTATATGAAGTCAGTAGATATATGGAGGAGAGTCCGACTTGAGGCATGGCCTCTCGGGTAAAACCTGAAATTGTACATATTGAAAGATTAGTTAAAAAAGGGTGTATGTATGTTTAAGGAATTTTATTTATAAATACGTATCATTAAGATTGTTTATGTTTATCTAGGCCATTCATGGTTAAGAAAAAAAAAGAAAGAACAACCATATCCATGTTTCTAACTAATGTAAAATTTCTTGCCGAGTCGTTTTACTCACTGAGTAGGGTTAATCAAGTCTAAAAGTAGCCTTTGGTGGCGATAATTTTTGTACTTACTTGGGAATTGTGCTAAGACGGAGTATAGTCCATAAAGGACACACCGGAAAATTCCTCAGTCCACCTGCACATTGCCGACGGCTGGTTGATGTTCTTCGAGGATGGTTACCCATTTCATATACTGAAAATTAATACATACATTGTTTAAACTCAATGTAGCAGAAATAAAATCTATGCTAAGTCTGGATTTTTAGTCTACATAATTTTATTTAAGTATCAGACGTCAAGTTTTATCTTTGAAAAATACAAAATTAAAGTTTGGACAAGATTCAATGCCTATTTTTAAATGCCATGACATTCATTTGAGGTCCTACAAATATTATTTTCCATAGCCCATAAGCCAGCGCTTCAGAAAAATAATTGAGAAGTTTATATGTTGGTACGGAAACAACGTTACAATTTCCAAGAACAGTTAGGTAGCCTAGATCAAATAAATTAGTCGAACATATTTTTAATGCTTACCGTTTAACCAAGGTATGTTCAGTTTCTATAAATATTGTTTTCCATAAAATTTGTGGCAGATGTGTAGAAATATCGGGCATTGTAAATTCCAATTAGATGTTGACTGAAAAATCAAACAACCATATAAACCTCTTTGAAAGTAGCAAATATATTTTGACAGTTAGGACTATTTCACGTACATTTAGAATATTTAAGATCCTCTTAGGCAATGTGAAAGTCAGAAAGTACGAGTAACGTGGGGAAATTTATTATCATTAACTTATCTGACGACAGAACAATGAAATAAGCAACATTTCACCATATATATTCGGTCTAGTCGTTGTAGTTCGCAAGTATGTTCTGCTGGGTTTCGAAAACGACGACTTGTTTGAAAACACATCAAATAATAAAACAAAAACTTACCTTTCATGCAAAACTGCTTTTGAAGTAGGCAATTAGTTCACTTTATCAATTGAGGCATAGCCCGATAAGACATCCTTTGCATGGGCTGTTTGCTCATTAGATCATGAGTATGAGCACTAAATTCTTCTATTATCTTGATGAGAAACACAACAAAACACATGTCCATTGCATTCACGTTTTTTTTTCCAACAATAATGTCATGTCAATTTCGTAACCTCACTTTCGCTAACGGAAAATTACATTGCAATTGCAGTTCAGAGTTCAATTTGATAAAACAGGCTCACTTTGTCGACAAAATTATTTAGAAGTAACGCGTGTTTAGGGCAAATAATGTTTTGTTTGCATTTTCTTAGTTTGCTAAATGACAAAATGGCGAATATGGACGGTTCATGACCGGCGTCGGCGCAGAATTGCCTGTCGTATTGTTTAAGCAGATTAAAATAAAGCGAATATTTAAATAATTCTAGTTGTAGATCACGTAATTAATAATGAGCTAAAGAAAACAAAAACGGATCTGCCATTTTTTCGCGAACAAACGGATTAGCGGTAAATATGACATAGATTAGAGAAAATAATTTAACCACAGATATCATATATCTCCGCCAAAAGGTGTTCTATCGGTGACATTACACAAACTATCATTGTTTTTAAGTTGGTACGCTTGATCGGTCATACAAATTTTGACAAAAGATATTCAGTAATTCAGTAATTTATTGTCCGGTGTTGTCATTTACAAAACTTTACTTCACTTTTCTCTACTTCATTATAGTAAAATTAATACAATAGATGTATTTAAATACAAAAGACTTTGTTAATTTAATTTTCTATTGCTTAAATCACATCAAACTATTCAAGTTGTGTAGGTTCTAAACGGTATTTTGTAAATAGGGCCTAACACATGTCCCCTTACAAGTGCGGTCCGACCGTCTGTTAGATCCTTAAAGAATCTCACAATATATTTTTTTTTTAAAACCTGGTCACACTATAATCTAAGTTGCGTACACGCAATTTCCTACGCATTTAATGTTTGTGACTACTAAAAACACATTAGTGTGTTTACAATGAAAATACGCCCATGAGGACAATTGTAAAAGAAAAAAAAAACGGTTAAGGATGACAATATTGAGGATGACAGTTCTTTACGAAACTCGAAGCGCGAGATTATTAAAAATTTTTAGAAAACCGATTTCACTGAAATTATTGTGTTATGTAGCTTCAAATAATTAGTGTAATTGATAGTGTAGGAGCACGTGTCATTTTTAGTGACGTCTTATTATCACACGAAGAGAAATGTGAGAGTTAACTACGGTTTGAAACGAAGAGCTCTGTTAGTGAAAACATAGTAATTTCAATTAGTTTTAGGCCATAATTAGTTAGTTAAAAAAGGTGTTAGTGCAATAGTGCAAGACTTGAGTACATGGAGACAGAGTTAGCAACAGTTTGGACGCGAAAAACATGAAGTGAACATTGAGATATTTCGTGGGACGTTCGAGTTGAAGTACCCGGCTTTTGATGTCAACTAACGGAGGAGTAAGAGTTTTTGAGCCTGGTCTCATACCTGCTCATAGGACCAATGTGTTACTGAAGATTTTCAATATGATTATGTTGTTAGTGGTGCCATATTATGCCACACTAAACAGAAGAATGGAACAGAAAATGCCGATCAAGAAAAATACATATATGTAAGTGTTCAAAACCCCAGTTAATTTACCCTATACTAGTTTTATTGAGCAAACAAGACGGAGTTTTATAGTCTGCAGTAATTTTTGAGTTAGAAAAATTAAAGTCACTTAGCGATCAGACATCATACTTGAGAAAAAAAAAATAATAATAATAATTGTAGGTGAACGTAAATGAGACGTACGTCTCATATGGTTAAAGTACCTAGATGGTCCTGCAACCTTAGTTGGCATATTTTTTGGAAAATATTTTAACGCTTGTGATTTTTATTTTATCTTTCCCTCTGTTTATTGGAAGTCTTTAACTTAACTTTAGTTTTAACCTAAGATAGATTCTTACCACAGCAGTGTTCTGTCATTGAACATAGTGGATCAGCGAGGACGGTGGAAACATGCGGTGAAAACTTCAGTGTGTGTTTAAGTGCATGCTTAGTAACGCTAGTGAAATAACAAGTGTTTATGATATTCGATTTATGCAATATTTTATTTTTTGACCAATGATTGGACAAATAAGGACTAGCCAACTTTAGAGATGAAGAAATATTCATTGGTTTCAAGTTACTTGCTGTGTTCAAAAATAAGTAACTGGATCTTTTGCGGTTATGCTGATTGTGATCAAGTGTGCAACGTGTCTTCGGAAGAGGTTTCATGGTGTCCTGGGTTATGACACCGACTGAGAAGAAAATAGTTTGGAAAATTTTGAAATATTATCAGGAGGCCAGCAGGATCTAATCATCATCATTAGCTACTCAAGAACTCATCATAGAACTAGCCAAGTATGAAAAGAAAAAAAAGGAAGAGAGACACTTTAACCAAGTTCCTCAGCCCATTGTCGTGTTTGTTAACAATTTGCTAAGTTTGCTGCAACTGCAAATGCCATGAAGAAGGAATAATTTGTCTGAGGTTACAAAACTTTCGGGGCATGTTATACAATATTGAAGACATAAAATAGGACAATGCAAGTTTAAGCTCGCTTTAAGAAATTTATTATTTTGTTACATTATTATTCAATCAAATAAAAGTATTTTGAACCTACTTATGGCATCATTTTGTATTTTATCATAAGGCAATTAAAACCAAAATAAAATTTTGCAGATAGTTTGAAAAAAAAAAAAGGAATATATTTTATCAAAACCACATCAAATTTGATGTTACATTATATTTTACAAAAAATATCAAAACCATATCAAAATTAAGGATACATCATATTTTGCGGGAAAAAATTAAAAACATGAAAACCACTTCAAAACTGCAATTACTTTTTTTTGCAAAATTGTATTATGCGTTTATTATGAACATTACATGATGTGTAATGTAAATTCTATGAGTATATTGGTTACAAGTTAATGACTTCTTAGTAAAGAATGTTTATTTATTGCGACATACTTATGTGGAACATTATTATTTTTCTTTAAACGTGTCATGAGTTCTTCAAAATTTTATTGAGATGCAGTGTTATTATTATAGGGGTGGTAGAAGTCAAAATTTTGTCTGAAATTAATTTTATTTCTATAGTGATCTGTGTGATAAAGGGCTTTATTGGCTAGCACATCGTATAATTTCTCTGTCATTTAGTAGTTTCGTTCCTAGGATTATAAAATGGTGTATGGTGGATGTAAATTTATAATACGGATTTTTTTTTATTATCTAGATAAAGAAGTCGGTTCATTATATGGACAACAATTTTTTTTTTAATCTTTATTTTGTAAGAAGAATGTATTGGATATACATTGTATGGTTAGATTATTTTAATATAACAATAACTGGACATCATAGTAGCTAGTCTGCCTGGGGTAGACGTTAGGAAAATCGAGATCGGTGGATAAGCTATTTTTCATTTTAGTTATTACAGTTAGCAGTGATATTTATTATTTATGCGTTATCATTTATTACATTATATAGGGTGGTATACTGTACGATATCGGTAATCACCAGTGCAGATCCTCGTTCCTAAGCATAACTTGGTCAGTATTTTATCCTACAAAGATCGGAGTAGGGAGGGCCACAAATTTTTTAGCTGACTGTACTTACTTTTATAAATTTTTTGCATTTTATGCTATCAATTTTGCACTGAGGAATGTAATAATGAACAAAAGACAGGGAAATTGAAAACAGGGTAGAATCCTTACAGTGATTGACTGTGAAATAAAAGATGTTTACATAAAATGTAACATTTTGTCCGTACGAACATTTTATTTTTAGTATGTGCAGCAAACAATTTTCACACATTGTCAAATTGTTTGCGGTTAGTAATTATTTTATAAAATTAAATATAGATGTATAAAATGAAACCTATCATAAATAAATTGAAATTTTCTTTGCCTTCGAGTCAGGGTAGAGTGGAGTAAAATGGGATACGTAAACTTTTGAAGTTATTGTGTAATTTTATTTCCATTTTTATTCGTTATTTTGATTACTTTTAAAAGCGTTGGCTTTCTGTTGAGATCGAGTGAAAGAGCGAATGAGGAAGTAAGAATGGTTACATTGTGTGTGTGTGTGTGAATAATTTAGAGATGATGAATGTTTATAGATGTAAGAATGTTTTGAATGGGATGAATGACTGAATGATGTGTGTCTTGAATGTTTTTTTTTTATAGAATGAGTGGATTGATATAGACAGACAGCGCTGGAAAGTGGTCAAAACTAGTTTGGTCGGAATTTGCGGGGAATAAACAGCGGGGGGGCTGAGGGAAACACATTAGCCATAAAAAGCTTATCGGTTAGGTTAAAATCCATTTGGATTCGACCCATTTCAAGGGTAGTTTTTCGTGGCTACTCACTCTACAAGGTAATAAGACCCATACTAAAACCACACACCTCATCTTGAATGGGATGTATTTGACAATCGACATATTTTAGGGCCGATATCGTCTAGTGAGAACGAGGCTCTTTTCAATATTTGTTTCCTTGTTATGTGTTCGAATTTGTGAAGTTTAGTATCATCAAATCATTTCTTCATTTGATCATGATATGGTACCGAGTTGAGGTACATGCTTATGTCATTTAAGGTTTGTTTTATAAAAAAAAAAACACATCCAAACAGATCTTAAGTCAGTATATTTTATTCAAGTATGAGACATGCGCCAAAACATGTGGCTGGAGTGATTAGGTAGAGGAATTGGTTTGAGTTCCGACAATGGAGATTGAAGGCTCTGGACTTATAATGAGAGCTCTAAAGGTTTCTTCGTAATTGCGTGGGAAGTTATTGTGAACTCGTTGAAATTATTACGATAATTATTCCGGTCCAACAGTGTGGATGGAATGAATATTCGCCGCGACCGGGGAACGAGCTAGCAAGAACGGGTTAGTAGGACCTATCAGATTCACAACCTGATATCCCTGGCGGTGCGTGGACTCTGGGAAAAGAGTTATCATGGTTCATTGTCGAAATTCTGATGAGCTAATTTCAAAACTGAGTTGCTAGCAGTCGCATAGTATTGGAAATACACACCACACGATTAGAAATGGGGGGATATTTCCGACTGATCTAGAGATATTTTTCTTTTATTCTTTTATTCAATTTTATTGCTTCTTTTGCTAAGTGAGATTGGATTTTTTTACAAACCACTTTGTATTTTATAAAAGAAATCCAATCGGGGGCGAGTTGTAACAGAACAAGCGTCTGTGACGAGGAAATGGACTCGTTATTACATATAAAACTTACGGCGAATCAACTTTTCCTTGACCCACTTTTTGGTGCATATTTCCTTCGGGATTTCATTGAATATTTTAACAAATAATATCTGCGTAGCTTTATCACATGTTTAGTTACGTCATCACTGATAAAATTCACTATTATTTAATGTAAAACAGGTTGGAAAAACGTATTTATCAACAAACTACGTTCACATGGACGGAATACTGACACTGACAGTTGTCAGCTGCGTAACGTTCCGATATTATGTCTTGATTTCAATCACAGGTCATAAAAGTTCATAATGATTAGTAGTATACTTTCTGGATGTGTTTATTGTAGCATTTAGAAACAAAAATGATATTTTGCCTCAAATTTGATTTACAAAACTAGTTAAAAACCTTTGATAAAGTAATATTTGCATATTTATATTTACCACAATATAAATGTTTCATTACGTACTAGGAATCAACAAAAGATATCTCCATCTCACTCTAAAACACGTGCAATCATGCAGATGTTACTATTGAGAAGCAAAAACGTACGTGCTGAGAGAATATGGACGTTAAATGTATAAGGCGTACGGCTTAGTAAACAAAGTAGTTATGATCTTTTTTCTTATCGTATCCCAAGTCCCAATTTTGTCCCAGTTATATCCCAAGTCCCAATTTTGTCCCAGTTATATCCCAAGTCCCAGGTTTGTCCCAGTTATATCCCAGGTATGTCCCAATTATATCTCAGGTTTGTCCCAGTTATATCCCAGGTATGTCCCAGTTATATCCCAAGTCCCAGGTTTGTCCCAATTATATCTCAGGTTTGTCCCAGTTATATCCCAGGTATGTCCCAGTTATATCCCAAGTCCCAGGTTTGTCCCAGTTATATCTCAGGTTTGTCCCAGTTATATCCCAGGTTTGTCCCAGTTATATCCCAGGTGTGTCCCAATTATGTCTCTTATAGAGAATCTATAAAAGGGTCGGAGCGAGCCGACGCGCGTCATTCTTAAAATATCTACAAGACTAACAGTGTCTCTGGCTTTCGTGTGTTACTGGTGAGTGAAGTTGTTCTGCTGTTGTTTCTCTGTTTGTTTTTACTTGGAAATTATTCTAAGTGATTGTAAACTTTGAAATTGTGTCTCTGTTTGATTGTGCGGGGACAATATCGTCGTACAGTTGAACTTAGACCTGTAGTGGAATTGCTTTACTGTCAGTTGTGGGGTTATTTTGGTGTTCTATTTGTGGTGTAGTGTTGCATTTAAATTGATGTGTATAGTGGAGTTTTCTGTGCTTTGTTTCATGAGTGCTGTTAAGCAATACAAAGACTGGGTCGATGTATGGCTGGTGCTTGGAGATAAGTCTGTGTTTGGTTTTGTAGGGAGTAATTCTTGCAAAACTAAGCTTAGATTATAGCACGTAAAGGAAACTTCACTCGTTTGTTTAGTTGGTCAGTAAAATTGAATTTAATAATTTTCTATGGGGTTATTTTGTGAAAGTTATAAGCCAGATCATTGTTTGTGACAGACTGTTGTCCGGCTAGGCGCTTCTTCCCTTACGGTGTCAAATAAGAGGCGTTTAGGGGTCTTTTTGTTCCAAGTGGAGGGCTTGGACGCTTTTCTATACTTACAAAAGCGTATTTTCTCACCGGTCTCAAAGAGTCCAACTGTTAGATGGAAGTGAGGACTTTCACGATTGACGAAAGGCATTAGGAGTAATCCTTGCTCACTAAAGTCGGCAGTATTTGAGGCTGGGGTCCTATATATATATATATTTATTTACTCGGTGCTCTGGTCCATGCTGGCGTTGGTCGCTGGAGATTTCGGTTGTGATCGATCCACATCTAAGTAAAGTTGATCGCAGCTGGGTCTCTCATGTGGCTGGTACTGGTGTGTCCTAGAATACTGGATATATACACGGATAGGGCGATCTACTCTCTGCTACCCTAGCCCGCGGGCAAAAGCAGAGGGGGGGATAAGAACACAAGCCTATAGGTTGCCTATCTCAGCTTCGCTGGCTGAACTGTACAGTTCTAGTAGGGATACACTTGTACATATTCTGAACACAAGATCTATGGTAAGTGAGGGTCTGTGTTTCAGATATGTTAGAGTAGGGAAAACAATAGGATTAGGGTAGAGTCACACACTATTTCTATGAAAGTAGAGTTCTGTTATGATTGGTCTTAAATTATAATTGGTCAACGTGTATTGTGGAGAAATAATTTAACTACTACTACTTATATGGTTTAAATGGACTTTAAATGTGGTGTTTACTATCTTAAAATATGTGGTAAAACTGGTAATTTATAAAAACTCTTATTACTTAATTTATTTGAGTGAAATTAATAATTGTGGTAGCAATTTCTGATTCTTCATGTAGCATCGAGCCAGTGAGTGTTGCTAACTAGTTTTTCAAGGTAAATTCTATCAAGTTGGTTAGGGAAACAAACTATTCTTTGGAATAAAAAGCATAGGTTTGTTATAGGGCCCAGTGGCATGCGAGCGCCGTCCACTGATGACAAGTCAAAAGCTTCAAGGAGTTACTAGACTTATTTACTTCGTTCTCAGTGGTAGCAACTACTCGGAGCCTTGATGAAACATTAGAAAGATCGAGAAGTTATGGTCTATTAGCAGTATTGGGGAACGGGGGGTTTAGCTAGGGACAAGAAACAAAACAAAAAGGGGGGTTAGTTAGTAGATAGATAGCCCTTCTGGCTTGGCATAGGACTCTCAATAAAGCAGTTTGATTGAGATTAAGGATCCTATTCCGCAACGCAAGTTCGTACCCAAGCCAGGATCACTAATAGAGCGTAGCGGTTGTTTTCCAAAATATTTTTTAATATTTATTTCATGTATGTTTCACTCACTAACTTTTATTCTAAAATTCCTTCATCACGTCATTAATTTTCTCTCTCATAACTTTCTAGGCCTAAATCTGATAAAATACTCTTCTATAACACTATATTATTATGCTACAATAACCTTTATTCTTCTTTAAAATATAAATAAATAAAATTTTAAATATTAGTCAAAAATACAGCTGATACTCATTAAAGGATCTGTGTTATCGCGGTTCACATCGAAGGGTTCTACTTATTCACGCTAGACGATCACAAGGCCAAATTTACGGGGTATTTTTAAAGGGGGGTTAGTTATACTAATGGTTAGTCAAGTAAGTAAGTAAATAAGTAAGGTGAGCAGAGGTTTAGTTACAGGTTCCTAGTTGACTACGGAACCCTAAAAAGTTGATATTTGCATTGTTACATCCCGTACATTACTCGACTGTAAATATCACGGTATTACACAATGTATTTTTAAAATCGCATTCTGGATCGCTGAAACGCAGGGTGTAAACTTTATCGCATCGGTGCGTCCTTATCGCACTTCCAAATAGCACGAAAAGGACGGCCTGCCGGCGTATTATGCTTCCAATTTTATCACTTATCCACGTGGATAAGACAACTGTCACTCTCACACTGACATATTTGTCAGAACGTGACTGATACTTTATCCACAGATAAGTGATAAAATTGGAAGCATAATAGGTACGCTGACGTTATATCGTTTAACACGTGACCGTGCCTGCCTGCATGCAGTCTCTTAAAACGCTCCTTCGTCCACTTTAGACCACGCACAAAGTACAAAGTTTCGGCAGTGTCTCGTATTGAATCTGCGAAGTTGGTCGTATCTGCGTATCGAGATGTCTTGCTCGTTCGACTCGCGTTACTTCGTGTTAATGTACTGCACATACTTGGCTTTTGTGTTACGATTCATGCTAGTATTCCTATTTATCACTATTGATACTATGAATTTGAAAGTTTAACGGTCTTTTACGACTACACTCATCATACTTAAACCCAATTTGAATAAAGATATTTTGAGGCCCAGGGAAGAACAATTTAGTAGGATATGGTTGATTAATAAACTTAAGACGATACGGTAGGGGTCAATTCTCCATACAAACGCTCTCGACTATTTCCTCCCTGGTTTTTGAAGATATGGCAATGATTTTTTCAACACAGATTATTAACCGTTTTGATTTTTTTGATATTCTGCTTTTTAAAGATTCTAGAGCCAGTCAAAAATTTCCAAAAACGGCCTTTTTCATTGTGGCGCAAAAAAAGGTGTGATACTCAAGATTGGTAACAATTAACCAAAAAAGCTAAACGGTCCGACATAGATTATTTCATTGTTATTCAAATTCTCAAATTTCGTTCCGATTGATTAAGTTTTGAAGGAGGAAAGAGTCGAGAGCGGAACCTCGATTTTAAAGATTTTTTTGAAATATCTTTTGACTGAGTTGTTCCTAATGGACATTTTTTTTTCGATAAATCTAGTTAATAACACTTGTATATTTAACTAAAATTCTCAAGTTGAAAGGGGGGCTCCTTTCCATTTTAGCATTTTCGCTACCGTATCCTCTTAAACGTCATAATAATTCCGCATAGATGAAGTTGTGGCGCAGATAATATTTAAGTATCTAAATATCTTTACCAACAAATTTATCTGCTGGCTTCTGCTTAGAAATCTCTGAAAAAGACCAAACATAATTATTTTTAAAATCGGGACTTAATCGCGTATGACTACATATTAAACTGACGCGCGATTAAGTAATAATTATGTGTAATAATCGTGAAAGTTTAAATCAGTGTAAGACCAAACATTTAGACAGACAAATATTAAAATATTAAATTTGATCACTTACGATTTTCTTTTGATACACTATGTTTTTACGCGCACGCGTCAAAAATATATGTTATACGCGCGTACTAGTCTGAAATTGCCCAAAAATAAATATTTATTTGTACAATGAAGGCCATTTCATACAAATTTAAGTATTTTTAGGCAAAAATGACCGCTAGACTAGAGTCAAAACACTCAATAAATAAAAACACACATCCACCAGTCATAATGAGTGTTTTGAACTTCAGTCCGTCCTTAAATCATACGTTATCTCAGAAAGCACTCCCCCTTATCGTCGCACGCGCAATCTCGCGCTATCTACATGCGCACGAGTGCCAACAACGACCATGCGTGTATATTGTTGTTTATGTATGTGTGGTCTTGTGAACTTATTAAAGAAGTAGACTATTCACTCGAAATTTTCTATATATTAAATAATAACAGTGTTATTTCATTGAATATGCCTAGTCTTAAGATTATGTATTTAAATTAATTCCTAATTTATAATATGTTGACTTGTAATTGAACACTACCAATAAAATGAATATGAATATGAATATGAATATATGTCACTTCAATTTTTTTTTAATCTTAGTAGAATTAATTACGAAAAAAAATATCTGCACTGAAGACGCTTTAGAGTGTCCAGATATTTTTGCAGGTATGCAGGCATGTATAAGGCCGTTTTCACATTATCCGATCAGATTATGTCGGAAGGATTTCAATAGAAAAAATCCAAGATGGCGCCTGTAATGTATGGGATATCGGTCCGACATCCGATATCGGATCGGATAATGTGAAAACGCACTAAGGGTCTCCTCAAATCTATCGACGCGGAATCGGCTTTTGCCGTCCAAACTTGCTCGTCAGTCTGAACGCGTACGCATGCGTTGAGCGACAACACCTAAAAAGGTCATATTAATAACGTGCGATTTTTATATCTACCTAATAGTACAAGTACAAAAGGCTCACTCCTTTGATGTTCACAAAATGCCGCCATTCTAAATTCTTACCTACATTAACAAACGGACCGCAGGCGAGCAGCCAACATTGAATTTTATTGCGCCGCGCGAAGGTCGTCGCCAATGAATGAGCCGCGAACTCGCGGCCGCTGACATGTACTTGTAGCGCAGCGATAGAATCGCGGAGTGAGCCGCCCCTGCTAATAAGGAAAAAACTTACAAACATTCTTCCATTTTATAAATCTTAGTTCTTCAACTAAAATCTCAACTTCTTAAGTTCTACAAAGTCTTATCTACGTCAAAAGCTATCCATCAATTCCCAAAAATCTACCAGCGATCACACATCACAGCTATCTCGAACTTTGCGATACGGTCTTCCGGGGAATTTTAAACTTTACTCCGCTTTAAAACTACGCTCCGACATTTTTCATCCCAACTCCAGCGATGGGAGATACCGGGAAATACATAAATACCTAGACGGTCCACTATCTGTAGCGAAAAAATTTCTGTAAAAATGGCGTTGCACTATAGTCCTACCTCGGACACTGACGATCAAATATATGAAAGAGGCGCGTTCCTAGCACACGACCGAAGGCAGTGTTTCAAATCGACACGAGTTAATAATTTACTTTTCGCACGTGTGTCGTACGACTTTTTTCAGTACAGGCGGCCATTCGAAGTTTCGACCGAACAAGAAATGAACGACTTCTCGCACTAGTGCGTAGAAAAGCACCATCTGTACTGAAATAGTACATTACGTTATAAGTGCGAGAAGAATGACATTCTCGCACGTGTGACGAACGACGTTTTTTAATACAGTTGCGAAAAACACTACTACAACGAAATAAAACAATCCGAACTCTCAATTTTCACATTGACGATATTTGACAATTCAAAGGCGTATTTTTGAAGCTTTTAAACTTGGGGGCATATTTTAGATTTTGCTATTCATCCAACACAATTTATTTCATTGGGTTCCATAAAAACATAAACATTTACGATTTGGGACGATTGTTTAATGTATACTAATATTTTAATTCAATCGACCCATTTATGCCTCGATATATTGCAAATAACATTAAATAATTATGGCAAATCGCGTAACATACTTTTCAGTACAGATGGTGTTTTTTTTACGCATAAGTGGTTCATTATATGGCAGGTCGAAACTTAGGTCCATCTGTTGAAAAACGTCGTTCGGCGAAAAGGGAATGCGTAATCGTGTCGATTTAAAACATACTATATGAAAGTACTATATTAAAGTTTTTGAACGTGCTTGCATTAAGAGACAACTTAATTTGACAGAAGACGCGTTCCGTTCCATTCCGTTTACTCTACTCATTGTGACCTATTTTTTTTTCAAAATATAAACCATTTTCTAAATTATGTATAATATGACTAAAAGTAAACAATTACATAGTAAATATCAATGTTTTAAATATTAATGCCTTAATAGAATGTTCAAAGTTTTATTCCGCCTTAGTAAATTAGACTAATATTAAAACAACTCGGTAAGTAGTCGTAAAATGGAACGTATAGTTTTTACGCACTAGTGTGTAAAAACCAACTTCTCGCACGCTAAACAGCCAAAAAACGGGCTCTTTTTGAGCAACTGTATTAAAATAGTTATTTGTTTTACAAGGGGGCAAAATAGTTGTTTAACCGCACGTGCCAATATTGATACCTGAGCAAACGAAAGATTCCAATATTGAACCGCGAGCGTAGCGAGTGGTTCAAAAAGTGGAATCTTGAGCGTTGCGAGGGTATCAAGGCACGAAGGTTAAACAAACTTTGCCCCCGAGTGAAACACAAAATTTTTCACCACACCAACACGAACAAAATACTGACTATAAAACATCAAAATAAATCAAATCCATCAATTTATTCAATATTTATGATTCAAAATCATCATTTATAGGTAAAATCTAGCAGCAAGACATCGAGTTAAAATTTGTATGAAATTACTTTGCTCCCTTGTGGATAAAATGCAATGTTGCTATCTGTTTTCGAATAGCAAAGAAAGCCTTTACCAGTTGGTGTGGTGAAAAGATATTTTCTTATTGAGCTTATATTTACCAAACTAAGCTTTCTGTTTAGCCCAATGGTTGACTGGTAGAGAATGCCTCAAGGCGTTAAGTCCGCCATTTGTACTCTTTTTTTGTAAATTTGTGCAATAAAGTTTAAATAAATAAATAAATAAATATTTTATCATCACATGTGTCACCATAATAAAGAGCACAAAACAGCGGGATTCTTATAAATCCCCGCGCCCGTAGCGTAAATTCTCTAATGATGTTTGCACAACAGAACTACTTTAAACAACGCGTGTGCTGCAGTGGTGAGATAACGCGATACCCGCCCTTTGTAGGCCGGGAGACCGTGGTGAAATCGACACCTCATCAAGTACGAAAAAAACATGTAAGAATGTCGCTAAAAATAGGTAATGAATGTTGGACAACCAACATCAACAGTACTGCTGAATATTGTGTAGGTGTGTAAATTCTCTAATGATGTTTGCACAACGGAACTTCTTTAAACAAAGCGTGTTCTGCAGGCGATAGCGCGATACCCGCCCTTTGTAGGCCGGGAGACCGTGGTGAAATCTAAACCTCATCGAGTACGAAAATATAAGGTGCGTAATTATAAAGATACTGTGTGGGTAGCCTATTTCGAATTGTCAGTCGAATGGAATGTAGATGGGAAGTCTAATTTAAGTGACTGTGGGACAACGGAACCACTTTAAACAACGTGTGCCACTGCAGCGGTGAGATAACGCGATACCCGCCCTTTGTAGGCCGGGAGACCGCGGTGAAATCGACACCTCATCGACGAGAAAAACAAATATCGTCATTAAT
Organism: Leguminivora glycinivorella; assembly: GCF_023078275.1. Lineage (NCBI taxonomy): Eukaryota > Metazoa > Arthropoda > Insecta > Lepidoptera > Tortricidae > Leguminivora > Leguminivora glycinivorella. The sequence goes on from NC_062976.1 coordinate 5,932,518, forward strand.
AATACGTAATGTTAAAAGTATGTATGGACACCAATCTAACTTATAAATATCTTTATTATAAGAGCGATACCTATTTTTAAAATTGTCTGAGATACATCCATTATTTAGCATCTATCAGTCTATTAGCTAATATATAAGTAGATTACATTGTTTTACCAATAAAATATTTTTCATTTTCATTTTCAGATTAAGTGTTCTTATAAACAAGTACAACATTAAACATTGACGTTCAAATATTTCGATTTCTCTAGAACATAATCGCCGAACATTCTCGAACCATGTCTCCACATATCTTATCATATCGTTATAAAAAAGCTTTCAGATCTCCACCGAACCCATTAAGGCCTCGGAAACATCTGTTTATCTGTACCGGTTTATTTAAATATATAAATTATAGGAACAATAACCCTCTGTGGTACTTGGTGATAAATAAAAGAACTTTGTTTGCTGCCTGTGTCCGTTGTTATTCGGGAAAAATCTATTTGTGTAACGTAAGATTATAATTAATAGGTACATTCTATTATTTTGATAACTTTACTGATCTAATTATGTACGTGAATACGAGATTTGTTATTATCTTTATACCAAAGACATATGTAACCCCGTATAGACAGCTACAGTCTAAGAGAAAAACGTACCTCAGAACCATATAGAAAAAGATTCGGTGGCCTAGATGGCGTTACACCTTTGGGGGATGCTCGGCTAGATGGCGCTAATATTAATATTTGACATTTTAACACATAATCAAGCTAGGAATATGAACCAAACTGTCAAAACTGAGGTTTAAAAGTTTTAAGCTTGTGACGAGAGATGGCAGTCTATGCACTGTGATTACATATTTTATTTATTTTACTTTGACAGTAACTCTCTATAATACTTGATCCTCTTTGTTTATACGATCAAGCCATCAATACGTCTTGATGAAACGAAACAGTGGTACGTTTTGCCGGGCGCGGACGCATTCATGTTAAACCCAGGAAAAAGTTAACTGAAATAGCTACACACTACCTAATTCAGCATGTCTTGAAAATTGTGTTCCTATATGTTTATGTGTACCTAACAAATTGAAACTAAGGCACAATACAACTTAAGAACTTAATAACTAGATTATGAAATAGGCCCTTGCGGCATTGTACCAAAGATCTTGCCGGTATTTCCTCGTTGTATCGCAATGTGCGAGACAGTTGTGCTCTTTGGTCAGCACTTCCTTCAAATAGATGCTTCGCGACGTGACACACTGACTTCCACTCATTTTAAATTAATTGGATTTTAAAAGTACTGTAGTGCCTAAGACGCTAGCAACGCGCCCGCGCCGGGAATCACAAACAACTCACGCACACACCTAACGGAGCGTCGAGGCGGCACACACTCACACGCCGCGCCCCTATAAAAGACAGCCGTCGCAGCGCCCGGCATTCAGTCCACCGCGGCCATCCGTGACGGACAGAGCTCCCTGGTACTACCGCGGCACCCGCGACAGTGCGAACCTACTCAGGCATCCTACCTCGGCCATCCGAGTGGACGCCTTGTCCTCTTTCGATATTTTGAAAGTAGTAATCCCCTTAATAAAATTTTGTGAATATAACCGTCTCGTCTTCTTTACAGTACCTTTTAACGGACCGACATAGTCGATATAATGGACCCTCGGCCCAAACTCCAGATAACAACGCATTTGGCTGATAAGAGATCGATTAGCCGACTGATAGGCTATCGGCTTCTGCGCGAGAGTCTGCTAAAGATCACTGTGCGTCGGATCAAGGTAGTCGAGTGGTTTTGAAATGTCAAAGTTTTGTATTTGAGTTGCTGACCGATAGTTGAAACAGAATTGTATAAAGAGTTTTAGCAAGGATCTTTACATATAGCATTTACAATCTTCATACTAAGAATCGTACCTCCATTTTTTAGCGCCACCTATTAAATACTATCATAACCACATTGATGATGCCTACAATTTTTTTTTATTATGAATGGGCTTACTCTTGACCACAGACTAGCCACAGGCAAAGACGTGGCCTACGATGGAGTCTATCACCTACTTGAAAAGTTGTTATCACCTTTGACTCAACAGCTTGAGAGGAAATTTTGATTTTTTCTAAGGTCAGGGCATGGCTCCATACCTGCTACGAGCAAGCTATTGCTTTTAAAAGTTGGACATTTTTGCTCATCACATTTATCCACCGTCATCACATTGTGTAAATAATAGTTTTGACAACACAACAGGCAATAACTTACCTAATCGGCCATCAAAATCTTAAAATATGACGGACAAAGCCACAAATTTGCACACTTCAATCGGCGCGTGGGCATAATCGAGGCATCTCCCGAACCTGGCCGACGCGACCCGAGCGTCGCCGAATGTGGCTATAGGGTTGCCTGCAATTTTCAGTATACACACTTCAATACATAGAGAGATATTGTTGCAAATTGTATTTAGTCATTAATGAGTTGGAACAAAAACAAGGGAGATATTAGGCGGGTCCAAACACAGCGAACAACGTATTGAGGCACTGTCCTCACGCGGAAAACGTAGCCGAATGGCACAAACGCTCACGAAACGAAACGCTTGTAGATATCTATCACTATCGCTCTTGCTTATTGACGCGACAGAGCCAGACTAACTTTCGCGGCGTTTCGCTTTCGTTTGGCGTCGCAGAAATGCCATTCGGCTACGTCACCTGTACTGTAGTGTTAGATTTGCCTCGGGCGAGGTCACGCGCACGCTTTCGCCAATCCAACGACCTGCCTCGGTCGAGGCGCGTCTACATTGGTCATTTAATAAGTGAGGATAGTGGCTCGCTCTGTCTGCTTGCCTAATAAATAAATATGATGAGTAATTTGAATGTTTTTTTTTATAGTCAAAAGTGTTTTTTGAATAGTCAAAAGGCAAAGACGTGGCCTACGATGGAGTGAGCTCGCCCAGAGATGCCTGTTCATCCTTGATTTCAGAAGGTTGCCGGGTTATATAAATAAATAATAAAAATAAAAATAAAATTGTTTATTTCCAAAAATATAGTCAAGTATACAATTAAACTGACTTCCACACAAGGCAGATGGCTGTCCCGTGGAGGAGATGGTTCAAGCTTAGGTATCAATTAAAATAATATCATAACTTCTTACAAATAAAAACAATAGAGGTAAAAATTACTAAGTGGTAACAAGCACTTAAAAATATGTATCATTGTGTTTCAAAAGAGAGGCAGTAGGTAAGCAGAACTTTCTAAAAGTTCAGATTTGTTTTAGAGCTAGCTTAATCAACCCTAGACAACCCTAGACCTACAATCGCTGACGTGGGTGGGATCTAGACAATGAGCAGTAAACGGAGAGGCATAGAGCCATCGCCCGATGCCTCGATACCGCCAGGCGTGCTTCAAAACACGTATCTGATGCGGTTAGGTGCTCGAATATATGGGAATTGTTACTTTTCAATGCTCGTGACAAGATTTTTAAAGCGAAGAAAGCAGAAACGTAGATACCGCAGTCCTATCTTATTCCTTTTCAATAGGTCCTTTTAAAAATAGTATTTAACGAACCCCTGAAAAATTCGAATATGAGACGCATGGTCCGAGGGTAGTTGTCGATATATTCGCAAAACAGCACTCTTATATTGTTCAAACTGAGTGATTTTGGGGTCAAGATCCTGGTTGTTATATATTAAATTTTAATACTATACTGGACAAATTCCTCCATGGAACTTACAATAAAATCGCAAAAAAATTAAGTAATAATAAATGTACAGTGAGCAGCGAAATTGCATGGAGAAAATTATGAATGTATTCATTAATAAATTCGCCATGCACTTTTACAGCTCAATGTACATTTCGGTCATGCGGGCATAACCGTGTGATCTTTTTCAATCATCCTCCTTGCGTTATCCCGGCATTTGCCACGGCTCATGGGAGCCTGGGGTCCGCTTTGACATCTAATCCCAAGATTTGGCACAGGCACCAGTCTTTACGAAAGCGACTGCCATCTGACCTTCCAACCCGAACGGTACCTAAACAGGCCTTATTGAGATTACTACTGTTTCCTCACGATGCTTTTCTTCACCTTTTTCAATATTAACACGAAATTCTTAACACTCAATTACATTTAATTCCCCAAAATCACTTAGTGTTGATCTGTAAAACCAAACGTACATTGGTTTTACAGATCAATACTAAGTGATTTTTATGTTTATTATCAAAGACATATATAATTATATACGTAATATGTTCATACATCCGTTACAAACTCTCCGCCACGATCGCCAAAGAAACAATGCAACCGAAATGCAGCAATTAGGTGCAGCGGATCTGATCGGCCATTGGCCGATAGCGCTGATTTATGCTATCTCGCTCGCTCCTAATTTACTGCTACTCGCTATCGAGGATTCTCAAATTGGATTATTGATTCGGTTTTTAGGTTATGGTGACTTCTTTTGCTAATATTTTACTAAAGTTTGTAGGAGATATTTATAATGTACCGTGCTAAAGAAGGTCTGGTTCCTAATTTTGCGAATTTCCAAAATGGAAAGCTATTGTTCAAATTTTGCGTCTATTTCGGCAGACAAAACGGCAAGATCATTTTAAATATTAGTTGAATTTATTATAAATTTATAGGTACTTACCTATTCTTACTTACATCGTTCCATAAGGAATAATATACAATATTTCTTAGACAAAGGCACTATACCTCCTACACACTTTTTTGATACTGTTTGCTATATTACATAACGATTTAAGTTTATAAATTACTAGCTTTTGCCTGCGGCTTCGCTCGCATTTGAAAGAGACAAAAAGTAGCCTATGTCACTCTCCATCCCTTCAACTACCTCCACTTAAAAAATCACGTCAATTCGTCGTTCCGTTTTGCCGTGAAAGACGGACAAACAAACAGACACTCACACTTTCCCATTTATAATATTAGTATAGATCTACAAGAAAAGGTAATTCTTTTTTTAGCAGTAGTTCTTCATTTAATATTCCAACTACAAGTTGTCAATTGATGATGTCGTGCTGACGATGATTTAAGTACTCATGTCGCAGTTTGAACCCCCAAAATCTTTCATAAAGAGTCCTCATTTATCCTCCACCCAAGTTACGCAAACGCATATGATAATAATATGATAACCATAAACAGTAAACAAAGCCTTCAGCGGCGACACGTAGATCGCTATCCACACGCACGTTACGTACGAGTACCTACGTGCGTGACGTGTAGACTACGCCTTATGTTAAATAGTACTTTTTAAAGACTTGACTAATAGTCTAAGTGTAACACAAAAGTAACACTTTCTTTTCAATCTAGAAAGTGTAGTAAGTAATTAGTAATCTTTTCCTGCATTTACTTAAAACTTATAAAAATGCAGTTCTACATATAACAATCTTCGCTAATTTCGACTATTTTCACGATGTCGCGCTGCCTAAATAAACATGGCGATCAAAAGATTAAACAACTTTCATAAAAATACCCATCAACTTTCCCCAGAGAGATTTATAAATTAAAACGCTTATCCTTGCGTTTTTCAAAATTTAGGCCAATCCCATAACACCCCTACCCTACACATATGACAATGTCAACAGTAAGCTACCGCATAACTTTAAATAACTCTTATCAAACTTAATAAAACTATTGCAATATCGAGTCTAACATTTACTAATTAAAGTTAAAAATCCTGCAAAACGCAAAAGCTCCGCGCGCGCTTTCCAAAATTACCTATCATTCGCTTTTCAAATTCAGAACAGCGTACGTCTCATTGTTTATATTCGAATTTCAAAAACGAATAACGGACTTTGCTCCTTACCCAACAGTTTTAAGGCATAGAATATGTCCATATTTTTGTCATGGACATATAAATATGTCATTACAGTTTGACGGTGACATAGTGTTCGTTGCGTGACATGTTGATATGATGGTGTGATAAGTGATAAGGCACGCGATGCAGTGTTGTCATTTTGGGCGGAATCGGACTTATCTGGTATGAAGAATGGTGGACTGAATAATTTAGGGTCACGGCATTTTTATTTAAGGTAATGATTGTCAAAGATATCGGTCATTGGCAAGTGTTTGTAGGATTTTCACTACATATTACACTACACTGCCAATATACAACACAATCACATATTTAAAGGGTAATTACTGTATTCGAAAAATATACGATTCCAGAAAAAAGACGCTCAGAGGGGACAAGTAATTTGAACTCTGACAGATCGATATTGAAATGCTGTGACAACTTATTAAAATGGAGGGTTAATCCGAGGGTTACTCACCATTTTATATGGAATTTGACAGATGACAGCCCACTAACCCTGAGTTAAGTGGTTGGTGCAAGTGGGTATAAGTCAAATTTCTCAATGATACAAAGTATTACATTAACATACTCATTCAAACAGTAACTATTATTGGGGCAAATATGTTCACTATCGCGTTTTACTAGAAAAATACACCTATTGTTCCTTCACTATCACTACATAGTATAAAACAAAGTCGCTTTCTCTGTCCCCATGTCCCTATGTATGCTTAAATCTTTAAAACTACGCAACGGATTCTAATGCGGTTTTTTTTAATAGATAGAGTGATTCTAGAGGAAGGTTTACATGTAGGTATAGTACCCGTGCGAAGCCGGGGCGGGTCGCTAGTATTTAATATTCAACAGTCAACACACAACGTATGAACTTAGTTTACCTATAATTATCCACTTTATTTTATTAACACCAAAGAGGATCGAGTATTATAGAGAGTTACTGTCGAAGTAAAATGTGTAATCACAGTTTCACAGTACATAGACTGCCTTCTCTTGACACAGGCTTAAAACTTTTGAACCTCAGTTTTGGCAATTTGGCTCATATTCTTAGCCTGATATGTGTTAAAATGTCAAATATTAATATTAGCGCCATCTAGCCGAGCGTACCCCAAAGGTGTAATGCCATCTAGGCCACCGTACCTTTTTCTGTATGGTACTGAGGTACGATACGTATTTTTTTCTTAGACTTTATCTGTCTATACGGAGTTATATATGTCTTTGCACGTAGCACTTACTAATAAACAAATGTCACAAATTATGAATATATGTAGACAATAATTAAATTAGGTACAGCGGGACATTTTCGACTGGGGGACAAATGCAACTAATTCATTTTTTCATGTTTTACAATGTTTGCATTATTAAATAGAGTCGCCACTGATTATATACCGCACGCGTGTTCCGTGAATACATGTAGAACTCAAAAAAATAGTGTAATGATGGAAAAATATAATCAGTTACAATTGCCCCTCAGTCGGGATTTGCTCCGCTGTAGCATACACTCATTTAGTTAGTAGTTAATGTGGTTTATGACAATGAAACCTATCCCTGTTTTTTTTTAAGTTTACATTAAAAATTACAGACTTAAGAATATAATATTTATAGTTAGTACTTTTTCACTCCCGCATTTCGTAGCGCTACGCCGTAGGCCGTAGCAACTCATGTATTTAAAAAAAATGCTCAACCTATACCATGCGAATCAAAGCAAAAGTAAAGTTATGTAGTAATTGCATTTCGTCCAGCTGATTATTTAATTTATATCACATATAAAGTATTACCTGAATAGACCTCCAAATTGTTAATAAGTAAACGGGGCTATTGTAATAACGGGGCGACAATAATTAATAACCGAAAATGTTTATTTTTATTACAAACTTTTTATTAACTTGCAATGTACTCATTCCAACATGCAAGTAAAGTATCACCTGCTTCACGTATTCCGATTTCCGATGGAACAAAAGATTTTCATACGTACGTAAATTGGCTGACAATGCAATTGTGTTTGACATTGCGATACAAGTGCGATTAATAAGAAATGCGAAACGAGTGGCGATAAATTAAAATACGAACGTAGAGAGTGTTTTAAATCGACACGAGTACCAAGACCATATGTACTGTAAAAATGTACATAGCATTTAAAATATTTATCTGTTTACTTTTAAGTTTATTTTTGAATCGCTTTCTCACAAAAATACTTTTGCTTCCAGGTAAGTCCACGAAGCACTCTAACGTCCGAGGTAATTTGCAGGCAACGCCGCGGGACGCAGTAAGCGAACGCTAATGCTTTGCTAATGTCGTTTCTTACTTTTATCCAACTGTATGATGAATGAGACTGGGATGCCTTAGAATGTAAATCATTTCTGGCGGAGGATGCATATGAGTAGGTTTATAATTTTATACTCATATGTTGGTATAACGACCTACAATAATGAGAGATACGATACTTTACGAAGGAGAAAGACCGATCCCTGTACGTGTCAAAACGTATTTCATTGAAGACGAGTATAAAGTCGAAATTCATTAAAAAAATAGCTGTTACCAATAATTTTTAGCGGTGTCCATAATCGCCCCACGGCGGGTATATATTAGCAACAACATCATACTCGTTAATGCCTAAATTCTGTTATATTATATCAAGATTTTTTTTTTTTTTTTCAATTTAAACTTGTGTTTATTTTTTACTAGCGACCCGCCCTGGCTTCGCACGGGTACTATACCTACATGTAAACCTTCTTCTAGAATCACTCTATCTATTAAAAAAACCGCATCAAAATCCGTTGCGTAGTTTTAAAGATTTAAGCATACATAGGGACATAGGGACAGAGAAAGCGACTTTGTTTTATACTATGTAGTGATGTAGTGATAGTGATACATATGAATCGTAGGCTCTTTGGTTTGTACATTGCATTTCTCCGTTATTACCTACCGACGTCGCAATTTAAACCATAAACTTAATAAAATGCGCATAAAAACCTCAGAGGACAAACGAAAACATCGATTCATAACACAATACAATCTATAATCGAATAAAAAGGACCACTGGCCACACATCGAGTCTTTGTGGTGTTATCGCCGATCCGACTCGCGAAGACAACTCAAAAAGTTTAACCAGATAGATATCGGAACAATTTGTATGATATTTGTGAAGAAGAGACACTTTGCAGGAATTTCGTATGTTGACTCTATCTCTATCGCATAGCGTAGCTAATACTATTGCTGTCCCTCCTAAGATGCTCGTTGTTAATGACACTAAGCGGAGCAACTGGTCAATGTAGGTCAATTTACGAAATTCCTTGAGCTAAGCGACTTTCTTTTATAATTATTAGTTTGAGGCAATTTTTGGGTTAAAGTGAAACTCTGTACCGGAGAATACACTAAAATCTGATAGTGCAGAAGCAGAAAGAGAATATGAATAAAGAATGTTGTAAAACGTATATTGGGGCGAATGCGACTAAAGCAGTCTCATCTAAAGTGTTTTCTACTTTATTGCATTGGTTAGTTTTTATATAATATATTTAACAGTAACAGGCAATTCGCATAAAACAATGATTGAAGTAGTTACTTTTCACCATATAGCTTTTACATATATACAACTAGCTTTTGCCCGCGGCTTCGCACGCGTTAGAAAGAGACAAAAAGTAGCCCATGTCACTCTCCATCCCTTCAACTATCTCCACTTAAAAAATCACGTCAATTAGTCGCTCCATTTGGCTGTGAAAGACGGACAAACAAACAGACACACACACTTTCCCATTTATAATATTAGTATGGATACAATGGAGTAAAACGATATGTTAGTGGAAAACGGAAGAGTCGTAATGCAATGTTTGCCCTCTGTATTTTTGAACATGGTTACGGTGGAGAACAATAAACAATTCAGTTTGACCAGACTCCGGTCATACTTAACTTACCTTTGTAAAATAGAAGTGACGCACCGATTCAAACAATAGTAATGGTTCCTTTACTATTACCGTCTCGTCCATAAAGCCTTTTGCCAAAGCGACAACATGATACATTCGCAACGATATCGCTTCGCTATTAATTCAGCATCGCTTTCGGGCGGCACCTAATTGCCCCCGCGAAATATCGTTGACATTTCTACGCCACTATATAACCACGCTTTTTATATAAAAAATAATATATTTTAAACTTTAGGCTTTCAGATATAAGAATGTTCGCAGGTGATTTTAAAAGGTTGTACGGCGGCATCCAAGCGCATTAGTGATGGGTAGGACATCATATTAAAATGAGTTTGTATGAGTACCTCATTTTCAAAAATGAGGTGTTACAATGTCTTACTTCAAATGAGGTGAGGTACTGGTACATAAAATTTTACAATCGGCGATTTGATAGACTCAATCGGGCAACAAATTCTAGTATGTATATGTATACTATGTAATAACATCCTTTATACCTATTAAATTTTATTTGCAAATAAATGTTAAGAATAGAACTTGAACAACAGAAGACTGAAATATTATTTAAGAATTCCAATCGTTGTAATAAGAAACTACATAAAAAGCAAATTGAGTTGATGGTTCTATGAAACTTTTATTCTATTTTAGCTGTTGATTATTGTTATTTATCGTATGTTATATTCTTGATATCATGGTTTCATTTACAGTTTAATAATTATATATGTCAATTGAAATTGTAACCTTAAAAACGGCATATTTTTAACAAACGTGAGTTCATATTGTTTTCTAATTAGATACCACTTTTGCGTAAAAAGAACCAACTTACCGCTGCGGATATTCTAACAGCAATATTATAGTAAATTAAAGGAACACCAACATTCTCGACGCCGCCGGCAATCATACTTTTGACTATATTCTTGCACGTAAAAGACACCAAAGCAGAGCCACAAGCGTATTAAATCATGTATAAAATATCACCATTATTGTATTTTGGTGTATTTATTAGTAATATCACTGTATGACACAAATAAATTTGCCACTGAACTTCGGAAACAACAAACAACTTTCACAACTTACTTTTTCTGTCTGTGTCAACACTGTCAACTGACAACGTCAACTGTCTAGGAATTACGTTTCGTTTCACGACTCACGTTTATTATTTGATAATGTTGTCAAAATGTGTACATATTATATAATAAACAATGTTATTTTTATTAACAATGTTTATATACTCCGCGTCATAAATACCTTTTTATGGATAATATTAACCCATATTGTTGTCTCAAGGAAGGCTATAACTAAAACGTAAAAACAAAATAGAAATTTCTCTTCTTTATCCGTTGAACATGCAATGCTATATGATGTTAAATATTATCCACCTTAAAATATTTTCAAACTTTTAACTTAGACAAAACAACCAACGAAAATTTAACTGATATATTATAGAAATAAGTAAAAATTGCAAAAATAAAATAAACATTTGTCACTAAGAAAAAGGAGAGAAATTCAAATTCAGTGAGACGCTAACTCTTCATGCTTACAAAGTTCATATTTGTTGCATTTAAAATAACAACTACACCTACATAAGAATGTAAATTAAAAAAAATTGAATAATTTAAATAATATTTCGGTCATTAATCCTGTAATGTTGTCAAGCAAACTTCATAAATGCACATTTTGAGTCGTCCTTGGTATTCAAAACGCTTCGAAAACAATTATGTCACCGTCCAGTATAAGAGAGCTCCCTTATTACAAGTGACAACAGTCATACAAATCTGTTGGTCCGATAGGTCACGTTAAACTGGTCAAGTCGGTAGCTCAAGTAATAGCATCGAAACTATCGAATGTCGAAAATCGCGCGCCATTTTGACGAGATGCTTGGATCACAACGACGCAATATGTATGAAAGCTTGCGGCGCTTAAGACTGTTTTCTTTCGAGTCACGTGTAACGTATTTTGGCGAGGCAAATTTTGAGGTATAGCGCGTGTCTGTCTCACTCACTCTTACGGTAAACCTAACTAACTGTTTCACTTTGAAAGGATTTTTGAACTAATGTTGGTAATGTGACATTGTCGCGATGAGGTCTTCCGGTACAAAGCGATTTCCGGTACAAATCTATCGGTGGACCTTTTGTCTCGGCAATAAAGTTTGTAGTTCGGTGACAGCCTTTGAGGCTTGAGGAGCGCGAGGCGCGCGTGTGACAGATGAGTTTTTGAATGATTTGAAGTTTGTGTGTATTTGTGTGGCATGAGGTGTTTGTGTAGTGTCGACTCTCGCGAGGGAGTTTGAGAACCGCGAGGCGCGCGTGTGACAATGAGTTTTTGAATGATTTGTGTGGCATGAGGTGTTTGTGTTGTAAGACTTGCGCGCGAGGTTATGAGTTTTTACTCATTTTTGAGGTGAGGTGAGTTGAGGTGTGATGTAATACATTTTTTCCGTGTGAAGTGCTGCGACAAATCAACAATATGAGTGGTACAAATGAGGTGCCTCATGAGTGAGGAACTCAACACTAAAGCGCATAGCTTTTGCAGTCGTCTCAAAGCAATTTCAACTATATTTCTATAACCGTATCGCTGTGGGTAGATGTGTGTGTATGTTTGTAAGTCTGTGTTCGGATTTATAAGCCCGCCTGTTCAGACGCGTGCTAAGATATTTATGTGAAGAATGCGCTTTTGTTGAGAATTTGTAGTCGATTTGTTAACGAATGGCCGGGTTTATTACAGGACAGTTTCGATATGAGATAAAGTTAAGTATCTAATAAAAATAAAAAGACTGTATAGATCTGGATTAATTTAGTAGTTTTAGGGAGTAATGGCATCAATAATCATAAATTCCACAAAGCCAGACAATTTTTACGCTAGTATAGAACGTTTAAAGAGAACGCTGAAATATCTAGAATAATTTTACGTCCTTCACTCGGCTTTAGGAAGTACCTAGTGTACCTAACTAACAAAACTAAGCAAAGTTTTCGAAAATAAATATTGGTATAAACTTTTCCCATTTTTGGTGGTAAAAATATTTAAATTATTTTACACCTTTGTGACTCTTAACTTTTTCAAAATACTCTTAATACCGTCTACTTTCCCCAATTTCACCAACGAAAGTTCATTCTTTTCATTATTTAGATGAATTGCGCTATTGGGCAGCGCGCACGCATCTGCATACAATGCGCGCATCGTTAGGACGATCGACGCGCGCTATCCGCGCGATCTTGACGCGAATAATTTGCTCCACCTGTTACAAGACGTATATGGAAACTAGCCCCGGTTTATGGACCGACTACCGAAAACGAAATTGGCTACTTGTTATAATGATTATGCTTTTCTAGATAAATCAATGTTCAAAATCGCCCCGTTATTTATGTGGCCATATCTATTAACCCTGTTTTATAAATTCATTTAAAAATAATTTTTAGATATCTTTTATCGACTTACACACCTACTTATTTTATATTTTTGTGAATTATTTTCCATATGACACTGTTTTATATTTAAGAAGTCGTATTGGTTGCCGGTAAATATAAAAAGGAGAAATTTACGGTTATAGAGTGTTCGCAATGTTATACATCTCTTCTCTTTCCTAAGAGACTGTATTACTAGCCTAAGATCAAATAAATGGCATAATAAATATAAAAAAGAAAAAAAACTGATGAAACTACAGCGCGTAGAAAACAATCGTCTATTCCACAGATAAGTAAAAACATGGCTACTGAACAAAATCGAGATAGTGCCGCGATCGGATCGAACAATGCTAGCTCATTAGCCAAGTCGATACCGCGGGAAATTGTGCAATTCCAGAATCGAGCGAATCGATACTTCGATACCCAGTCGACGATCGATTGCGATGTCACTGGCTGTTAACATGCTCCGGTCATGTACATTTTTTTTCTGTGTTTGCACATTACGTTTAATGTTGTTTTTTTAATTGCAATACGGTCCCTACTTTTGGATTCATCAACAGAGCAAGGTATCAAATTAATAGTGTTTAAATTGATCTTTTAACTTAACTACTTTATGACACTTATCAATCGTGCCATATTTATATATGTTAGAAGAATGGATGAAAGTTGTTGATTTAAATTCTAAATAGTAATACCAATTAATTTTCCTTTTTAAAGAAAAAAAACCTTACAAGCTTTTATAATACGTTTAATATGTATCAGTTTCATCACATTCACGTATTACTAAAAGTGGAGCTTTTTATTGTTCATGTAACAGTATTTTTACAACAATTGTACGAAATGTGCCGTAATAAAAATAAAGATGCGCTCGCATTAAGGCAATTACCATATGTGTTACAATGATTCCATATTTGATTGCTATGGCTCTTATTCCTTTAAAAAATAACCGGTTTTCACTTGTGTCTTTTTGTTGCATTACAGGCGGAATTAATACTAAAACAGATCATTATTTTACGTTAAGTTACGAAAACATCATGTACGAATTCTTAGAACAAATTAATTTATCCTCATAAAAAATAATTTAATTTGTATTTTTTTTAGTCCACCCTTGAACACTTGTGGGCCTTGGTCACTTTTTCTTTGTATATGACATTTATTTCAGTTTACACCATGTACGTTTTCGTAAGGATATTTAGGCTACTGCTGCGCTTTTTAAATGTACCAAATAGGCCACTCTAATCGCCATAGGTACCTTCTTATTATTGAAAGCCTGTTATGTCCCACTATTGAGTAAAGACCTCCCCCCACTTTTTCTAGACTTCGCTATCTTGGGCAATCTTGGGCCAATTATTTAATAATCAATCCAAGTCGTCTTGTCATACCCTATTTTACCTAAAATTTACAAAAAAATCGACCCACAACACAACCTCCCTAAGTCCCAGAGTAATTTTCACACTTAAAGTACCCTTTTTCATCTGTTGCAAAATTTTGTCCTTTTCAAAGGACGCCAGGACTTAAAAGGTGAGCATAAAACCGTTAGCAATCCAATACATTACTGTTAAACAGCCTATAGAGTTGTGCGGTGATTCATCGGAGCGCTAAATGCCGAGTGAGTCAACACGTAGGTGTGAAATGTCTTATTTCTGGATGCTTTTAGATTTCAGAGAGCTTTTTAGATTTATTGGAATGTTAGTTTAGATTTAGGTCAAGTTCTGGGGGTAAGTAGCTTCTTCATTAATCAATTGAAAGACATCTCACATAAGAACTAACCAACATGGGGACAAAGGGTCACAAAGGTAAACTCATGCTTTATCAATTAATCAGAAAGACTTAAAAAATGGCGAATTCAAGGCTTATCGCCGAGCATAAGCATACCTATTCAAAAACATGGTAAGCATAGGAAAACTTGCAATGTTTTTTAAGACACAACCCTAGTCAATAGAAACATTTTGAAAACGGGGTCAAAGTGATCAATTTTAAATTTGAAACTGCAAATTAATAATTATATTTAGACTAAAGAAAACTGCCCCGAATTTGTTCTTTTCAAATGGATAACTTTATTTTTTATCCTTAAGGTTATAAAGCCTATGAAGCATAAACATATCTTACGCATTTTCCTATCACCAATTACCGCCCAATCACATGAAACTTTTTACAAATTTTCCGCGATCGCCCATCATAAGTTCAAATGTGGTCACGATATCCCGGCTCGGCCTGATCCCGAGCGGCCTCGTAATCTGCGCGCGCATTAAAAAAACAACCCTATCTCTCGCTACATTGTGTTCATAATCCTCCATCCCTTTGTTAGTTATATGACGTTCTGTCAGCGACTTTGAAATTCGAACTCACGTAAACCGCAGGCGGTTCACAAGCGATTTTCGACTTCAAACTTACTATACTTACGTGCTAACTTTTGGTGGTTTAGAGGTGGTTTATAAGGCGTTTGGAGGTTGGTAGGTGGTTGGCGCTATCGGCATCACCTTAATGATGTCTCGATGGTGGATAGCCATTGTGTTGGATGTAAATTTGTAGCCGTCGGCGCGGGGTAATGATGTGAGAACAAACTGAGATCCAGATAGCCCGATCGGGATCGGCGGATTGTGTTCCAATTTTGAATCGCGGCCTTTTTTAATATTCCGTTTTGTTCTGGAATATGACGGCATAAACGGGTGCGGCTGCTTTGGTAATGTAAATAAAGAAGCATTTTAGATTCTACAAATTGAACGGAAGGCTTTAAAAGAGCGTATATACCGGAATCCAAAGATGAAGAATAACATCAGAGACGATTTATTGTGCATTAAATGAGACTTCAGGCACGCGTGTTTTGAATTAGATATATCTTTTTTTATCTTGGTAAATACATGAATCATAATCACCCCGGTAAACTCGGCTATACTTGCCCCGGTTTATTTTATCCGCCATAAGGTAATAGTGTAACGTGTAACTTGTTATCGATAAAAAAATATCAATGGGTAGTACTACTGGTTTGCAGTGTATAATTATTAGCTTGCTTATTTAAAGTATTATTTTCCGATAGTTATACAATATACATACCTATAAGAAGAAATCGCGATTTTCACATGAACTACACAAATTCCCATTACTCTCATTACGTTAATTACGCTACAAACTGACCAAGTCCCAACGCTACCCATGTATCTTTACAACTCATTAGGAACTATTTAGAACCTTTTTGCCACCAAACTCTATTCAACGAAACGCAAAAACCCTTCAAAACACAGCACAAACAAAACGCGTGAGAACAAAATGACTGCTAAAATGGCGCCCATCATGGCGTCATTAGCTTCGGTTATCGCACTATTTTGTCGAATAGACAAAATTTTCAGTCTTTCACCGTGCGTCTTCGTAATGAGGGTAAATGATTCAGCGGCGTAAATATAGGAACGATAAAAGCACGTTAAATTTGGGCGAGATAATTTGTAAAATAATTTTGAGGTTATTAAATATTTTCTAGGTATTTTCTACTTTTTCAGGAAAACTATTTTTCTCGTTGTTGTGATCTGAGCTACTCACTTGTATAGATAACTAATTATCAAAAATATGTGTTTTAAATAACTGAAAAATAGAACAGAATATAATCCTTAGCTACATGTTGAATTTGTCAACCCAGTTACAAGGAAAAAAGTTACCAAAGTCATCTTTGTACGTGAGAACTTGGTAAGTCATGCTTTGGCGTATATTTATTTTATTTGACGCATTTTTCTACTGACAAAGTGGGTGTGCCAGAGAACTCAAACCCTACACCAAAATCTTTGTACAAAAACACCTTTATCGATTAACGCTACTTTTTATCGATCGATCGGAGCCGGCGCCATCCGAGCTGTTTTATCGATGAATTATCGAACACTAGCTTTTAGCTCCGTCTTTAATCGGCTGGAATACTTTACTCATATCTCCGCGCGGAAATAAATTATGCATATTAGTAGGTATTTGTTGAGAAGTGTAAGTGATAGGACGTCATTGTCGCTGTGGATGTAGACAGTCGTTTTATCCTTGGAATGATGGTTCAACAAAGGACAGGCGGTTTTCTGTATATATAGTGTTTTATATATCGAGTATTTTTTATATTTTTTTATACTTTATTTGCCCGTGTGGTGACGGGTTAAGAATTTCATCACCCCCTTTCTTCCCGTGGGTGTCGTAGAAGTCGACTGAGGGATATGGGTTAAATTGTGGCGTAGGCGAGAGGCTGGCAACCTGTCACTGCAATGTCACAATTTCGTTTTATTTCAACCCCTTTTTGCCAAGAGTCGCACTGAAACTTGAGTAGTTCATGTGCTCTGCCTACCCCTTTATGGGATACAGGCGTGATTGTATGAATGTTGTATGTATGTTTTTTTATATTTTTGGATGATGAACACCGCGATTTATTCAGAAATGTAACACAAAAAACCAGTAACAAATACTTATTTTTAAGTTAAGCTTCAGTTTAAAGGACAAAGAAACTTTCATAAGAACGATCATTACTGTCCAATGATACGTATACACGGGTTCTTGATGCTTACTCATGTATACTGAAGTAGTTCTGCGTGCGTTTAATAAAATTGTTGTATAGATATTTAATTAATTTACAAACTTTACAACAGATGCTTTATAATTATATGGTATGCAACTACTTACTATCTACAATGAAAACAGATTTACCCGACGACTTGTCAACAAAGTAGTTTACGAATCAAACAAATCGAGAATGCTTAGAAAACAAATTCAAAACACCAACAAGCGTTCAATTACACCACGTATCCAGAATTAAGTCGCTCCCAACCAAAACATCTTTATCGATTATCGATTCTTTTTTTCGAATTTCGATTCGACTAATCTGAGCCGAGTGTGGCGCCGGCCGATCGGTTTATCTCAGAATTATCGAAGACTAATGCACTGCGCGAGATAACGCGCATAAGAGCGGGTGCAGATAGTGGTGTGGCCATGGTAAAAATAGTTTACACGCATAGTTTGTCTGTGGATTAGGGTTGCCAGAACACCTGCTTGAAGGTGGCATAATTATTTTACATCTACATTTTTTTTATTACATTATAAAATAACGTAAATATTTTTTAGCAAGTTAAAGAAATTTTTTTCACACTAACACTGCACACACTTGGCATTATAATTGATTGAATGATCTATTACATATATTCCAAGCTTCATATTTGACATATCATTTGGCATGAAAACTAGCCAGCCAAATTGGCCAGACTGTACTTAATTTTCTTTTTATCACAATATTTATAATGTTTTCTGTTGGTACTAAGTAGAACTGACAAGTACCTAAATACAGAACCATGTCATCTAATTTTATTTTCTCATTTAATTAAATGTAAATCCTCTTAAATTAATATTTTTTCTACTCCCGAACTGTTATTCGTCATTTACAAGTTCGTGCATAGATCTTTAAAGCCCTAAATAAAAGTCTATTCCCCAAAGCCAGCGCCCGCTAGCTTTCCGCGCATGCGCGCAGTAACGAAAAAATTGAAAACGCATTGTTTGGCTCTGTAGCCATGGCAACGCATTGTTATAACGACACTGCGCATGCGCGGGAAGGCTTTGGACAGTTGCGCTGGCAGTGCAAACCTTTGCGTCAAAATACAGGAAACAGTGCGAATTTCACGAAATATTCTAGATTAGAAATTCTAGAAAACTATTCAAATCTAAGTGCATGGTCGTAGAAAAAGTATTGTATGCAACGGTGTTTAACCGAGTCAAAAAATACTCGTGGCGTCTTTATTAACAATTTTCGGCTTCGCCTCAAATTTTTTACCCACGCCACTCGTCTTTTCTGACCTCCTTTAAACGCCTTTTACATAAAATACTATTACTTATATTCATATTAAATCAATAAATTAAACTGAATGACTACAAATTTCGACAACTCCAAAACTAATAATCTCACAACCCTAAAGACATTCTTAAAAACAGAATACCTCCGAATTCCAAATTCAAATTCAAACTTATCGACCGCCGAAAGGAAATACATCTTCCTTACTTAAATTGTCATTACGAACTCTTTCGTTTATCCGAGTGAGATGGCAATAATAAAAATTATCTGTACAAATGGGCTGGGATTATTCGACAGCATAAATTCGGATTGGGCCAATGGTAGAGGAGATAGGGCGACGGTTTTTAGTCTTGTAATAGATAGGGTTACCTACTGTCGATTTTTCTCGGTTTTACCTGATGGGCAGTGAAATCTAGTCAGGTTCAGTACATTAAAACACAACCTTTACAAATCGTGTTCTAACACTTCTAACATTAGTCATCCATTTACATAAACATGATTAGTAGGTATTATAATATTTTAATATGCAATATGCATATAATGTTTCAATGGTTGGTTAACAGATATAACCTGGTTCAGAGATAAAATGTACATTTTATGTTATCTCTAGCATCGTAAGTTCTAAGATAATCGCCTGTGCTCTAGAACTTAATTATGTAATTTAGAAGCACATATATATTTTACTTACTTACATGCATGTAAGTCTATGGGAGTACGCTTGTCCTTAAAGACCTTTTTTATTTATACATTACATACATACAATCACGCCTGTATCACATAAAGGGTTAGGCAGAGCACATGAAACTACAGTGTACATAAAAGTTACAGTGCCACTCTTGGCAAATAAGGGGTTGAAAGAAAACGAAACTGTGACATTGCAGTGACAGGTTGCCAGCCTCTCGCCTACGCCACAATTTACCCCATATCCCACATCGCCTTCTACGACACCCACGGGAAGAAAGGGGGTGGTGAAATTCTTAACCCGTTACCACACGGGCAACGGGGAATATATTTATATGTACAAATAATTGAATCATTACCAAAGTAATGACCCTACCGAACATCCCTATTAATTACAAATCTCACCCCTTTCACCGTCGGCGAATAGAGAAATATTTTAAAGTCCAATCCTTAAAAAAGGAAAGCCCAGTATCGGCACAGACTCGGCAGAGTTATTGCACAAAAATGCTAATGTTCAAATCTCCGCGCTTGCAATCGGTCGCCACTTTTTACACCGCCATCCGATTTTTAGGGGCCGAATGTCTAGCAGTTAAAACATTATAACATCAAGTCGAAAAAAAGTATGTACGGTAACTACAAGCATTTTACTTAATTTAGAATACTGAATCGTAAAGATGTAATGCAAGTGTAATTAATCACTATTAGTAAGTAAATTTATTTTTAACAAGCAGAAACGTCTGCTAACGATTCTAAACATTTTGCACGGATCGCAAATGATGCGGGTTCAAGTCCCGCCGGAAGCGTAAATTTTTCCATTTTTTCCTTTAATATAAAAATGATTAGTAAGTAAGTTAACTAAAGACATAATTTAGGGAGCAAAATATTTTTTTTCTTACTTACTTCCTAAATGCGGTTAAAATAAATATTTATAATTCAATTCCGAAATCAGTATGTACCAAAATCAAGCCACCACAAAAAGTTTAGCCACTAAAAGAACATGTTAGTAGTGGCACTGGAGTAGGTACCTACCTAGATCCAGATGAGTCTGGTTTGGGTGACATACTAGCGTCCGTCTAAGATTCTCTAAAGTAAGTGTGGAAGTGCCATAATAAGTCGCATTTAGTCGGCGGAGAAGGTAAAACTCAGAAATACTGAAGTATCTTATTAAGAAGGTACGTCTTATTGATATTAATCAATAATACATTTTATGTTAACAGGTTAATAAAAGTTGCAAAAAGCACGTGAGAACCAAAGATAACGGAATCCCTATTTTAGAACCAGCGCGCACTTGCCAACTCCACCTTGCTACACCTTGGTTTATTTTCAACTCGTGTGTTATCGATATAACGGCCATGTTATTCGATTAACATCGTAGCTCGATCCCAATCGCAGCAGTTTTCTTTAATTATACAATTTAAATTGCGGCCACCACATATCAGCGCCATCTCTCGGCCGCGCTAGCAATTTTTCAAGATTGCGAACACCGATTAAAAAGTGAATTTATTAATACATACCGTGTACGTTTCTCGCGCTTATGAAACTTGTAAAAAATATGTCGCCACAGGTTTCTGCGATTTATTCATTAATTCAATTGATTTCTCGATCTCTGCTTTATGACTTGTGGCAATAAAATAAATAAGAGCCTTCATGAAAGTTGTAATAGGGAGCATCGTTAGATCGATCCATCATTGGCTCGTTAGCACGTCCGCTTTGTTTTTTTTTAACCGGCTAGTGTTGTAGCTACGGCGTTCTTATTGAATACCGATTCGATGTCGGTAGTAATTGGTCGGGAGTCGGTGTTAACACGGTGTTTGACGACGAGACGGCTAATTATTTTCATGTCGTAGGCGTTCGGAGATCTTATCAGGGATACAAAGGAAAACGGATCGTTTTGACGCGATTGTTTCATTCGAACAATGACTTGTTGGTTTAAACGCTATCTGCTCTAGATACGAGCATGTAAGATGCCGTATTTAATTTCCGATTTCGTAACGTATTGTTAATAGCGTATCTTTAGATGCAAATAAGACTGCATTATCATGGAAATCGGTCGTTATCGTTCGTGGAATGTCGTGATTTCTGCAAATCAAATTACGGATTCTGTAATTCGTGTCAAAGCGCCGCTATCGGGGCTCGCGCAATCGGATATTAATATTCGATCTTCGGCTTTCGATTCGTATAATTAAAATCGAGATCGATTCGATTGGTGCGGATGCCGTCACGTAGTACATCAGAGGCGCCGCCCACTTTTGACGCCTACGGCGTGTACGCAGCTTTTATTCCGATGGTATTTCCGAGTCATTTGCTCAGGTACGCGGTACTCGGATCTTCTATGGTGACACAAGTACTACACTATCTGAAAGAATGACCTATGTTCTAAGTATTTCCTCAATGACCGATTATACGATCCCCTTACCCTCATCCAACTATTCCCTGGTGCCGTAGCTGAATGACATTTCTGCGACGCGAAACGAAAACGAAACGCCGCGAAAGGTAGTCTAGCTCTATTGAGAAAAAATTGCGATTGTCTCTGACTTCTTCTTCCGTTATCCAATCGGCACCTTGCGACTCAAGTGAGCTGCAAATCTTTAATTTTTGACATTGCAAAAATCCGGGCGGGCGGGTGGTCTAGTCGTAATGACGTTAGCCGCGTAAGCTGAAGACCGGGTTCGATTCCCGGCTCGGCCACCAGTGGGCCTTGTCGTTTTTTCTTTCGTGTATGATATCTATTTCAATTGCAAAAATCGTTAAGATGGGCATTTTCAGAATTTGGGACCCCCCAATTAGCGTAAGTTGTTAACAAAAATTAACTCACTGTCAGTTTTGTGACGGTAATTAAGCATGAAATTTCTATAAAAATATTGTTTTTGTGTTTATACTTTGAGCGATAATCTACATTCAGAATGTGAAAAAAATCAATTTTTAGACAGATTTTATGCTTAATTGTCGTCACAAAACTGACAGCGAGTTAATTTTTGTTAACAACTTACGCTAATTGAGGTGTCCCAAATTCTGAAAATGCCCAGATAATCACAGAAGCCGGTACGAGACGTGAGACGGACTGAGAATGTTGCAGTATTTAAGTGAAATATATATTCTTCGAAATAATTCTTACACATGTTAAATAAACTAAAACGATTGTGACAATTTTATACGAATTTCTGAAAAGTGAACTGCATAATCGATTAAATACACCAATGCCAAAACAATTATTTCCGGAGAATCTTTTTCCCAGCCACCTACCTACCTATAACATGCATTTTTCATCCCATCGATGTTTTTGTCTAGAATGAAAAGACATCTTAGCTAAGGATGGGACATGGACATTATTGGCAGCCATTTTGTCGAAACGGTAATTATAATAAGTGGTTGAATTTATTGAGTTGATACGGCGAACCGGAGTCAAATATCTGAGGTTTTTGCGCTACTGCTTACCGGTTTCATGTGTATTGTGTATAGTATGAATCTAAATTTATCATCAATACAAAAAACCTGTTGAATTTTTTGTTTATTTTTATTCACATTAACATATCATAGTAGGTCAACTATTGAGATACCATTTTATTTTAAGAATAAAATTTAGGTACTCACCTAAATTACCTATTACCTATGTATTAAATAAAAAATGTTCTAGAGAAGATTGCATCTATAACGGTTGAGGAGATTCGAATAAGTTTGTTACATACGGAAACAATAAATATAAGTGGAAAATCAGTTAATTGCACTTAGTAAGAATTTATATGATAAATGACTAGACAATAATTTATACATATATGTTTATTTCCTAAGTTAAAGCTAAATTCAATAAACACAAAGCACTTTCCCAACTTGGGATTTAATCTGGTGAAGGGTGGCTTATTTTAATATTTTTTTAAGATTTTTTATTAATAACAAAAACTCTAGCAAAATGACTTCTTTCCTACCTAAATACATAAAAGGGTTAAAACTTATTATAATTACCCAAATTCCTTCTAAAACCCCCAGTTATTAATCAAAGGTAGTGGCATGTGTTCTCGGCAGTATCGCGCGGTTTGCATAGATTTAAAAAGTCGATAGCAATGCAAATGTCCTGCTGTTTACTCGCTCCTGAGTTACTGCAATAGACCCCTGGATTTCTTTGTTGTATTTAAAGTTCAAATCTCGAATATAATTTGTGCTTGTAGGTACAAAGATACCGGGTTTTGCGAGCTTAATATTGATATTTTAGTTGGATATCATCTCGCTCGAATCTAGAACAGAGCCTAACTGGGGAAGTACCTCCGCCTTACAGAAGACCGCAGCCAAATAGCACTAGACCCTACTCATAGTTTTGTGTTCCTGCCGGTGAGTAAGGCTGCCAGAGCTCAACGAGGGTGCGGAGTATTGGTGACGGAAGGATCTACGGAACTAAATTGTTCCGTCTATTGTCCTTTGAGTCGTCGTCAACCCGAACCCTCCTTGGAACTTGTACACTCTTTTTTGCTGTGTACTTAACACAGCAAAAGGGAGTGTACAAGCTTCTAATGGGTTGGCAACGCGCATGTGACACTCCTTGAGTTGCAGGCGTTCATAGGTTACGGTGACCGCTTTCCATCAGGCGGACCGTAAAATCGCTGTCAATAGAAATTTTCAACAATTTAAACAAACCATTATATAAAATTTTAAATATCAATATTTTTGCACAATTTTATTATTTTAAAGGTTGAAAATCATACTGTGAGATGAATTGATTAAAATTAAATAACACATGTATTTAGCCCGTATCTGATGAGTTAGAATGGAAATTAAAGACTTTTTGACTACAAGGTTTGTTTACATTGTTCACAAAGTCTATTGACGGCGACTTTATGCTTGTTTGCCACCGACGTAGTATAAAAAAAATATGTATTAACGGCGGAAAAAGAAGGATTACGAACGAGAGGCTGTTTGAATTTGAGATGCTTTTAATAACTTTATGTTTCCTTCAGAGTTTGTAATCCTTCAGCCGCCCGTGATATACACAATGTTATAACCAAATTTTAAACGAAATGTATTGAAATACCTACGCTGACATTTCGAACATTCATCCACCATCTTGTAATTTTTGACAGGTCGTGGAAGGCCCTACCCAGGTATTCACTTTACCGCCCTAGGGCGGTAAAATAGCTGATTACGTATCAGTATGCAGGCATGTAATAACACCGTTTACGAGCGAGTGTGATGAAAAAATATTTGCGACATCTCAAGGTGATTTCAATTTAATCAAAGGCGACTATTCAAAAAGTCGATAACAATGCAAATGCCCTGCTGTTAACTCGTTCCTGAGTTACAGCAATAGACCCCTGAACTGGAAAGGATACGTAGGGAGTTTTTGTCATAAAAACAAAAATGCTGTATACAGTGTGTATTTTTAATATTCCCGCATATTAATAAAGTTATATTATAACTAATAAATTACCTTAACATAAATAAATAATTATAGTAATACCTTAAAGCTTTTTTTTAGCTAGTCCATATGTTACAATGTCCTGCATTAAAAATATCCATGAATTAAAATGCAACGAAACTGTATTATTAACTAAATTTCATATTTTCCAATATTGTATCGCTAGTAGGTATCAAAGCAGTTAAAGAATGCAAAGATTTTTTCCCCATACGATTGCGTGTGGCTGGAGGTATGAATCAAATTTTGCAGGAAATTAAAGCACAGTCACACGAAAGTACTGCACCCGATAATGGAAGGCCAAAAGAAAGTACAGGCCAGTTTCGTTTAGCACACACGATACGTACATTTCGTTAATTCCTGTATTCCTAAAAATCTAAAATAATTTCCTTATGCTATGCTGAATAAACTTTAACATGACCCAATTTTTAACCCCCGACGCAAAAACGACGTGGTCTTATAAGTTTGACGTGTCTGTCTGTTTGTATGTCTGTCTGTCTGTCTATTTGTCTGTCTGTCTGTATGTGTGTCTGTCTGTGGCATTGTAGCTCCCGAACGGATGAACCGATTTAGATTTAGTTTTTTTTTCTGAAAGCTGAGTTAGTCGGGAGTGTTCTTAGCCATTTTTCATGAAAAACCATCCAAAGCGGTCCACTTTGAAAAAACTAGTACGAACATGCTACATTTGGACAAATACACTAGCTTTTGCCCGCGGATTCGCTCGCGTTAATTTTAGGGAAGTGGCGGTTTAGAAAGAGACAAAAGTGAGTCACTGTCCATCCCTTCAATTTTCTTCACTCAAAAAATCACGTCAATTCGTCGCTCCGTTTTGCCATGAAAGACGGACAAACGAACAGACACGCCCTTTACCATTAATACTATTAGTAAAGTATGGATACTACAACATTATTTTCAACATTTTTTTTTTGACGATTGGTCTGGCTCAGTCGGTAGTGACCCTGCCTGCTAAGCCGCGGTCCTGGGTTCGAATCCCGGTAAGGGCATTTATTAGTGTGATGAGCACAGATATTTTGTTCCTGAGTCATGGATGTTTTCTATGTATATGAGTATGTATTTATCTATTTAAGTATGTATATCGTCGCTTAGCACCCATAGTACAAGCTTTGCTTAGTTTGGGGCTAAGTTGATCTGTGTAAGGTGTCCCCAATATTTTTTTTTTTAATGTTGCATTCTTATTAGCCAAGCAAATGCAAAGGCAGCATGAGTTGTGAAGGCGATCGTTCTTTCTTTAATACGACCACGCCCCGTCGCGCGCTTGAGCCTCATGACTTCGCTTAAAATAGAGTACTTATGTGCTAAATACCACTGATATAGCTCTCAAAATCATTTAACATATCTACATTCATATATAAACTAATTTTGAATTGACACATCTTAAATAGTATTTTATGCAACGGGCGTTTAAAGGAGGTCAAAAAAGACGAGTGACGTGGGTAACAATTTGAGGCGAAGCCGAAAATTGTTATTAAGACGCCACGAGTATTTTTTGACTCAGTTAAACACCATTGCATACAATACTTTTTCTACGACCATGCACTTAGTTTTTAATAGTTTTCTTGAATAATTTTTGTGAAATTCACACTGTTTCCTGTATTTTGACGCAAAGGTTTGTACTGTCAGCTCAGCTGCCCAAAGCCTTCCCGCGCACGCATGCAACAATGCGTTGCCATGGTTACAGAGCCAAACAATGCGTTTTCAGTTTTTTCGATACTGCGCGCAAGCGCGGAAAGACGATGGAGGCGGACTTTGAGGAATAGACTTTTATGTAGGGTTTTAAAGATCTATGCACGACCCTGTAAATGACGAATAACAGTTCGGGAGTAGAAAAACTTAAGTTATACAAAAACACAAATAATCTTAAAATAAATGCAAGAAAACATTAAATGGGGTTGGTAACTATTAAAAGTTTTGTAGTCGCATAGGTTTTCCCCTTTTCCAATTTAATTTCTATGGCTTGAAAAGCCAGCATCCAGGTCAGAAAATTAAAAAACTATCCTCGTGGGATTGGAATGTAAAAAGACTGCCAGCTGTAAAATTCTTTGACTGGCTAACCGCAGACCTGTCATGTAACCCTCAGTAACCCCATAACGTTGTCAAACGAGATGTCCACTCCAATGACCTACTTTCAGTGAAGGACTCATATACAAAAAAAAAAGACTTAACATGCAACCATAGAGCTTTAATTTTTTTCTTTTAAAAAGTTTATCGTCGTAGGTTCTGAATTGCATGCCTAGCTCTGATTGCCAGCACGATATATAAAAATAAGAATAAACTAATATTGGCCTAAATTATACCAAATTATACACTATTAAAATACAGGAATTAATTTCACACTGTATTTTTTTTTTATTAAATTACGGTTTGAAGATAGTTTATTCATTATTGCTTTCGCAAAGTAACTTTAAGCAATTTTTATTAACGTGTAGAAACAGAAATTATCTGTTTTTTCTCAACCATAGAATTTAAAACAAAAGCTATATTCTGTCAAACAAGTATGTCAGGAAATAAGAACAAAGAAATCTACAGGTATCCTTTTCTCTAGAAAGAAAAGGATACCTGTAGATTTCTTAGTTCTTATTTACTGACAGACTTGTTTGACAGTGACAGTGTTACAAAAATTGCGTCAAGCATCCGATTTTCAGCCGGTTGACGCTAGACGCCGCTCGAAACGCAGTCTGGTTCTGTCGCGCCAATACGGAAGAGCGATAAAAGTAGCTAACAATATTATCATTAAGCGGTTTTGCATTTGGCTACGTACCTAATAATGCCAAAATAAATAATAAATATTGGGGACACCTTACACATATCAACTTAGCCCCAAACTAAGCAAAACTTATACCTACTATGGGTGCTAAGCGACGATATACTTATACAACATACTTAAATAGATAAATACATACTTATATACATAGAAAACATCCATGACTCAGGAACAAATATCTGTGCTCATCACACAAATAAATGCCCTTACCGGGATTCGAACCTGGGACCGCGGCTCAGCAGGCAGGGTCACTACCGACTGAGCCAGACCGGTCGTCAAAATATTTTTTTTATAAAATAATTTGAAAAAACCCCCGACCGCGACATATGTAGTAGATCGATTTTCATGAAACATGGCTAAGAACACTCCCGACTAACTCAGCTTTCAGACAAAAAAAAAATCAAAATCGATTCATCCGTTCGGCAGCTACGATGCCACAGACAGACACACACACACACAGACAGACAGACAGACAGACGCACACACAGACAGACACGTCAAACTTATATAACACCCCTTCGTTTTTGCGTCGGGGATTAACAATAGGAAAGTACGAGTAGTCGAGTATATACTTTCCCACTATGTAGGAAAACTAAATGAAGGTCTAAATACAAAAGCTATTATCAAAAGCGGTTTAATTTCCCGTTATCTCGGCATCGCACGTGTTGTAACTATTTTTTTTGTCTTTAGAGGAAGTGGGGATGGATGCGGCATTCTGTGATTTTTGGTGGGTAGTACAGTACTTTGTTTATGGAGCTTTTAATAAATAGAATAAATATTATGAGACATTCTTACACAGATTGACTGAGGCCCACAGTAAGCTCAAGAAAGCTTGTGTTGTGGGTACTCAGATAACGATATATATACCTAATATATAAATACTTACTCGTATATACCTACATAGAAAACATCCATGACTCAGGAACAAATATCTGTGCTCAGCACACAAATAAACGCCCTTACCGGGATTCGAACCCGGGACCGCAGCGAAGCAGGCAGGGTCACTACCGACTGCGCCAGACCGGTCGTTTTAAGTCTTGTAAATCGGTCAAATGAGGTTTTTGCTGATGAAAACTGGCAAATATTTCATTAAATAAAAAAATAGGCCAAGAGGGTGTCGGGCCACGCTCAGTGTAGGGTTCCGTAGTTTTCCGTATTTTTCTCAAAAACTACTGAACCTATCAAGTTCAAAACAATTTTCCTAGAAAGTCTTTATAAAGTGCTACTTTTGTGATTTTTTTCAAATTTTTTAAACATATGGTTCAAAAGCTAGAGGGGGGGACGCACTTTTTTTCCTTTAGGAGCGATTATTTGCGAAAATATTAATATTATCAAAAAACTATCTTAGTAAACCCTTATTCATTTTTAAATACCCATCCAACAATATATCACATGTTGTGGTCGGAATGAAAAAAAATATCAGCCCCCACTTTACATGTAGGGGGGGTACCCTAATAAAACATTTTTTGCCATTTTTTATTTTTGCACTTTGTTGGCGTGATTGATATACATATTGGTACCAAATTTCAGCTTTCTAGTGCTAACGGTTACTGAGATTATTCGCGGACGGACGGACGGACAGACAGACATGGCGAAACTATAAGGGTTCCTAGTTGACTACGGAACCCTAAAAAGTAAGAGTTTTGTACTGCGATCATGTTGACAATACATTCATTATATCGTTTATAATTCTAACAGGGTTTCTATTGATTATAGTTTATAAGACCGTATACTAAAATAACTTAACAAAATCACAGATCGAAAATCTGAGATGGGTTGTTTACTTAGTGTTGAAATGTAATTCGACCAAAGTATAATATTGAATTCTACTTAGTAATTGCTACGATAAATTTTAATTACTGTAGTATCACAATTCGCCAGTTGGCAGTAAATAAACACAATAAACGATATTGAAATATGCCGCATCCACATTTTACATTTACCAGCTCTAGCACTCGCAAGTACATTTAGCAAGACTTCATGAATATTAACTTTTTCTACATCAATCATACCGCATTACGCCATTAAATCAAAAAGGCCTCAAGTACCCACTTGTCAAGCAACTTAATGACCTCTTTAACTTTGCAGGGTAGCGATCACACGATTGCAAACGTCACAAAACTAAAGGTCGTAAGCGCAAAGGGTTTTGAACGGTGTTAAGTTGTTTTGGGTCTGAGTTGTGGAAAGGGTTAATAAGAAAGTGGGTTAATTTTTTGTTAGCATTTTTTGTTAATTTCCCTCCGTTTTTACGGTGATTAGGGAATGTTAATTAGATACGGATAAGGGTAGTTGGAGGTTTGGTTCACCTACTCTGTGATACTCGCTGTGATATCCTCATTGCATTGCAATTAGGTTTGTGTAATACGTGTACTAATAGTACAAAAGACACGATTACCTGCACAGACCGAACTACTCCCAAGTGATTCTGCTACATACATTTAGTATACTCACACACGCGCAGTTACGATGCGCTTAACCATGCTACATTTTTAAAGTCTTGGTTGTTTTTTATTTGAAGTCTTGGTGGCTCAGTTGGCAGAGCGCTGGAGTATCGATCCAGATGCTGTGAGTTCAAGTCTCACCCAAGGCAGACATTTTCCACTTTTAAATTTATTCTTTACATTTTTTTTTAACTATCTCATCATTCCCTTTAATCTCACCTATTTACAGTACTTACTATAGTAAATGAATAATCAGATGGCGATGAAGTGGCGGACAGGCGTGCGTCACGATCGGACCGGCATTAACATATCGCGGGTTCGATTCCGCATCGTCCGGTGTCGCGGGGAGAGCGGGGCTCCATTACACGATATACAATAGTACATTACGATACAAGTGCGTATAAAAGGAAGTTAGAAACGAGTGGCGATAAATTAAAACGCGACCGAAGGGAGTGTTTTAAATCGGCACGAGTACGACAAAGAAGAAGAAGAATATAGACTCAAATAGTACATTATTTTCCCACGTGTATCATACGATGTTTGTCAGTACAGATGACCCTCTTGAAGTTTCGACCACAAAATGACCCACTTCTCGCACTAATGCGATACAAAAGCACCATCTGTACTGAAAATTACGTATGTTGTGTATACGTTCATGTCAAACTTCATGTGTGCATGTGTTCAATGTAGTTTATTATGGATATTTTGGATGCTATTCCATAACAACGAAAAGCCCTAGGTCTGCTGAAAAGAAACAAAAACTTCAACGGACCCTGAGTAACAAAAAATCGGTCCTTCGAGCCGGATATTCAGTTTTGTATAAGGATATCGAAACGATCGATATTAATACAAAATTGCATTTTTTATCCTAGGGAAATGTCCAATCTCGCCTCGTACCATGGAAACGTGCGGCAAAAACGTTGGTAAGCGAGGTAGATAAACATTTCCTTGTAGTGGGCATGTCCCGCGCATGACGAATAAATCTTGATGTCGTCGCTGCAGATAGCTGTAATGTATGGAATATTGTCCCTCACTCATTTGCTAGATAGGACATGGGGTTTTTATATAGTATTTCTTGTGGAAGGACTTTGTAGAAAGTAGTATTTTGCTCTAAAATATTTTCATGATATTTTATTTCGTCACGGAACGGATTAAATTCGGACACCCCTCGGCGGTATTTTTTTTTCTTATAAAAAAGGAATTTATTCCTAATCAGCCATCCCCGTAATACCTACTGTTTCATTGATAGTGTGCCATATAATCGTTTACTCTTTACGACTTTTAAGTCATCTGGTTTATCAATATGCAAACTATTCTCTTAAGATATTCATCATACCAAGTAGGCGCTTGTGCACTACATACATTACTGCATAACCTTTTACCACGTCTTTTATTTTATTTTTATTTATACTCCAGTCAGAAACATTAGAATTCCTTTATAAATAAAATAAATAAAAAAACATTTAATAACATGAAGTTACGAGTCAATGGGCACATCTTCCAGAATGACACGATCATTACATTGATCTTATTTCTCCCATCATAACAATAATAACGCTTGTTAACCACAAACAAAAAAAAAACAAAACAGGAGCTATTGTATTACAAGCATTCTCAATTCAAATTAAACACCCTGTCTTTACCGCATGACAGATGAACTGACAGAGCAGCCAACATCAAGATGCCAACATCGATAATCTACAGTCCGTCAACCTTTGTCTATGGTTTATTTTTAGCTGGCAACACCGCTAATGGTGTCCGAGGTGTAGTGACGCTAAGTTGACAGGGCGTAGATTCTAGATGGTAACATTAATAAATAGTTTTCGAGTTGAAAAGTTTGATTCTATTTCGATTCGAAAGATAACGTTATTTTTGAAGAAATTATACCAAGATTACCAAGTTAAGTTTGCAGCGAATTGGCAGAACAGTGCTATCAAATTCGTTGGCAAATATAAGTATATTGGTGTCTGGCCCTATATACGAAAAAACACAAATATCTGAAATATCACACCAGTGGTAAGAGGGGTCTTAAAAAATAGTTTAAACCTTTACATGAAATGAGGGATAAGGTAAGGGGGATTAAGAAAATTTCGCAATTTAATCCTACTTCTACAGAAGATACGGGAAGGTTATTTAAAATCACTCTTGGCATTCAAAGACTCAAATTGTCAGTTAACCTATCTAATATAAATACTGCTCTCTTTTGCTCCACGGATAGCATTCATTTAGTTCCCATAATTACTACAAGATCCGCCGATTAGAAGTAGAGTGGCATGTCAATGCCGATACTAATTTATCAATGACTTACCTATATCACTTTCAATATCGATCTGGGATAAACCTTCAGTGTACATAATTTGAGAATTCTTGGATTTTTCTGTCAATTAAGAGTCACAAAAAGCCACCGCTGCGTGATTTTGATTGGAAATTGAATAGGAGAATTTATAACAGATAGTTTTTGGAACAATATGCGGTAAAGGGTTAAATTGTAGAATTTAATGAAAGCGCCATTTTCTTCGTAACTGTCAAATTTTTGACATAAAAAAATAAAATTTTGAAAAAACCCCCGATCGCGACAGAGTGGACCGATTTTTATAAAACATGGCTAAGAACACTCCGGACTAACTCAGCTTTCAAACAAAAGAAACTAAATCGAAATCGGTTCATCCGTTCGGGAGCTATGACGCCACATACAGACACACCACAGACAGACAGACAAACAGACAGACAGACACGTCCAACTTATAACACCCCGCCGTTTTTATCTCGGGGGTTAAAAAGCTTAAACATGGGAACAATTTTGTATAGAAATGTTTAAATTCCATTTTATTAAATTCCTAGATTTTTTCATTATATTACTGCGCCCGAGTCTCACTGAATTAGATAGTTACAGCCTGGCAAACAGACTTACAGACAGAGTCGCACCATAAGGGTGCTTTTTGTACCTTTTTGGTACGGAACCCTAAAAAAGGAGAAATTGAAAGTGACCACATCATGGTGTCATCTCATTTTCTCGCACGATGAGGGTTGGAAAGATGTTGCCAAGTTTTTAATTTTTACTCTTTTAACCCCCGACGCAAAAACGACGGGGTGTTATAAGTTTGACGTGTCTGTCTGTCTGTTTGTCTGTCTGTCTGTGTGTGTTTGTCTGTCTGTGGCATCGTAGCTCCCGAACGGATGAACCGATTTTGATTTAGTTTTTTTTGTCTGAAAGCGGAGTTAGTCGGGAGTGTTCTTAGCCATGTTTCATGAAAATCAGTCTACTATGTCGCGGTCGGGGGTTTTTTCAAAATTTTAATTTTATGGTTAGGTTATTTGCCAAGCTGTGTAGTAAGTTTTACATTGATACACGGAACCCTCTAAGGGCATTCACAGACTAATAACAGTTATGAAGGCGGCGACAGGCCAAGATCAATCACGATGCCATACATAATGCATGTTATGTTTTATTTATGAACTTTATCGCTGTGATATCAGAAAATCAATTTCGTGCTCGAGCAACTCGTATTTGACATTTGAACGAATTACCAACGGTTTGACTGTTATGTCATTTTGAATTGTGAAATCTGGGCCATTCTTTTAAAAGTTATAAGTACAAGTTTTATTTGTTCCTTTATTTATATCTCTAATTTATGCCTAATTATAATAACGAGCTGTTCTGATCCTAATAGGAGATATTTCCTAAAATTTTAATATTTTTCTTTCATTCTGTTACCGCCAAACAAAGTTTGTGAAAAATGAGAAAATATGGTAACGGAATTGATCAAATGTTGCGTTTTCTTTACAGACGGAATTGGAATTTTCAATCATAAGTCGAATTCAGAAGCATAAGTTATTTACTTGGTAATACTTATATGTATCTAATTTATTTCTGCTTTAGTTATTTATATCTTTTATGTATTGGCGCGCGGGAGTAATGACGATAATGAAATAGAAAAAAAAATATTTCTGATATCCGTGTTCGAATTTACCTAAAACTGGTTCTTCAAAAGTAGACTCATAGATAAATGTTATTACGAGTCTTCTTGGGCATTACATTGAGCGTAATCCGATTCAGATCATTCAAACGTAAATTCAAGTACGACTGATCAGCTACCAAACCCTATTCGATGATGGATCACACTCCTTATCACACAGTTGGTGATCGGTCACGGCCCGATGGCTATCGGAATCTGACGCGGCCGATGCACGACTATTTTAATTGGTCCCGATGCCACAGATAAAAACAAGATGGCAGCCGGGACACGTGTTCGGTTAGTTCGACACGTCCGGATCAAGTTTGGGTGAATTACGCTTTGTTTAGCTGTCGTTTTGAGTATATTTAACCAGCACATGATTGCCGCGTGAGTATGTCGCCGCGAGATAGACTACTCGTCCTTATGTCATTAATACAATTAGAAGAAGACTTGTCATCTATCTCGCGGCGACATACTCTCGCGGCAATCATGTCCTAGAACTACATCGACTCGGTGGCAAAGTGAGCTGGAAATCAACACGCTCAACTTGTCAGTGAATAACGCCGCGAAATTCAAATTGTCTATGGCATGTCAAAATTTGCATATTTTTTTTATTTGCTGCTTTTTTTGTTGAAAAAGTCGCTGTACTGAATAGGTTTGCTTAGTGCTGAATGGTCGTGATATAAGTGTTCCATTTTTTAGTACGAAAGTAGACACCAATTTTGAGCACCGACTTTAACACATCAAAAATAAAAAACAGAGACATTAATCCAAATAAATGTTCTCGCTTCTAAAAGTTCTAAATTTCAAATAACCGTGTAGAGTTTAGTCCGACATACCTACATAATAAAATTTTATTGATTTATTAAACATGTAACGAGGAGCATTTTCATTACTTACTTTTATAATTTTTTGAGTTACCCGGTTTTACATGTTGAATATGTCAGTGTCTCACGGTAGTTTTATTATTAAAATAATTAATTGATTATTCAAATAAAACAAAACATGGAAAGAAACCCTTCTTATAGATTTACAGGAAGCTACTTTATCTTGTGAGCAAGTATGTTAATGCGATAAGTCCTTATAAACAAACATATGCGTACTATCGATCGTATGTAACTATAGCTACACTACTTCCTACCAAAAACTGGTTCTGTTTACCTATTTAAAATTGTAAATATAGAACGTTCCTTTTGAGTAATAACTTACCTACCTACTCGTACGATATTTACAGTGGTAAGGAACTACAGATAGCCTCACAAATCTCTGGAATAACCTTTACATTATTGTATAATTCAGTATAAGGTACTTGAACGCTGAGTTATTGCGATTGCAAGCATGTCTGCTCCCACGAGATGCATGGCGCAACAAAGCCTTTGATAGTTCTATGACTAGTCAAAACTATGCGGGCGAATTATGCATCGCATGCTTCTCTCATTTAAAGCCTTCGCTGACATGTTTATAAAGACAAAGGTTACAGATGAATATCATTTTAACGTTAACGAAACGAGCTGCAGCGCGCGGCTAAACGACACCCAGTCACGCCATCTATCTGATTCTACGTACAACCTTTCACCGAACAATCGCTTTATAACTTATTTAGCGAACACTAACGAACTCCGATAACTCGAGTATGACGGCGCATACTCTAACGGCCAATCGCGCGTCACCAAACATCGGCCGGCCAATCAGCGCGCGCTAGGATAGCGTGACCCGAACGCAATCCGATTCGAGTCGTATTCGTTACCGAGAGATGGCGCGCGCCCAATCGTCGCGTCCATCGCGCTGTCGTGCCCATATAATGATCTTCACAGGGCCAGGAGAATGAAGTTGAGCCTCTCATTAATTGGCGTTTTGAGAGATCGCTGCGCGAAAGATAGGTTAATTCCTCGCTCGGTCGAGATCCTTGTCGCTGAAAAAGGAAGGTGAGCGAGCATTTTCTGGAAATCAGATCCAATTACATGTGCCCGTTAAGGTTTTGTTCTGTTTGCGCGCGATATTGATGGACTAGCTCGCTATTATCGGGGAACATTTCTCGCATTTGTTAACATGTACTGCCCCACCCACGCGGCGACATTTACATAGCGCGAGCACGTCTCAATTAGGAGCGTAATGTATGCCTCGACTCGAGCCTGGATCTGACTGACGCCGACTGATAGCGCGAAACGTGACGGGTGACGACTATCACCCGCTTCCCCGACACTAATAGGAGCCGATATTGGGCTCGATACTTTTTGTTTGCATATCCATTAGCGTCTATCCGCCCACTGCTTAATAAATTATGTAAATTTCATCTTTCTTATTTCAGGTGAGGACGAGGAATGGGGAAACGAGAGCGAGGCGATGCCAGGAGAACCTCGCACGCCGAGCTCGGGAGGAGAGCGGGCCGCGTCGAGCGGCGGCGCGTCGCCTGCGTCGGCGTCGGGCGGCTCCCCGGCCGCCTCGCCGCCGCGCCTGCGCCTCAACACCAGCCTCGCCACTGACCCCGCGCTGGCGCCCTCAGCCGCGCCCGTCAAACGCGAGCTGCCTTCACCCTCGCCCCCGCTGCCACCGGCAACCACGCAAGCGCAAGCCAGGGACTACCTCGCTCTGACGGCTGCAGCAGCGGCGTTCCCTGCGCTCTTTCCGGTCGCACCGACCGGCTACATGTGCCAGCCGTGCGGCATTCGCTATTCCTCTCTAAGTACACTGCAAGCCCACCAGGAGCATTACTGCTCCAACAGACGGCCAAAGCCTTCCGAATCTGTAGAACCGGGCGCTGATGCCGCAGGAGATGAATCCAGTAGCGATGCGAAGACTCCGAGACGTACAGGAAAGCAATACGCTTGCACCTACTGCTCTTATAGCGCTGATAAGAAAGTCAGCCTTAACAGACATATGCGAATGCATTCTTCTTCCCCAGTTAGCAGCGGGACTCCTGTCCCGACTCCGACATCTAACGGGGAAGCTACCGAAGGCCAACCGTCGCCCGACCGGTACTGTGCCGACTGTGATATAAGATTCAGCTCGATCCAAACTTATAGAGCTCATAAAACACACTATTGCAGCACTAGACAGGTGGTTAAACCTGCTGTGCCTTCAGCTAGAGGAAGTTCAGTAACCTCAGGGTCTGCGCCGCCATCCCCTGGCGCTACACCACCCGCTCAAAACCAGTATGCGCTAGCACTGCCGACTAACCCTATACTCATCGTCCCGTACTCACTGCTGCGGGGCGCGAGCACTCTTCCGGGAGCAACTCTGCCAGACCCCGACACGCCGTGTTTTTTACTGCCAAACGGCACATTCCAACCGCTCAGCCGAGCTATACCAAATATGAATTCAGACGGAAAAGAAGCCGAAGTTTTAAAGTCAGCCAATAGACCTCGAGACACTTTGAAGGATGGTGGCACTCCTTTGGATTTAAGCGTGCGGCGGACTCCTGAATCAGTGGGTACTGACGAGCATGAGAAGGAAAACAGACTGCGATCCGCGACGCCCGAGCAGATTGTCTGCGCACCCTCGCTCCCGGGGTCTCCCGGCACGCCGTCGCCACAGCGTCGATCATCATCTCCTACCGGAGAGAGCTCACCAAAGCGCCGACGACGAGACTCCAGAGGGCCAACGCCAAAACCCCCAAGCGTTCCCTCCCCGCCCGAGGGAAAGTTCATTCCCGTGCCACCTGCACTTATGCCGCCAGCTCTAGCCATGCGTCTAGCTTCTGACTTGCCGCTGTCGGCCGCTTCTCCCCAAGTTCTAGTCAAGCAAGGTGTCTCTAAATGCAAAGAATGCAACATCGTCTTCTGCAAATATGAAAATTATCGCGTGCATAAACAACACTACTGCAACTCAGGCGGGGACGAGCGGGTATTGAGTCCGGCGCCTCCGGAGCCCGGGCCACCGCCTCAGTACCGCCAGCTGTACTGTTTGGCTTGCGGGATCCACTTCAGTTCTTTGGACAACTTGGCGACGCATCAGAGCTTCTACTGCACGAAGCGCGAGACGCGTTCGCCGCGCTCCGTCCCGGAGGCGCCGCGGCCGGCGTCGGGGCGGAGGGGGTGGAAGTGCCCGTGCTGCGACGTGGTGTCGCCGACGGCGGCGGCGGCGCAGCGCCACATGGAGGCGCACGCGGGCGTCAAGGCCTTCCGCTGCACCATCTGCCGTTACCGCGGCAACACGCTGCGCGGGATGCGGACCCACATACGAATGCACTTCCCGAAGAAGCCTGCTGACTTGCAGGTTGGTTGTCACTTCATAATATTACTACTACTAATTTTTCACTTTATTTGGTAAACACCTACTAACTCATGATCAAATACCGTCCTTGATAAATATTGGTGATCGCTAGATTCTTTTCTAAAATTAACAAAAACGAACTTACTGGGTCCTTTCCAATTTCTCTAACGCAGTAACTTGACAGCATTATTATTCTCGTGATGCAATATTTACTTCTTAAGAACTTACCTGAAAAGATATCGAAATAGATAATTTAATTTTTAAAGAATTAATTCCTACCTACAGGTGACTGGCGACCTATAAGAACGTCGAAGACTAATACCTATCTTAGGAACGCTTCTCCTTATCATGTAATTATATATTTCGATTACCTACCTGCTAAAAAAGCAAATAAAGTTCAAGATCTTATACATCTGTGCACATATTTCAACCAACTTTTTTTTTATAAATTTCAGGAGGAAAGCTACATAGCCTGCGTGATCGAAGACGACAATCGCGAGGCAACATCCCCGGCCCCCGCCGTCGGCGAGCGCGTCCACCGTTGCAGTTCCTGCGCGTACACCTCCACCTATCGCGGCAACGTGGTCCGCCACGCGCGCCTGGTCCACGCCACCGACGAACCCGAGCCCGAGGAAACCTCCCCCGTCCCCCCCGTCCCCCCCGTCGACATCAAAAAAGAACCAGAAACAGAAGAAGAAACACCCAACTACTGCAAATCCTGCGACATCTCATTCAAATACGTCAACACCTATAAAGCGCATAAGCAGTTTTACTGCACGGCCAATAACCAAGATGCCGCGGCTAATAACAATGTGCCAGCAGCGCTGCCAACCGCACGCGTCAACGAAGTGCTTTGAACGTTGCGTTCGATTTTCAAAAGTGTAGAATAGACCGGTCATAGATAGGTCTTTGAAATGTAGTGTCATTATCAAGTAGCGACTCACTTTTGACGCAATTACTGTTAAACAGAGAATTCAATTTGTACTTATATCTCGTTTTAACTTGTATCAGCGTCTTTCTCTGCAGAGTTGCAACTTGATTACGCTTGGTTAGAAATAAGTGATTGTATCTAAAACTTTTGGATCTAGGTATATTATATCATGTGCAATAATTGAAATAATCGATATAATTATACTGCATATCAACGCCAAATTTGACGGTTTGAATTAATTTCTTTGGACGTAACGGCTTATGTAAATAGCTCTCATTATATAGTTTTTTTGTTACTGTTATATATAATTAAAGTTAATCGTGTATGTATTAGTTAACGTTAAAAATTACCAAATTGTAAATATTAAAATGTGTAAAGATATTATTACATCGTAACGAAATTTTATTACCATTTGTTCTAAGCAATTGTTCTGTTGTTAATTTTGTTTAATATTATTATTAAGAAACTGAGTATTTAAAGACGTACTCAATACAGGTACATTACTTACAGTGCTATAGCTATCAGTAAACTAAATATAATAATGGTTTCACCAAAAATGTGACATGAACGACACTAATTTTGAACAAATCAAGTCAAAGTAAACTTGCAATATACCTGTTCAGTAGAACACACCTTCTATCGTAAAACAATAATAAATTCAGGTACCTACTTACTATATCGCGCGTATCTCACTTTAACGGATACCTCTCGTTTTTACAGGATTATCTTGATATATACCTAATAATATAGTATATGTATGTATATTTGTATGTCTTATCCCTTAAATAGTGCATATTTGGATACAAAAATAAAATAAAGCATACTTCACATCAATCACGTTACATTTTTTAGGGAACCACATACCTACATACATAACATGTAAATATCTTTTTATAGATACAACCTGAGCTGCATTTTCAGTTTAGGAACGTACCCCGAACAGTTCCGTTGCACGCAAAACTATATTAAAAAAAACCTTTGAATAAAATAAGGAATTAAGATAAATACCATGTTTTGTCAATGCCAAAGCATCACTAGCGTATCTTATGCATTTATAGCTATCTCACTAATATAGTTATAGAATAATAAACACAAGACTTATCTGTAGAATTGTAAATTGTCAATGTGTTGTCTCGAAATGTTTACGTTCAGGGTTTTAAAAAGTAACGAAAAGTATGATTACTAGCTTTACGAAAAATAAAACTTGTCTATGCTACAGTATAAGAAACCCACCAAACCAAAACCGAGAATTTATGAATAAGCTGGCAATATTGGTGGTTATTCTTTTTTTTTGGATTTTATGGCCTGGTTACGAGACCTTTAAGCCAATGGTGGTTATTCCCGCAAATGTCAGTGTTGCCAGTTATAAATTGTAAAACTTTAATCATCTGTGACAGAACTCAGACAAAAAAATGTTTTGATAATATATTTACGGCCAAAAATATTAAAAAGACACATCTCAAGCTAGTATCATATGGTTTCATTACTTTTATCATAATTATATAACCGAATTTAGTCTACTTCGTTATTATCAACCAGAAACTAAAAATAAGTTTAAAATCAAAGTAACGTCAATTTAAAACAAAAGTGTAACCGTTAACTTTTGGATTTAAACTTAACCATAATAAAAGGTTGTCATTTAAATCATAATCTTCCATCAATATAGTTGGACTGTCAATAAATATTGACTTTGTATCGATATAAGTAATTTTTGTTTATTTATTCTTACTTGACTACCTAATGAATTCCCGAATTTTGTTATCGTATTTCAAATCGTAAAAAAATGGATGGATGTTTCTTCTATTAGGATATAAACAGTTCGTTAGTAAAAAATATTTTAAATTAATCTAAGATGAAACAATTAAAAAACTAAGTTCTTAAGTTATAGTTAAGAAAATAACTGAGTCAAGTAAGACTAAATCAGCAAAAAAAGTACTCTGTTCTTGTAGCTTTGTAAAAACACGTTATGTACGTTGACGTGCAGCCTGGCAAAAAAAGAGTAGCAAATAATAGGGGCGCCACCGTCTATGTAAATCCTTTTGCATATGGCAACTATTTGGACACCTTTCAATGAGCAGTTAAGTCCATAAAAAAAATAGTTTTTTTTTACTCTTTTTTTGTCAAGCTGTGGTCCACGTGTTTCCGCGGCCACAGAGTAACGTAAATCATGACATTGTTACGAATTGCATCTGATAACGTGCCATAATCTGTGTTCTCAGAAATAGTTGTAATCTAAGACATCTCGAATAACTGGAAACTACCTTGTGTTTCTGAAGGAATTACAAGTATAATTTCGTTTTTTTTTTAGGAATAGTTTGGCAAACCATTTCTGTCAGTACTCAGTAGGAAAAAAATCGACAATTTCACACTGTGTACGCGCGAAGCAAATATCTCATGTCGCAGCGAAAAATTTGAAAATGGTTTGACAAATAATTTCTGTCAGTAGATAAAAATCTGGCAACTTGAATTTCTTGTATTAGGTATTCTTTTTTTTATACTGCACACAACTTTGTAATTTAAATTAGTTCACTTGTAGTTTTTAGGGTTCCGTAGTCAACTAGGAACCCTTATAGTTTCGCCATGTCTGTCTGTCCGTCCGTCCGTCCGTCCGTCCGTCCGTCCGTCCGTCCGTCCGTCCGTCCGCGGATAATCTCAGTAACCGTAAGCACTAGAAAGCTGAAATTTGGTACCAATACGTATATCAATCACGCCAACAAAGTGCAAAAATAAAAAATGGAAAAAAATGTTTTATTAGGGTACCCCCCCTACATGTAAAGTGGGGGCTGATATTTTTTTTCATTCCAACCCCAACGTGTGATATATTGTTGGATAGGTATTTAAAAATGAATAAGGGTTTACTAAGACCGTTTTTTGATAATATTAATATTTTCGGAAATAATCGCTCCTAAAGGAAAAAAAGTGCGTCCCCCCCCCCTCTAACTTTTGAACCATATGTTTAAAAAATATGAAAAAAATCACAAAAGTAGAACTTTATAAATACTTTCTAGGAAAATTGTTTTGAACTTGATAGGTTCAGTAGTTTTTGAGAAAAATACGAAAAACTACGGAACCCTACACTGAGCGTGGCCCGACACGCTCTTGGCCGGTTTTTTTAATTCTATATCTAAGAACATCTTATAGGTACTTGTACCTAACTATTTGATTTGTTTTTATTATTTCATTAAAGACTCATAAAACACAAGGTAGCAAAAAGTAAGCTGTATTTAAACTAAAACATGAATTTATTTCACAATTTCACTTGTTATTAAATCGACTTTGAGGCATTGCAATAGGATAGCTTTTTAAGTGTCATTGTGAAATAAGTTATATTATAGGATATTCTTAAGATGTTGATTAGGAGTGGTTCTATATATTTTATATAAATAATTCTCTTTCACAAACTTTAGGATTATTTAGAAACGGTCACCAACACGCAGTATATAGAAATAATGGCAGATAACCTCTACTGGTGCCATTTATACTGTAACATACTTCTACCGACCAACCCCTTCGTGAATTTTGTCGACTTTTTAAATTTCGATCGCTCGTTTTCGTTACTCGAAAAGCTGCAGAAAATTCTATTTTTGAAATATGAGCAATTAAGTGAATTTTGTAGATTGCTGAGAACAAGCAAATGAGAACTTAGGAATCTACAAAATTCACTAGATTATTGAACTATTTAAGTATTAAGATTTAAAAGTATATTGAAGTTCGTGAAAGATAAATATTTATGCAAATGTGTAGAAACACCCTAAAGTGATAATACGTGTAATTATGAATCATTAACTTGAGTAGGCCTACAATGATATTGTAAAATACGCCAGACAATAAATTATTTATCACATATTAATAACTTGTTTTCTTTTTCACCCTTATTTAATCAAAAAACATCTTAAAGCATGATTGGAGGTGTCATCTCGAGGACGCGTTCTTTGCCGGCGACGTAAGGTTTGTGAGCAACTGATCAAAAGAAACCTACTGCTATGCCAGTGATACGTATGTGACTTCAAACAAAACCGACCTATGCCGACTTCACCGCAGTTATGTTCAAAATGTTCATAACTATTTTTGGATGTATAGGTACCGCTGGCATAGGAATGATAATTTAGTAGTTTCTACGGGCATACTGTAGGCTTTTAGTAAAACAATGCCGGGGAGGAATGTGATGATTGATTGATTGATTGATAAGAGTT
This sequence comes from Leguminivora glycinivorella, assembly GCF_023078275.1. NCBI lineage: Eukaryota > Metazoa > Arthropoda > Insecta > Lepidoptera > Tortricidae > Leguminivora > Leguminivora glycinivorella. Next base: position 5,976,012 of record NC_062976.1, read on the forward strand.
TAGATAAGCATTTCTTCATCATGTTCTAACTACATTTATCAACTACTTTCTGTACAATTGAATACGTTAGTTTCTACACTAGTGATATGATAGCCGTAGGTACAGCCGGCATATTATACTTCTAATTTTATCACTTATCTATGTGGATAAAGTATCCGTCACGCTTTAGCAAGTACGTCAGTGTGAGAGTGACAGATGTCTTATCCATGTGGATAAGTGATAAAATTGGAAGCATGCTACGTCGGCAGGTCTAACTAAATCATCATCATCATATCAGCCGAAAGACGTCCACTGCTGGACATAGGCCTCCCCCAAAGATTGCCACAATGAACTGTCCTGCGCCACCCGCATCCAGCGGACTCCTGCGACCTTCACCAGGTCATCAGTCTACCTTGTGGGGGGCCTACCCTCGCTGCGCCTTCCGGTACGCGGTCGCCACTCGAGAACCTTTCCGCCCCAACGCCATCGGTTCTACGTGCAATGTGCCCCGCCCACTGCCACTTAAGTTTAGCGATTCGGAGGGCCATATCGGTTACTTTAGTTGTGTTGCGGATGGTCTCATTTCTGATACGATCTCGCAAAGAGACTCCTAGCATAGCCCACTTCATTGCCCTTTGGGTGACCTTGAGCTTTCTAAATAAACTAACGTCTAACTAAATAAAACAACGTAAGTATAACAAAACGCTTATATTCGAATGACTCTTACAGCTAACCTCAAGCCACAGCTCAGTCCGGTTCGTCCGAGGAGTATTGCTCTCGAAACTGCTGCGTATCTTCCTCTTGCCCGTAGTAGAAACCGTCATCACTGTCGTCTTTGTAGCCCTTCGCGTCCACATCCTGGAAAAATACAATACTGATGACAACTACATAAAAAAAAGGCATAGTTCTGTTTAGTCCGTCAATTAGATCGTCCAAAAATACTGAACATATTTTTGGCTTTTTCTAATTAATGAAAAAATACAAAGATATAGAGCATCAAAGTTCCGAAGTGGGGGCTTGTGACGTCACTTCTAAGTAAAAATTGTACTGTCTGTAATTGTAATTGTCTTCAGCGCACTGTACCGTCGTCATTTTTCGTTTACGAGAAAAATGAAAAAATACGTGTCTAAAATTCTTTGATAATCTAACTGACGGACTAATTAGTTTTTTTAGTCGTCTCGCCCATTATTATCATTATGACTTTCGGTATTCTGCAGAATGTATCCAGATAGGTTGGGTTCAATTGGCTAATGACCATGACTGGACACCGCCGATTAGCCGGGGCAGAGGTAGACCAAAGAAGAGATGGCGGGATGATAAATTTTATAGGTGGGTCAGATTTACACCAAAAATCCATTTTTACTAGAATGCTGATGGCCATATCACACGCTATTTTAAAGGACAGGTAGCGGGCCGGATAAAATCCTTTCGCGGGCCGTACTTTACCCACCACAAAAAACATATGTAACTCCGTATAGACAGATAAAGTCTAAGAAAAAAGCGTACCTCAAAGCCATAGAGATAAAGGTACCGTGGCCTAGATGGCGTTACACCTTCGGGGTTACGGTCGGCTAGATGGCGCTAATATTCATACCTGACATTTTAACACATATCAAGCTAAGAATATGGGCCAATTTGTCAAATCTGACGTTCAAAAGTTTTAAACCTGTGTTGAGAGATGGCAGTCTATGCACTGTGATTACACATTTTACTTTCACAGTAACTCTCTATAACACTCGATCCTCTTTGCCCACCACTGACATAAGAGTGTTAAGAAGAACAAAACATTCTTTGACAGTCGACTACTCACGTCGATTTCTCTGCAGTATGCAAACTCCTTCCCCGTTCCCTTGCCGCCTGCCAAAACGCGCGCCTTATACGCCGCATAGGCCGCGCCGTAACGAAGCGCATCTTCGTTATTTATATCAGCGGGCCCGTCGTATATGTGATCTTCGCCGGCGTCGCTTGATAGGTCCGATTCTGCGAACAAGTGTATAAAAAATAAATATTGTAGCGAGACAGAATAACATTACCACGCACGAGCGCGCGGGCTCGAATACTTTCTCACTCGCACACTACTACCTGTCGCGCTCAGCGGACCGACCGACCCGAGCGCGAGCGAAGTAACTACTCCGAGCGGCGCGGGGAGCGCGGCGCCTCGGCCTCCGGAAATAAAAGCCGCAGCGCGGCCGCCGATCGTCAGTTGTTAGCTAGTGGTCTAGCTTGGGAGACGGCCTCTGCTATGCCCCAAGTCCAACCAACAAATGAAGCACGGGTCGAGACCGTCTACACGGACCGCCCATAAGCTTCATAATCGGTTGGCCTTTGGTCTTGCAGTGGTCGTAACCAATAAACAACTGGTTCCTAGTATGGCGTCTTATTCCGCCCCCCTACAATATATAAAAAGCGAATTTAACCATCCCCTTTCATCCCGAGGGTGTCGTAGAAATCGACTGTGGAATATGGGTTACATTGTGGTGTAAACAATGGGCAGGTACCTGACACTGCAATATCATAATTTCGTTTTCTTTGACTCCTTAATTGCCAAGAGTGGCACTGAAAATTGAGCAGTTTCCTATGCCGAGTTTACGTTATTTAAAAAGTGAATTAGAAAATGGAAAGGTACTACTAGTACTTATACAATTAATACAAGAGATTAGTTATAAAATGGGGGTTGAGTTGCACCACGTCTGTAGGAATTACCCACTGCTTTACTGCCAGGTAGTACTTATACAATTAATACAAGAGATTAGTTATAAAATGGGGGTCGAGTTGCACCAAGTCTGTAGGAATTACCCACTGCTTTGCTGCCAGGTAGTACTTATACAATTAATACAAGAGATTAGTTATAAAATGGGGGTCGAGTTGCACCACGTCTGTAGGAATTACCCACTGCTTTGCTGCCAGGTAGTACTTATACAATTAATACAAGAGATTAGTTATAAAATGGGGGTCGAGTTGCACCACGTCTGTAGGAATTACCCACTGCTTTGCTGCCCTAAGTGATACCCCTGAAGTGAAGTGTACTTTTCTGTTTTCTTCCAGGCTTTTAGGACACAAGTTTTCTTTAGTTTATAAGATCATAATAAAATAAAACTATGGAAATGGATTAAAACGCGTATACTGAATTTACAATTCATCCTGACATTTCGAACACTTTACAGCATTCATGGTCAACGGGTGACTGAGGAAAAAAATTACAATGTGCAAAAGCTACCCACATACAAGAAATATTAACGAACCATGACTACAAATAATATAGATTTTTAAGGCAGGTTCACACACTACTAATAAAACTTATACAATATTCTAAAAAATTACCAAAATCATAATAATTTCCACAGCTTTATCATAATTATTGTTGCCAAATAATTTCCGCACCAGGTGTCGAGACTTGAATCCCTCAATACACTCTGGAATCTATTTCGTAATCCCTCGATATGCTCAGGATTTTATTATAAAACACGGTTTTTCAGGATGAAACACAGGTACTTACTGCCAACTTTGTTTTGTTCCCTTATAACACAACTATGTTTAACTTCACTAAGACTATAATGAATAGTTAAAAAAATCTTGCAACATCAACTCAAAATCATTGGAATCTGTCAGCCTCATAAAAAGAATGTACTACATAAGTACATACCTATCCCGCACCTCTCCACAGCGCGCACCATATCTTCCTCATCAATGCTATCCTCCTCCTCGTCGGGGTAGTCGTTCCGCCAGTTGTTCTCGTCGTTCGAGTCGTCGTCGTCGTCCGCGTCGTCCGACGACTGCTCGCCGTTGTCGCGGTACGTGCCGAATATTAAGTCTGTTTCGTAGTGTTCTATACTGTAATTTGAAAAATAGGGTATGATATTAGCCAATTTCATTTGTGAAATATTTTTTTGCAAGCTGGCCTTGACAATTTTATATTAATTAGGCATAAATGTCAAAACTTAAGGTGCATACTCACTGAGGTACAGCGGGGCAAATCTCGACTGGGGGTCAAATATAACTGGTCCATTTTTTCCATGTTTTACAATGTTTGCATTATTAAAATAGAGTGTCCACCGGTTATATATGGTAGGCGTGTTCAGTGGATACATGTAGAACTCAACATCATAGTGTAATTAATAGTGGATAAAATGGATTAGTTACAATTGTCTCCCAGTCGAGATTTGATGTACCTTTGTAAATAATATACCTATGTACCTAATTGTAAGACTGACGATGTATAATTAATACAAATAAATGAATATGAATATGAATAATATGAATACCTTATACATATTTATTTCACCCATACACATGGTTTCTAAACAAAGTTTCTAATGAGAAACGTTGTTTATAGTGAATTACGCACCTTTAGTGAATTTTGAAACCCTGCCTAAAATAGGATGAGAAATATGCTCCTTATACCCTTATAAGACTTAAGATCAATTTTATTAAACAAAATTTGCTATTGAAGTTAAGGTAAACTTAATATTTTTCCCACTCAGAATCACGAGCCCTTTCTATCCTACTAGGTGAAAAAAAGCGACACAAATTTAATTTTTCCACTTATGCCCGGTTATGGATGAGATTTTGGTGGCTCAGTTGGTTGTGTGCTGAGTATCAATTCCAGACAATATGAGTTCAAGTATTTTTTCTATCTTCAAAATAGTTTTATCTCTTTTCAGGGACAGATTTACCCCCTTATTCATAAACGTTCACTAAAATTATCAAGCCGCTAAAGTTTGTTTGTCCCTTTCCGATGTATTGGTGTGATAGAAAGGGACAAACAAACTTTATTGGCTTGATAACTTTAGTGAATAAGGGGGTTAGAATGTATAGCAACTCTACATGTAAAAGTGTTACCTGACTAAATTATCCAACATGGATATATCAAAGTCCTGCTTGGCGGCAGTGTACAGATCATAAGCGTATTGCTCATCCTCCTTCTGGTCCTTCCGTTCTAAGTCAACCAGATCAAACTCATCTGACGCTTCTTTCAGGCCTCGGTGGCAGTTTACCACTTCATATCTGAAATATGAATAGAGAATATGTTATCGGGACTGATATTAGATATTAAATTGACTAATTTAATTCCTCAGTTCCTGCAGAATTGAGAATTAAAATTAATTCTTCATTTGCAACTTCATGATTGCTTTTACCTTCAGACCCAGGAATTATGTAAAATATAGCAGTAACATATCAGAAACTCAGAAAATATATCCATTACAAAATAATGAAATGCTGTATTGGATGAAGTTACAAAAAAAAACTATTTGATGGTTTGCCAAATATTAGTCACTAGCGACCCGCCCCGGCTTCGCACGGGTACTATACCTACATATAAACCTTCCTCTAGAATCACTCTATCTATTACAAAAAACCGCATCAAAATCCGTTGCGTAGTTTTAAAGATTTAAGCATACATAGGGACATAGGGACAGAGAAAGCGACTTTGTTTTATACTATGTAGTGATATTACTGATACCTGTTTCCAGATGATGCCACCTTCCTTTCTTTTCGAAGTTTGTCAATAATATCAGTAACATTGTGTGTTGATTTCAACTTTGCATCTGTTTTTGGTACTATGTCTTTCACATTTGCAGTTTCCTATAAAAAATACAGAAAATTTACATTGATAAATGATGAATATGTGAATATGATAAACTAACATAGCTTTAGTATGAGTGTGATGGTAAAACTTTACACAAATTACATTCCTAGTCAGCAAATAAGTAACGTCTTGTTTCATCTCGGTCAAAAATTAAAAGTGAGTTGAGTTCAAGAACCCTGTCTCATATCACGTTAATAAGCTTGTAAGTTATAGTTCCTTGCGAAAGCACGTTACCTGATTGTCAACCGTGCCTCTAAACACAAACAGTGACGGTGAAACCTCCTCGACGTCAGTCTTCATGCGCTTACACATGAGAACCAAGGCATCCTGCGGATTGTCCTCAAGATGACGTTTTACGCGCAATATTGTTGAAGTAGCCATTGTTACGTACTCGTGCGTTTTTGTAGGATATAAAGACACTAACTGGTTGATTCACTGCAATAACTATATCCTCTAAACATGGTAAAACTAATATGATTTCTAACGTGCAGGCACCCGCGAAGCACTCGCAGTATTTAACAAATGTCAATGTCAAAAGTGACGTATCGAATGTCAAATGAAATAGTGACGTCCTTTATTTATTACGATTGTACAGTTAACGTAAAATTAAAATATTTACGTGATATTTACTGATCTTCATTGAAGTGTCGATTGATTGTCCATTGAATTCTATATCTCTCAATACATACTAATCTTGCAAAATTTAACCCTTCTTTCTACAGTAGGCTGTCAAAAATAAAACCTTACGTAAACCGTTTTCGATTCGACGAAATATGGACGAATCGAGCATTTCTCTTACACGACTTATTTTATATTTAGTCTGTGCTTAATTAAAAAAAAGTTTAGTATATGTCATGGCAGTTCATTGAGATTGGTACTACGGAAAATTTCATCAAAATAATAATAAAATCTGAGTCATTCTAACAAAACTTTCTGCAGAAACCTGCAGAGATTAATACCATGGATAACTTAAAGATGTTTAGCTCAATGGGATCGGAGGAAAACTGGAGGACCCCAACCTTTAGACAAGGCGTCGTATCGAAGATGTAAGTTTTAAGATAGATATGTTTTTAAACTATTAAAACCCTACACAAAGAGACCAAACACCAGAGCCAAAAGGGTATGCCCTGGATTTTGTCCCTAAACCTATTTATGCACTGTCTATTGTCTACATAAACATTAAATTGTAATTATATCTTCAGTGAAGAAGTGATCCAGCGTTCAGGCATGCAGGTGGCCAGAAACAGCAGTGAGATGGAGAACCATGTGTTCAACAAGGCGAAGACGCGGGAGGAATACATGAACATGGTGGCCAAGCTCATACTGCATGTCCGGGAGATGTGTAAGTTGATGAAATCTTTCGTTGATGAAAACTTGGTGATGAACTGTGTTTTTTTCTTAATATTTATGCACTATGGTAGTATTTTTTTCAATCTTTCTCATGACTTTGCCACCCATTTTTTTTTTTACATCACAACCCCATTAGTAAATTCTTGCTTTACACTGATAAAGGAGTTTTCAGGCAAGTAACTGGCACACAAAAACACTACACTATGGGAACAAATAATAATTATGAATTCAAGATATTTCTATCATAATCTGGACAACAAAAACCTGTATGAGCTTACTGTACTTCATGTAAAAATGTTCAATATTTATTTACAACAATGATCTATTTTCAGCTGCTCAACCAAAACAGAACCAAGGCCAAGCCATGCAGGGTCCCAACCAAAACCAAGCCGGACCCAACCCCCAGCAGAACCAACAGCCCAACCAGCAAGGACCAAGTCAGCCAGGCTTGGCCCCAGACCCTATCAATGCTTTACAGAACCTGGCATCTCAAGGGACAAGGAATCAGATGATGAATATTGGGCCTCAAGGTAAGCCATGCATCTGTACAATAATTAGAAGTTTTTTCATTAATGTCTGACTGCATAGGGATGACGACTACATAAAAGAAATGGCATTCTGTTTATTCCGTCAGTTAGAGATCGCCCAAAAATTCTGAACACATATTTTTCGCTTTTTCTAATTAATGAAAAAATACAAAGATATAGAGCATCAAAGTTCCAGAGTCCCTTGTGACGTCACTTCTAAGCAAAAATTTTACCTAGGCGTGATGTCACGCGAAACTTCAATGCACTGTACCGTCTTCATTTTTCATTTACGAAAAATAAGAAAAAATACGTGTCTAAAATTCTTTGATAATCGAACTGACGGACTAATTAGTTTTTTTTTAATCGTCTCGCCTATTGTCAGCAGTTTTAGCCAATAAGAATATTGGAATTTCAAACAATTAGTGTTTCAAAATGTTTCATCTAGTTAAGCAAAATTAACGGCAATACAATGTGGCCAGGCTATTTTGATTAGGATAAGCATAATAAGCTTAAGAATATTCACTTATTTTGCTAATTTGATCCACAAAAAATGTGATGTTTAAGGGAAGTCTCTGTTTTTTTTAATGATATAAGCAGCAAACGAGGCAGTTTTATGTTATTTGTTTTACTTTAAGCTGGAAATAAAAGCACAAGTGGACCCACATGGTTTTAAAAATGTAATTTTATCAATCACTCTACATTGCTATATAACAATTTCTACTTTTTCATCAGGACAAATGCAACAGCAAGGTGTAATGGGCCCCAATCCCGGCATGATGCAAGGACAGATGGGTCAGCAGACTATCGTGTCCCAAGGCCAACCACAGACAGCCACCAATCTGCTGCAGACGCTCAACCAGCGGCCGCAGCTCAATATGCTGCAAGGAAAGCTACAGGGCGCTATGGGCATGGTATGTGTTACATTCTCTCTTGTGTCGATCCTGCTGGTATCATCAGATGCTCCCAGGTATGGAGGACAGATGGGTCAGCAGACTAGTGTCTCAAGGTCAACCACAGACAGCTACTAAATCTTCTTCAGACTCAACCAGCGGTCGCAGCTCAATATGCTGCAGGGAAGCTACAGGGCACTATGGTATGTGTAACATTCTCTCTTGTGTTTTTTAGGGTTCCGTAGTCAACTAGGAACCCTTATAGTTTCGCCATGTCTGTCTGTCCGTCCGTCCGTCCGTCCGTCCGTCCGTCCGTCCGCGGATAATCTCAGTAACCGTTAGCACTAGAAAGCTGAAATTTAGTAACAATATGTATATGAATCACGCCAACAAAGTGCAAAAATAAAAAATTGAAAAAAATGTTTTATTAGGGTACCCCCCCTACATGTAAAGTGGGGGCTGATATTTTTTTTCATTCCAACCTCAACGTGTGATATATTGTTGGATAGGTATTTAAAAATGAATAAGGGTTTACTAAGATCGTTTTTTGAAAATATTAATATTTTCGGAAATAATCGCTCCTAAAGGAAAAAAAAGTGCGTCCCCCCCCTCTAACTTTTGAACCATACGTTTAAAAAATATGAAAAAAATCACAAAAGTAGAACTTTATACAGACTTTCTAGGAAAATTGTTTTGAACATGATAGGTTCAGTAGTTTTTGAGAAAAATACGGAAAACTACGGAACCCTACACTGAGCGTGGCCCGACACGCTCTTGGCCGGTTTTTTTTTGGCATAAGATGCTCCGAGATATGAAGGACAGATGAAAGCCTTTGTGAAAGTTTTGGCTTGGCGCTATCCTGTGCTAAATTGACGTTTTTAGGAATTTATCGGAATTGCTGATAGCAGGGTGACTATTTATTATTGACTAGCTTTTGCCCGCGGCTTCGCTCGCGTTAGAAAGAAACAAAAAGATGTCCAATCGCAAGATTATTGATTTTGATAAATATTTCAACTTGTAATTATCCTCACTAAAAAGTGAACATGCTGAAAGTAAATATTAATTCCAGGTGCCAAACCAGCCACCAATGGGCGGTATGGGCATGTCGAGCATGAACCCCATGGCGGCCAGCTGCAGGGCCAGCTGGGGCCCGGCATGCAGGGCCAGATGATGGCCAACATGCCCATGGGCGCCGGCATGCAGGGCCTGGGCGCCGGCATGCAGTGCCAGCCCGGCATGCAGGGACAGGTGCAGGGCCAGATGCAAGGCCAGATGGGTAAGTGGGGCTATTTTGGCTAGTTTCTTTTGTTTTTAATGAAGCTGAAAATTTGCTAATAGCCGGGTGAAAACGTCGGTGCTCATGCGCGCACGTTTGCCTCGCCCGAGCAAATTTGATCGGCAAGATGGCGGCCCTCTGTCAACTGTTCAAAATAGTTCTGCACATATTTCTTGGTTTTCGAATTTTCTTTTGAATAAGGATTAAAAATAAAAGTAAATCATTCACGATTCACGGCAATAAATATGTTCTCTCGTGCAGAACTATTTTGAACAGCTGTCCGAGCCCGGAGTCCTGACTAATCAACAATGCAATATTGTGTTACCATCAAGCTGATCGGTGACAGGACCTTTTTGATAAAACAGGGATAAATATCTGAACTGCGTCATTCCTCTAGTCAACGATGAAACCAGTGAAACCTTGTACCAAAAACGGAATAATTGATGAAAAAAATTGTCTTCAGTCATTTCTCATACTAATGTTTCGAACCTTTTATAAGTGTTTGTATAAATTTTTCTCAGTCGCCTGCCAACCATTAAACGTTGTAAAGAGTCCGAAACATCAGGATTTTCAATACTTGCGATATACTCAGTTTCTTTAGCTTTATTTCAACTGTCGAACTTATTGTTTCAGTAGGCGGCATGGGCAACAACCCAATGGTGAACAGCCACATGATGCACATGCGGCCTAAGCAAGATGTCGGCATGGTGGGCTACCGCCAGCCTCCAGGGCAGTTCCTGCGCCAAAGCCCAAGCCCTTCTGCCCCCAGCCCCAATATGCCTCAACCTAGCCCCGTCTCCATGCAAGGTTAGTAACTAATATAGCTCTAGGCTGGCTGGTCGACAAACCCTTCCTGTGTCTCATGAGAGCCTGGTATGAGATAACCAACATGATATATGTAGGAATGGTGAGCTACCGACAGCTTCCAGGGTTTTCTTGTGCCAAAGTCCCATCCCTTCGTTTCCCAGCCCTAATATGCCACAACCTAGCCCTGTGTCCTAAGGATTAGACTGGCTGGTCGACAATACCTTCTTGTGACTCATGAGGCCCTAGTACTAACGAGCTCCTTTGTGACTTAAATTTTCGAACGGATTTTTTCTCCATTGTGCGAAATGTCATTTGATATTTGCCACTCGCTTTTCGGTGAAGGAAGGCATCGTGAGGAAATCGTACTAATTCCAATATGGCCTAGTTATAGTTACCCTTCCAGTTGGAAGATCAGATGGCATGCTTTCGTAAAACTAGTGTCTATTCCACACCTTGAGATTAGTTATCAAAGCAGACTCCAGGCTCCCATGAGCCGTAGCAAATGCCGGGAAGGATGATGGTTAAAGATATCTTCTGGTTACTCATGAGGGCCTGGTACTTAAGCTCCTTGCTAAAGTCAGTTTTTAGACATGGTTTTCGATTTTGGCCATTAGAATCTTGAATACTGGCACTCACTTCGCTCGTTTCATAAACACACACTTGTATTGTAATTCCCTTAATCTCTCTACCTCTGGCTTGCCTTGGCTGGCCGTCCAGAGTGGGGTCGTTAGGGCTACATGCCCCAGGGGTGGAAGTGAAAATTTGCATAAGACGCGAGTTGGTACAGTGGCTTAACGGCCACTGGGCAGAAAGCGGTGTACACCTCTCGACACCCTTGAGTTCTCACACCGGTGTTGCCCTTGAGCCATCTTGGATGTCGCTTTTTGTGGGGGCCCATCTTGTGGGGACGAGTCACCGTCTGCCGGAAATAAAATTGGATACCGTTTTATTAGGCAGGCGTCCGGTTTTTTATCCATAGCCCAGTATTTAGTCCATCACTTTCATCAAAATAGACCAGTTCATTTTAGATTCCATTAACTCTCAAATAGTCCTTACACCCTGGCGGGTGTTGCCTCTGCGTGTGTCCCATGATACGGGCAAGGGCAACATCCGCTCGGTGTACCCCTTACATTTCATTAAAGTGTCGAAAGGGCCTCTACGCGTTGGCTTCGGCCCCGCGCACGCCTCCCAAAGGTCCGGAACACCATTGTTCCGTGATGGGAAAGACATTAATTAATAATAATAATAATTGTAATTGTGTTACAAATTAAAATATTTTCAAATGAGAATAATTTGATTTGTTCTAAGTAATGATGATGATGATTGGAAACTGTGCACAATTTAGAATAGAATAGAATAGAATAGAATATTTTTATTCGAAAGCACACAGATAATAAACAATTTTACACTGACATAAAATAGTAATAAAGTGCCACGAAATGGCTTCACCTCAGCATATTGCTGGCGACTTCCAGCGCTGGTCTTCCGGTGAGACCATTAAGTGAGGAAAAAAAAAAAAAAAAAAAAACACAAAACACAGTCACATAAACAGTTTTGTTCATTAACAGGAGTAATGGGTGGAGCTCTACCTTCTCCGATAGGGCTGAGCGGACTCGGCGCGTGCGGCGGCGTCGGAGCAGGCTCGCCATCTTCGCATATGCAACACCACGCGCCTCAACAACGGTAAGAATCCTTCTCGAATGTTCGGTTTCCTTTCTCACTGAGTGTGAGCGAGATATATTGCACTACTGACCCCAATAAGCATGCGCCTCAATGCGGTAACAATCCTTGAGAGTGCGGGCGAGACATATTATTGACAGGAGTGGAGCTCTACCTTCTCCGATAGGGCTCAGCGGACTCGGCGCGTGCGGCGGCGTCGGAGCAGGCTCGCCATCTTCGCATATGCAGCACCATGCGCCTCAACAAAGGTAAGAATTTACTTGTATACTTTTATTTTACGTTGGGGAAATGCATTTACGCATGCCACCCGGTCCGGGAAAACCAGGGGCAATAACGGACTAACCAGTTTAGGACTACCGTCTCGCCTCGCCGTGCGGCAGGGTCACTATATGCAGTCGACCACGTAAAAAGTTGATGCCCCGCCGAGAATAGAACTCCCGACCATCGGATCGTAAGTCCGACATCATACCGCTAAGCCGTCTGTGATTTGATGTATGTACCTAATTTCTAACAGAGTGAATGACTTCTAAAGAGGCCGGATTATCGGTTCGCCGGACGATATCAGTTCCATAGTAGGATCACAGTATAATAAAGACTACTACCGTACAGTACGGCCACTCCCGCTCCCCGCTGAAAGTGCCGCCCACCCCCTCTCGGTTACCTCACAGTTACCGCCTGTCAAAAACGCGAACAGTCGACCTGTCATATTTCACTCACACAAGCATAGTACGCGTTCACCTACACGAGCTTAGACTGTGTGCTAGGAACTCGCCTCTTTCATATATTTGATCGCCAGTGTCCGAGGTGTGGTAGGATGCTGATACGCAATAAGGTGTTATCCCACATCAATGTTGCTATAAAATGTCAACTTCAATCGTCAAATTTTTAAGTTGACATCTTATTGCAAAATACATGTGTTTTCAGTAACAGCGCCGAATAACTGAAAATCCAGCGGATTGGTAACTTTTAGGAATGTGAGCTTTATCTCGATCAAAAGTTATAATATTTTTTGATATTTCGATTTTTCTGTTCATTGCTGAAAAGTGAGAACTTTAATCGGTGGATTCGATTTTTAATATTCTTGCTTTTATATTGTTAAGGTAAATAAATAAATATTATAGGACATTCTTACACAGATTGACAGAATCCCACGGTAAGCTCAAGAAGGCTTGTGTTGCAGGTACTCAGACAACGATATATCGACACTACTTTAAAAAAAAACTTGTATCTTCGTCTGTCAATGAAAAGAAAATTGTAGTAAGTATGTATGGAATGCATATAGACTTACTGCGTTTTAACTTTGAGGAGCAGCGTGAGATACGAAATTTTTTCAAAGTAGTGACGATATATAATATACAAATACTTATGTACATAGAAAACATCCATGACTCAGGAACAAATATCTGTGCTCATCAAGTCATCACACAAAATGAAAAATGAAAATGAAAAATAAATGCCCTTACCGGGATTCGAACCCGGGACCGCGGCGTAGCAGGCAGGGTCACTACGCGCTAGGCTAGGCCAGACCGGTTGTCAAAATAATGTGTAACATTATAAAACTAATAACTAATTTTTTTTTATTTTTTTTTAAACTGCTTGTTTCAGAGTAAGCATGGGCATGGTAGCATCCCCATCCTCATCTCTCAATACGCCCGTCGGAGCGTCCGTCGCGTCGCCTAGCAACGAAGATGCTGCATATCGTGATAAAGTTCGTCAGCTCAGCAAGTACATCGAACCGCTGCGTAGGATGGTACACAGGATGGTCAGTGAGGGAGAAAGTAAGTTAAATCTAAAACTTCATTTACATTCCATTTGACCCTGAGGTTGTATTTCTACAATTGCTACAAACATATACATAATATGTGATCACTTAGCAAGGGAACAAGTTAACTAATCTAACTGTGCAGTTAAATGTACACAGTGTGTAATTATTTGAACATTATCTCACGAAGTAAGGGACCTGTTTCGGAGTACAAAACATAAATAAAATCTAAATTTAATAAATTTATAAAACCAACTACTTGAGAAATATGAACACCAAGCTAGGTCCGAAAATTGTTAGCTGCTCAATTTCTTCTGATGCTGTTTGAAGGGTTTTTTAGAAAATAAAGTATTTTTTATTTTATTTCTTAAGATGTCTAAAAGACCAGCCATTACCTTGCATAGTGACTTTTGAGGTCATAATGGACAACTTAAAGTATGGGATCAATGCTGAAAACGCGAAAAAAAAGACTGTTCCATAGAAATGCATCATGCAAATGTATGAAACAGCAAATTTTGATCTTATTTGAAATCTGCAGATGTGGAGAAGCTGACAAAGATGAAGAACCTCCTTGACATCCTGTCCAACCCGAACAAGCGGATGCCGCTAGAAACCCTCATCAAGTGCGAAGTGGTGTTGGAGAAGCTGGACTTCAAACGAGGAGATGGACTGGGTGTGCCTGCCTCGGGGAAGGTAAAGTCCTCTTACTATAATATACCTAACATTACTTACTTTAAATTTATTTTTAACAAGCAGTAACGTCTGCTAACGATTCTAAACATTTTTATATAAAAGTAAAAAAGGGAAAAATTTACGCTTCCGGCGGAACTTGAACACGCATCCTCTACAATCCGTACATTGCTCTTAACCAATTGAGCTACGGAAGCCGCGCCGGACATCGCGAACCATTTAAATTTTTCCAATTTTTTCCTTTAATATAAGAAATATTACTTACTTTGTTGGCGCGACGACCCAAAGTGAGTCTTGGCCTCCAACACAAGAGCACGCCACTTTACTGGGTCCAGAGCGACCTCTCGCCAGCCCTCGTTAACGCCGAGTTCACGGAGATCTGCCTCCACTCTAACTGCCGAACGATATTTAGGATGGACAGCAGGACGGCGTCCAGTTGAACAACCCAGATAGGCCCTCTTGACTGCCCGATCCCAAAGTTGACTGCACTTGTTGTTTATAAACTTGAATTTGAAGAAAGTCATATTTACTGTATTTTTTTTTCAGGAGCAAATCTTCAACCCCTTACTGGAGGTGGTAAACAACTGCCTGTCGTCTCCGCTCGCCAACCACACTCTCAAAAGGACCTTCGGGTCTACGTTGGATGCTCTCAATGGACCTGAGATCAAGTAAATATTTTTTTCTATACTAAATCGGTGGCCAAAAAGAGTATGGCCCACATGATGGTAAGAATTCACCGTAGACTATGAGACGCATGTGAGAAGTGTTAAAGTAAAAACTAATATCACAGCAGTTCTCGAAAAGTTTGTACAAAAATTAAGGAAAAAGTTTTTGTTGTTTTTTTTTATTCCTTTTTTTGTTACCAAGATTTATTTCATGAATTGAGATTTTAGTAACTTTTATTTGGTCATTAAGGTTCTCTAGTATCTATATTTTCTTAATTATAACAATTATCCTGTATACATCTTACGAAAGTCGACTTATATCACTAAGTGTTGGTAACAAAATAGGATCAATTAAAATTTGCTGACGTGGCTATGTACAACATTTTTGAGAACTGCTGATCATAACCTATTCGGATCCTTTAGGGCCTTAACTGTTTTTTCCTCAAATAATAGTTATTTGTTTTACAAGGGGGCAAAGTAGTTGTTTAACCGCACGTGCCAATATTGATACCCGAGCAAGCGAAAGATTCCAATTTTGAACCGCGAGCGTAGCGAGTGGTTCAAAAAGTGGAATCTTAAGCGTTGCGAGGGTTTCAAGGCACGAAGGTTAAACAAACTTTGCCACCGATTGAAACACAAAAATTTTCACCACACCAACACGTACAAAATACTGACTATAAAACATCAAACTAAATCAAATCTATTAATCTAATCAATATTTATGATTCAAAATCATCATTTACACATAAATTATACCAGCCAGCTCAAGACATCAAGTTAAAATTTGTATGAAATTACTTTGCACTCTTGTGGATAAAATGCAATTTTGCTATCTGTTTTCGAATAGCAAAGTAAGCCTTTACCAGTTGGTGTGGTGAAAAATCGTTTATTTGCTTAATCTTTTAATTTAATTGTTGATTTACAGAAACCTACCACCTCCATTGAAAGTGCCAAAAATAGAAGAGCCCGCCATGGAAATACCGGACGTACTGCAAGGGGAAATCGCCAGACTCGACTCAAGGTTTAAAGTACGTATATTGAAGATCACTGATATATATTTTAAAATACCGTCTTGTAGGTGAGGTTACAATTGAAAATATATTGTCATTTCATAAGATGGTCTATTTAAGACTTGATTTGATTGATACATACATTCGTCTATTTTGTTTAAGTTACAAAAACTCGTTCTTTGGTTCATAGCCACAGCAGCTTCATTTGGGTGATTTGACAAATTATCTACAAGTCATTAATCGATGGAATCAGGCGTTACTTTGCGGAAATCCATGTTAATCTTAAACTAGAACTTTCCTTTGCTAATCCGCGAATAGATAACGTGCAAGTCAATCAGTGCTAACCTGTTATAATTACTTGCGTATTTTTTACATGCAATTAATTTTCCCACCCTCCCACCGCAAAAATAAAAATAAATACGCAAATAAATATAACAACCCACCACCAAAAATACAAAACTCGACACGTGTTTCGCCTCTCTACGAGGCATCCTCAGGAGCTGATGTTGACGGTCCGAAGTTCCGCAACTGACTGATCGTCCCCAGAATGGTCGGCCATATTTATACTTTGTCCACCCCCCCTACCAAGCAAGTTAGATGGAAAAATTCGTAATAACGGCGATGACGCAACATTCAACTGCTCATTAAGGATTAACCCCCTATTGTTGTACCTAATTATCTCCAACTGTTCCAGAACCCCCAAACGCAGCCCTTTCTCACATACATGTAAAACGTCAAAAGAATGATTCTCTGATACAGTATGGTCACTCTCTATCAAATGCTTTGCAAAATTGGATCTCTCTGGATGGTTGTGCCTGTATGATGCCATATGCTCCTTATACCTAGTAGTGAAATTGCGGCCCGTTTGGCCCACGTACACTTTGTTACAAACATCACAGCTCAACTTATAAACCCCAGATTTTTTCCCTTTCTCGATTCTATCTTTGCCGTTACAAAGCTTGGAGTGCAAAGTGTTATTTGTCCTAAAGGCCACAGGAATGCCGTTCGACTTCAAAATCTTATAAATGTCCTCTGACACTTTGCCAACATAAGTAATGCTCGCTTGACACCTCTTAACCGGTTCAGAAGGACGTGCCGCATACAACATATTGTTAACCATAACCATTCGCTTCTTTCTGATAATGCCATCAACGATTGATTTATCATAACCGTTCGAAACTGCCAAGTGGTAAATATTGTCCAATTCGGCTCGATAGTGTTCTTCAGAAAGAGGCACAGACAACATCCTATGCACATAACAGTGAAAAGCGGCCAACCTATGCTGCCAAGGGTGTGTAGAAGAAGCTGGTATAACTGTATCAGTATGTGTAGGCTTGCGGTAAATTTGAAATTGATGGCTATTATTAACTCTAGTAATGGTCAAATCTAGAAAATTCAATGACTTGTCTTGCTCTAGTTCCTTCTTAAACTTGATCTTTGGATGTTTACTATTAAGCCCAGTAACAAATTCATCCAGCAGGTCCATACTCCCCGTCCAACAAATAATCAAATCATCTACGTATCTGAAGTAATACAATATATTATCATTCCCTGCAATATGCTGGTTCTCAAAGTGGTCCATAAAGATATCCGCCATTAAAGGACTCAGTGGAGAACCCATGGCTAAACCATCACTTTGCAAATAATACTGTCCCCCGAATCTAAAATAATTATGTTTCATACATATAGCAGTTAGATCTATCAACTCATCTACCTCCCCTGGATGTAAACGTTGCTTTTCAAAAAGGTCCCTTAGAATATCCAAAGTCTCCCCATACGGCACATTCGTAAACAAACTATCTACATCCAACGAAAGCAAGACAGCATTATCTGGAATAATAATATCTTTGATCTTTTCTATTAACTGCAAACTATTCCTCAAACAAAACTTCGGCCGGAACTGAGACTTTTCTCTAATAATGTGATTCAACCTCTTAGCTAGATTATAAGTTGGTGCACCCAAATATGAGACCACTGGACGAACTGGAATGTTATCCTTATGAATCTTAGGTAGCCCATAAAGAATAGGAGCTCGTGGATTCATTGGCACAACCATGCTCTTCTGATGTTCAGTTTCAAAAACAAACATAGAGTTCTTAATTGCCTGTCTCAGATCTTTCTGGAATCCTGGAGTTGGGTCTCTCTGCAAACTCGAAAAGCCATCACCTTGAATCAGATCAAGAACTTTCTGATTATAACTTCCTTTCTCCATAATAACAATGCAATTTCCTTTGTCTGCTTTCGAAACTACCAAATCATTTTCTCGCACTTTCTGTTGAATAGTTCTCAGTGCCAAACCATCAGAACTAAATCCACCACCCTGTGCCGTATGGGGAGACTTTGGATATTCTAAGGGACCTTTTTGAAAAGCAACGTTTACATCCAGGGGAGGTAGATGAGTTGATAGATCTAACTGCTATATGTATGAAACATAATTATTTTAGATTCGGGGGACAGTATTATTTGCAAAGTGATGGTTTAGCCATGGGTTCTCCACTGAGTCCTTTAATGGCGGATATCTTTATGGACCACTTTGAGAACCAGAATATTGCAGGGAATGATAATATATTGTATTACTTCAGATACGTAGATGATTTGATTATTTGTTGGACGGGGAGTATGGACCTGCTGGATGAATTTGTTACTGGGCTTAATAGTAAACATCCAAAGATCAAGTTTAAGAAGGAACTAGAGCAAGACAAGTCATTGAATTTTCTAGATTTGACCATTACTAGAGTTAATAATAGCCATCAATTTCAAATTTACCGCAAGCCTACACATACTGATACAGTTATACCAGCTTCTTCTACACACCCTTGGCAGCATAGGTTGGCCGCTTTTCACTGTTATGTGCATAGGATGTTGTCTGTGCCTCTTTCTGAAGAACACTATCGAGCCGAATTGGACAATATTTACCACTTGGCAGTTTCGAACGGTTATGATAAATCAATCGTTGATGGCATTATCAGAAAGAAGCGAATGGTTATGGTTAACAATATGTTGTATGCGGCACGTCCTTCTGAACCGGTTAAGAGGTGTCAAGCGAGCATTACTTATGTTGGCAAAGTGTCAGAGGACATTTATAAGATTTTGAAGTCGAACGGCATTCCTGTGGCCTTTAGGACAAATAACACTTTGCACTCCAAGCTTTGTAACGGCAAAGATAGAATCGAGAAAGGGAAAAAATCTGGGGTTTATAAGTTGAGCTGTGATGTTTGTAACAAAGTGTACGTGGGCCAAACGGGCCGCAATTTCACTACTAGGTATAAGGAGCATATGGCATCATACAGGCACAACCATCCAGAGAGATCCAATTTTGCAAAGCATTTGATAGAGAGTGACCATACTGTATCAGAGAATCATTCTTTTGACGTTTTACATGTATGTGAGAAAGGGCTGCGTTTGGGGGTTCTGGAACAGTTGGAGATAATTAGGTACAACAATAGGGGTTAATCCTTAATGAGCAGTTGAATGTTGCGTCATCGCCGTTATTACGAATTTTTCCATCTAACTTGCTTGGTAGGGGGTGGACAAAGTATAAATATGGCCGACCATTCTGGGGACGATCAGTCAGTTGCGGAACTTCGGACCGTCAACATCAGCTCCTGAGGATGCCTCGTAGAGAGGCGAAACACGTGTCGAGTTTTGTATTTTTGGTGGTGGGTTGTTATATTTATTTGCTTATTTATTTTTATTTTTGCGGTGGGAGGGTGGGAAAATTAATTGCATGTAAAAAATACGCAAGTAATTATAACAGGTTAGCACTGATTGACTTGCACGTTATCTATTCGCGGATTAGCAAAGGAAAGTTCTAGTTTAAGACTACAAGTCATTGTGAATGACATATGCATTCCTTGAAATATAAGTATGTTTTCACGTCCCGACCGATTACATCAGTATTTTGTTTATAATGCACTAAAATTAAAATTTTAACTGGATATTCACAAAAGGTATACCTATATTTCACTTGAATAGTTATTTATTATAATACTAGCTTTTGCCCGAGGCTTCGCTCGCGTTAGAATGAGACAAAATGTAGCCTATGTCACTCTCCATCCCTTCAACTATCTCCACCTAAAAAATCGCGTCAATCCGTAGCTCCGTTTTGCCGTGAAAGACGAACAAACAAACAGACACACACTTTCCCATTTATAATATTAGTATGGATACTTTTTGTTCCCAGGTATCCCTAGAAACGATGCAGCTAGCGGGCGGCAACGGCGCCATCTCGCTAGTAGCCATGCTCGACGACGCTCGCCTGCCCTGCGTCCCTTCTGTACTGCTCTCCGTACCGCGTGGGTACCCGGCCCGACCTCCGGCACGGCTCCGACCCAAACACGGGAAACATGATAAGCATGAGTTCTTAGCGAGGGTGGAGCAGGCTATGGACGCTAGAGTCGCTAGGTAAGGACAATCCCTAGTAGCCATCCGTGTTCCCTCCGTAATGTGCCCGTACCGCCTCCGGCACGGCTCCGACCCAAACACGGGAAACATGACAAACACGAGTTCTAGCGAGAGTGGAGCAGGCTATGGACGCTAGAGTCGCTAGGTAAGGACAATCCCTAGTAGCCATCCTTGTTCCCTCCGTAATGTGCCCGTACCGCCTCCGGCACGGCTCCGACCCAAACACGGGAAACATGACAAACACGAGTTTCTAGCGAGAGTGGAGCAGGCTATGGACGCTAGAGTCGCTAGGTAAGGACAATCCCTAGTAGCCATCCTTGTTCCCTCCGTAATGTGTCCGTACCGCCTCCGGCACGGCTCCGACCTAAACACGGGAAACATGATAAGCATGAGTTCTTAGTGAGAGTGGAGCAGGCTATGGACTAGGATGGAGCGAAAAAACACTTTTCTGGAAATAGCAAACCTAATAGTTATCAATCAATGCCCCTTAGTCTATGAAGCCTTTGTGCAAATTTTCAGCTTTTTAAATCAACATCTTCTGCCTCCGCATTAGGGTTGAAATTTTGAAAATCTCATACAAAGCTAAAAATTCAACTTTTAGATAAAAAAAAAATTCGGCAGTATTATGTTTAGTATATGTTATTGATACATATCATTATGAGAAACTACAAAAAGTTGCGAAAATAGCGTCAAGAATCGCCAAAGTTTGTCTAGTTTCAGTACATTCGCCAAAATAGCCGCTAAAATACTGAAAATTGGTGATTTTCAACGCTATTTTCGCAATTTTTGGTAGTTTCTTGTAATAATATGTATCAATAATGTATACTGAACATAATACTGCCGAAAAACATTTTTTATCTAAAAGTTGAATTTTCAGGTTTGTATGAGATTTTCAAAATTTCAAACCTAATGCGGAGGCAGAAGATGTTGATTTAAAAAGCTGAAAATTTGCACAAAGGCTTCATAGACTAAGGGGCATTGATTGATAACTATTAGGTTTGCTATTTCCAGAAAAGTGTTTTTTCGCTCCACCCTACTATGGACGCTAGAGTCGCTAGGTAAGGACAATCCCTAGTAGCCATCTGTGTTCCCTCCGTAATGTGTCCGTACCGCCTCCGGCACGGCTCCGACCTAAACACGGGAAACATGACAAACAATAGTTCCTAGCGAGAGTGGAGCAGGCTATGGATGCGAGAGTCGCTAGGTATGGACAGTAGTAGCCATTAGTGTTCCCTTCGTACCGTGTCCGTGTCGCCCCCGGCACAGCTCCGACCCGATCACGGGAAACATGCCAAACAGCATGATTTCTTAGCGAGGTTGGAGCAGGCTATGGATACGCGAGTCGCTAGGTAAGGAGAAGTAGTCTCTAGTAGCCATTCATTCTCCGTACCTCGCGGGTACCCGTCCGCCGAGGTTGTATGTATGTATTCTTTATTTGCGTGTTCGTGTAGTGAATCGAGAGTCGCTTGGTAAGGGCTGTTCCTTCAAGCACTTCCCGTATGTGGTGTGTGCCTCCGTTCTTCTGTTCGTACCGCGCGAAATATGATATTATGATATTAGAATAATGAAAGATACCATTTTATTTTATTATCTTTTACAGATTACCAAAAAGCTGCTCAGTAGGCCAATTACTGGACGCCTGGGAGATGTCAGTCCGTCAAGCTTGCGCGCCCAACCCCGTCTCCTACACCCCGGTACCCCCACTGGGACTTTAAATATCCACTCCAGGAGTTAGCCGTAGACCACGTTCCCACTATGTCGAAATGCAGATCCGTATTTTTATCGGACGTCGGACCAGTGTGACAACACGGCGTAACTTCTATTTCTATAATATATAATGTATTAGAGGGGCAACACAAAGCGAGTATGATCGCGAGGCAATATCCTCACGCGGCAAACAGCCAAAACGGCTCGGCAGAGCGACTTGCCTCGACCGGCGTAAATTTGCCTCGCGACGCTGCTCTCTCTGTGTGAACCCTATTTCCAAATCTATCCTTCCTTTATTTTAAGAAATTTTATAATCAAATTATTTTTAGTCTAAATTTTAATCGTAGTGTAGTTAAGTAGTGTTATTTATTAGGGATCCTCTTTTCAAACTGATATTAAACTTGTCGTTGACGTGATAAGTATCTGTGATAATTTAATATGTACTAATACAAGCAATTTGCAGTTTTTATACAGAAATTCATCAAATATCATTAATTATTTTATACATATCTTTTCTGTTAATATGTTTGCTGTTGGCAATATGAGCCTATTTTAAGTGGTAGAACTCAAAATTATGTTTTTTTTTTCGGATAGTCAATCCCATTTTTTTTTCTGTCATCCATATTTTTTGTTGTTACAAAAAGACATTATTTACATAATTTCCATGAAATGGGATCAAAAGGAATCAACTGTTTAATGTATTTTAAAAATGAAGAGGTCCCTGAAGTCTTCGAATCAATGTTGTAAGTGTTTAAAGCAATACTTGTTTTGAATAAATGTCTACATAAATCAATGATTTTTTTTTTACGTTCACATCTGACAATGTTGCAGCTCGCAAAATAGTACATTACGATACAAGTGCGTAAAAATGGAAGTTCGAAACGAGTGGCGATAAATTAAAACACGACCGAAGGGAGTGTTTTAAATCGACACGAGTTACGAATTTCCTTTTTGCACGTGTATCGTACGACGTTTTTCAGTACAGATGAGCCTTCAAAGTTTCGACCTGGCATATAATGAACCACTTCTCGCACTAGTGCGTAAAAAAAACACCATCTGTACTGAAAAAGGAATTATTTTACTTTTTTCAAACAGAAGTGTCAAAATATTTGCCACATGCAAAGCGATAAGCTCGATCAGCCGATGCTTTGCCGCCATCTTGACGACCAGTCCGGCCTGCTGGAAGTGACCATGCCTGCTAAGCCGTAGACCCGGGTTCGAATCCCGGAAAGTTCTGCGCTCACCTCACCGTGAGTGTGGAGTTATGTTCATAGTCAGGAGGATATAAAACAAATGATAATAATAGGTAATACGATATATTTATACAGAGAACTGGTAGAGACTGGCGCGCTCACACGGGCCGCGGCGCGCCGTACTGCCGCAGCACGACCAGTGCCGCGCGCCCGGATGCCCCGCGTGCCCGTGCCCGCAGCCTGAAATAAACCATAATTAAACTTATTCTTCCGAGATAAAACTGAAATAAAAGTCCAATTTTTTTATAATCGCGTTTTTGCACCACCTACAACCTTTCTGCTTGACTAGTAGAGAATGCCTTATGGCATTAAGTTCACCTATTGTACGATGTATTTCTTTTTAACCCCCGACGCAAAAACGAAGGGGTGTTATAAGTTTGACATGTCTGTCTGTCTGTCTGTCTGTTTGTCTGTCTGTGTGTGTGTCTGTCTGTGGTATCGTAGCTCCCGAACGGATGAACCGATTTTAATTTAGTTTTTTTTGTCTGAAAGCTGAGTTAGTCGGGAGTGTTCTTAGCCATGTTTCATGAAAATCGGTCCACTATGTCACGGTCGGGGGTTTTTTCAAAATTTTAATTTTGTGGTTAGGTTATTTTGCAATAAAGATTAAATAAATCGGGCGCCACTTGGCAACAAGCAATATCGAAAAATCTGTTTTACATCTGGCAACACTGATAGAATTTGCCACTGGAAAGTCCGGGGGCATACCAGTTTTTTAAGGCTTACTTACAACACAATACGAAAAAAAATTTATAATATCCAATGAGTACTATGCTCCTAGTGAGAATTATATCAGATCTATCAGATGATGCCATCTATCAGATCAATCTGAAAATTCATAATTTAAAAAAAAAGTGTGTGTTTTTCAGATTATGAATTTTAAGACGGACGGACCGCAGTTGCGATGATTCCGGAGACAACGCAGTGAATTAAAATTCGGCCGCGGTTCATGATTGGCTGTCCAAATTTCCAACAACAAAGCATTGTGATACAAACTATTTACCTCTGTAGCCAGGCATGTGTCCAGGGCAGGCGCAGTGGGCATCCCGTCGCCCGCCGGAAGAGCAGAAGGAGCAGCAGTGGAACTGCCCTGAATGTGGCTGGCATGCTCGCGCCGCACATTGGAACGGACTACCCTGTTTATCATCACATTACTTGGATCAATTTTGAGATTCAAGGGACATACAAAAAGTCACAGCTTCCGATAGTCTTATCTGCCTCTTTTTTTGCTTTTTGCGATGTCTACAGAGTGCCGGCCCAAGACCTCAGTTAGGGTAGAGCGAATTGGAATTATGGCGCCCTTGGTTACCTACCTACTACCAAAATTACAAACGAGGGTGTTTTTTTTTTCTTTTGCCACTTTGGCGCCCCTCTTAATGGTGTGTCGCCTATTAGAGTGGCCACTCCATTCGGTTTACCCTAGACCCTATGACTACAGAGACAGATAACGAACTTTCGTTTTTCGTAGCAAGAGCTCAGGGTCTTTACCTTAACAGGTTTATTGTTGACCGTGACAGCTAGAAGATAGGCGCCAGGGCTGGGAGGAGTGACTGTGAGGGAATAGACACCGTCGCCCCTGTCAGAGACACGTGCACTTTGCGGCCGTGCGCTTGAGTCACTACGCCGGAAGTAGCCTGCTACCTAAAGAAACAAATTATGAAGTATTCAAAAACACTGGGTTGGGTACTAAATATGCCTTAATAAATTGACTTCCGTCTCAGGTCTGTCTGTACGAGTAATCAAGCTTCTGAACTCAGATATGCTAACCTGTTCTCCCCCACACCAGATACGTTCCCCGCTGCTATCTCTTAGCTCTAATACAGCCTCGTGAGGACAATCGACTCTGAGATCTTGGAAACCTGAAGGCAATAAAAAAAATTGTTTGAAAAATCTGATCAACAATACCTAAAGAATAATAACAATACCGAAAGAGTAATAACGCAAGGTTCAACACTGTGATGAGGTTCAAACATTAAGACAGGGTTACCCAGCACTTCGACCAATTCTTGAGTTTCTTATGTTGCTAAAAGACGTCTTGGAGTTTATCAAGAATCAGGTAGAAACGTTACATGATGAGATCACCTTCAGTATTGACAACGCAGCGGTCAGGATCTGCGGCCTGTGTCAGTAATCTACCGACGAGGGTAGCGTCGTGCGTGGCGGGTGCAGTCGGGGCCAGACGCAGTTCCAGCCGGGGTGGTGTCGACGGCAGCTCAGTCAGACGTTCTAGCCGTCGCAGCACTGAGCCGTGTAGAGAAAGCAGCTCGTGTGAACGGCCGGATGACAGCAGCTACAGGATGGACAAGTCAAAAATAATATCATATAGTTGTAGTCAAAAACAATGTAAACAACGCTTATCAGAAATTCGAGTATTCACAGAAGTTACATTACTGAAAATTCGGGATCTGAAACGTAATTTTTATTTAAATCCTAAATTCTGATTTCAGATTTGTGTCATGAAGTGAATGTATTATTAATTTTGAACGTACTCCGTCAGGTTGACACAGCTGTCAATGTCACTGTCAGTTTATAGAAAAAAAATCGATTATCGCTAATCACAGAGGTTCAGATTGCGATAATATTTACGATTTTTGTTTTCGTAAATTTAACTATATAGCAGTAAACAGATGTAAGAAAGTGCAGTAGATAATATTGTTTTCTATAAAGTAAGTTCAAGAAACTAGTAGTAGCATTCATCGTGTTTTCCTTATAAACTTCATATAAACACGACTCCAAATAGTTCAAAGTCTGAAATGGGATTTGTTTTTGACTACCCAATTTAAGTTAGCTTAATGGAAATGGAAGAAAGGCCTCTAAATCACCAAGCCCAATATATACAAAATCAAACGCAAACTATCAAGGAGGAAAACATACATAAAAAGGTCCACTTGAGGCCAGATAACAAGCAATGGAGCAGAGGAGTTGCAAGTGAGGTAGTTTATGTGAAAGTAGATCCTTTGACTGTGAACGTAGATATTGGGAGCTCGAACCAGCAAGTCCAATGTGAAATGCAGGAACCAAGCATGTTTCAGCGGGTGGATGCCCCAAGTAAGTATTGCATATTTATGAACAACCTAACTTCTTGTTGCTGTAATATTTGAAAAGACTAATATCGTACTTGATCGTGTAGAATTAATTATAAAAAGCTAAAACTAATCATAATCATCTTAAATTTCCTCAATCTTAAAACAAGGTGAGCAAAAGAATTGAAGTATCCATACTTCATTTTAAACTATAATTGAAATTTAATTCAATAGTTTCTTTTGTAGAATTACATTTAACTTACAGTTTTAGATGTGATTTTCGCTTGATGGAAGTTTAACAACTATGCTCTGACATTACATCCATTTGACCCAATGCAGCTATGATTTATAGCGACAGGAAATGTGCTAAATAAATACTGTGTGCCACCATCTGGTCTAAGACTGTGAAAAACACTATTGAGTGAATAAAAAGAGAATTAGAATTACCTAATTCCCTTTTGGTTTTGTGTCAATCTTAAATATTTATAAACTAAACATTTATTGGTAAGGTGTTTGTTGCATATTCACATATTATGTACACATATAATAAAAATGATTATATAATTGTTTTAGCTCTGACACAGTCGGACATTAGTCAGATTTTAAATAATTCTGATTATGGAGATGACTCTTCCAATGAAGGTGATGACCCCAAATTTCGTGAGCATGAAACAGATGCTTCAAGTGACGATTATAGGTCTGATGAAGAGCAAGATGAAGAAGGAATGGGAACACAGAATCATCTATGGATGGGACATAGTTATGTAG
Source organism: Leguminivora glycinivorella (assembly GCF_023078275.1). Classification (NCBI taxonomy): domain Eukaryota; kingdom Metazoa; phylum Arthropoda; class Insecta; order Lepidoptera; family Tortricidae; genus Leguminivora; species Leguminivora glycinivorella. The sequence goes on from NC_062976.1 coordinate 6,003,390, forward strand.
ACAATATGAATAATTTGGGGTATGAGAAAAGTGATCGAAGGAGTTTGCAAACTTCAAGACCTTGGTTTAGAACAAAATTTACTCCAACTAAACCAACTCTGCACCAACCGGCTTATCTTCCAAATGCAAGCTCAAGTTCCAAGGATGCTTTAGAATATTTCAATGAATACTTTGATGATACACTGTTTGATATGATAGTTCAGAAAACAAACCAAACAGCTTCGCAAAAACAAGCTAAACCACTGAATTTTACAAAAATTGAGTGCAAAACATTTTTTGGCATATTAATAACAATGTCTTGCATAAATTATCCTAAAATAAGAATGTATTGGAACCGAAAGTGGGCTATAGATCTTATAGCAAAAGCTATGGCAAGAAATCGCTTTGCAACTTTAAGGAGATCACTAAAAGTAGTATTTGATGATGAAATTTCTGAGGAAATGAGGGCTGCAGATCATCTGTGGAAGGTACGTCCAATAATAAATAGGGTTTTAGAAGGATGTCACAAGCAGGAGAGACAACAGAATATTGCTGTTGATGAAATGATTATTCCCTTAAAGGGAACCTCTTCGATCAAGCAATACTGCCCAAATAAACCTAACCCCACCGGCATTAAAATTGTAGTCCTAGTGAATCCAAATGGTATGATATGCGATTTTGTCACATACCAAGGCGAAAATAACTTGGCTGAAGAAATAGTTCTATTTTTGACAAGAACACTTGTGCCAGGTCATGTCCTCTATTTTAATCGTAACTTCACAACAGTCGAATTGGCTAAAGAGCTAAACCAAAATGGCTTCAAATGTGTCGGAGCGATCAAGAAAAGCCGTCTGCCAAGAGAAGTTAAATCTGAACTGATTAGTGATGAAGCATTAGCGAAAAAACAGGGAAGTCACGATGTTCTAGTCAGTTCAGATGGTGAGATGGCAGTAACTAAGTGGTATGATAATAAATCGTCATTATACCTATCCACAATTCTTGCAGCCGAAAGCATCGGCATACGTAAACGTTATGACAGGAAGAAGCGCAAAACCGTACCGATACCAAGACCAGAAGTTGCCAGGGAATACAGGTCTATCATGAGCAGTGTGAATCTGACAGAAAGACTTCTAGCTTCTTGTTACTCAAAGGCAAGAATGAGCAAATGGACTTTACGGTTCATTCACCATTTCATGGACTTGGCTGTTTGTAATTCATGGTTGAAGTATAAGAAAGAAATGCAAACGCTGCAAGTTTCTGGCCACAAAATATATCAACTTTGGGAATTTAAAAGGCTCATTGGCGAGCAGTTGATAGAATCTACTTTAAGCAATGGATCAGATGGAGAAGGTGAAGAAAGTTACGTAGGTAGTAAACGAGTGTGGCGCCCTCTGGCGCCGTTGCCGTCTAAAGTGAAAAGGACTCAAGGAAATGCGCATATGCCAGAAGTGGGGTCAGTGCAACGGTGCAGGAACAAGGGTTGTGAAATGAAAACCACTATCAGTTGTATTACATGCAATATGCACCTCTGCCTTACTCGCAAGAGAAATTGTTTCAAACAGTTTCATACCGATGGCTGTTAAGTTTTAAATGATCTCGTTAACTATTAAGATGGGTTGGGGGCTCAATTATTAAGATGGGTTGTTTTTATTTTTAAGAGAAGATAACTTTAATAAGAATTAACAGTTTCAATCAAAGTTGATTAAGATGCTACCTAAATGTGTTATTTTTTGTATAATAAATGGTTGAATTGGTAAGATATTTTATAATTAAGTATTTCAATTTTAACCCTTACTGCCAAAAGAAACATCATTCGATGAAGTTAGTGTCAAATTGAGGCACCATCAGACGGTCTATAAGACATAAACCATACTCGTGCGAAACATGTGAAAGACTGCGAGTAGGTAGTCTATTCTAACCTATTGAGCCAAGTACCAACTCGATTCAAAGCTAAATATTGAAATTTAAGCCTTATGTAGAACTAGCTTTTGCCCGCGGCTTCGCTTGCGTTAGAAAGAGACAAAAAGTAGCCTATGTCACTCCATCCCTTCAACTATCTCCCCTTAAAAAATCACGTCAATTCGTCGTTTCGTTTTGATTCGATTCGACAAACAAACAGACACACACACATGTCCCCATTTATAATATTAGTATGGATAATAACAGCACAATATTCAAAATTGTTAAGGTAGTTTGCAACGTGTGGTCTACACATCGTCCACCTTGTCATAAAAAGTGTGAGTCAAGATGGTGTGGAGTTGACATAGTCAGTCTGAGACCACGAGCTCGCCCCCTCCTGGCAGTACCGGTGACGCGCACGGTGTCGCATAAGAATTCGCCGCTCTGTCGTGCGCTTACATTGCTCAATACGCTTCTGACATCCGCACCTGAATGCGACTTGTTTGCGTGGAGATGGGCGAATGTGTGTTATGAATGTTTAAGGTTTTGTAAGTCGATGGATGACAGGTTGTCTAGTATTTTTGTTTAAGTTTTGTTTTGTTATAAAATTTGTATTTTGTGTACAGCGAAAATGTATATACTCTATTTCTCGGTGTATTGGCTTGTCTGTAATGCCGTGTAAATATATTGTTATTAATAAATGTAGCACAGCCTTAACTCCCTACCCAGACGTGTAGACACACCCTCATACACACGTCTGTGAACGCCTTAACATTCATACACTCACCATTCATCACATTCACTCAACCAATCATTCACACACCTCGCGTGCGCCATATTATTTCAGTCCGAATCCGTTTGCCTTTGAAGAAAGATGTAAGGTCGCGACCTTACAACTACATGTAAGTGTCCTTCTCCTAGTTGTTTTGCGTAAATCACGGGACCCCTTTGACCATCCCCGGTTATACGTGGCGCCCAGCGTTTGGATTCGTGTTGCGAAATAATTATCGGGAATCGCGTATTACAAAATGCCACCCAAAAAAGATATGGCCGCCGCCGATTCAATTTTGGAATCCAGTTCGAAAACAAAAATTTTGCCTTCGACGTCAGAGTCAACATTTAATTTAACAATGCCGCAAGAATACCTAACAATATTGTTGCAACAAATGCAACAATCGCATAACGAATTATGCGAGAAGTTAGTGACGGCAACTCAAGCGACATCATCGCATCAACGCGACAGACACTTCGCCGGTTGCAAACTCAGCTTTAGCGGAGCTGAAGATTCGGTAGAAGACGCGTTAGAAGTTTTCCTGGACGGCATACAAACATACAAAGACTGTGCAAACATTTCTGATGAAAATGCACTACGCGGATTGTCATTTTTGTTCACCGGACTCGCTGCAACATGGTGGAATGGCGTACGTAAAAATGTCAAATCATGGGACGAAGCCATTACCGACTTGCAACACGCTTTCGGCAAACGAAAAGCCCCTTTCCTCATACTTCGAGAGATATTTCGCGAAGAACAAGGCGATGAGAAAACAGAGATTTTCATTTGCAAAATTCGTGCATTGATAGCTCAACTGCCATATTCGCTCGAAGAACAATTTCAAATTGACATGGTCTATGGTTTATTAAACCGTCGGATACGGAAACGAGTACCCCGCGATGACATAAAGTCGTTCAACGATCTATTACGAAAAACTCGATCGGCCGAAGACTCACTAGCCGAAGTGAACGAGAAGAACGGAACGATCTCCGTGAACGCATCGAACGTCAACGCTGTCAATGTCCGAACTGTCAATCGAAATATTGGAAATAACGACCGGCTTTCTGAAAATAAAACAACGTTTGCTGATAATAAACAATTTAAACCGAAATCCAGTGCGCGACAAAACACTACCAGTGAAAATAAAGTGCAGAACAATACGAACCTTGACGCGAAATCCAAACAAAGTCGTTTTTGCAATTATTGTAAGTTATTCGGACATAATAAAGAAAATTGCAAATGGTTACTCGCGAAACGTTCTGACGCGCCAGTTTCTCCTTCGGACAACAGTGACAATACAAAAAGTGAAAAGTTTTCGTGTTACGGATGTGGATCACCCGGCGTGGTTCGCGCCAACTGCCCGCGATGCAAGCAAGATTCGGGAGCTGCAGGAAGCAGCACGAATGCCACATTCTGCGCATTCTCAACCGAAGATCCAAGCGCTGTGACGGAGCCTACACCTGTCGATATGTGCGCGCGCGAGACACACACACACATTAACACACTTTCAGATACATCAACTGATGAACTTCTACGGGAACAAGTCGACAAACCGCGACCTATTCTTCCCATTACCGTCTGCGGACGTGAGGGTCGTGCCGTCGTCGACACAGGTGCGAAGAGGAGTGTTGCAGGTGAAACCTTGTACAAATTAATGAAGAACTGCGGTGAGTCATTTACCTCTTCCACTTTGAATATTAGATATGCCAAAGGGCATTCCGAAATAGAAGATATACTATCTGTAAACACTATTGTCACGTTAAAAGGTAAAGCCATACCTATGAATTTTATAATTTTCCCTGAAGCTACCAACAATGAAACTTTGTTAGGCATGGACTTCATTTTCAAATCAGGATTACAAACTGATTTTGATAACCATACCTGGAGCTTCAATGGTGAACCTGATATCCAGTATGAACTACAGTATGAACGCGAACCTGTAGCCATAGCTACATGTAAACCAACCGAGACATCTCAGGCACTTCGAGATAATGAAGGTACTTCACTCAATAATGAACAACGGGACAGATTGTCTTCACTCCTTACCCATCACCGGGATACATTCAATCTAGGGGGAGAGCCAACCACTTATGCTGTCCATCATATTGAGTTGATTAACAAAAATGTAAAACCTATCTCTGTACCACCTTACAGATTACCAGAGCCTAAGAAGGAGGCCCTGCGAGTGGAACTTGAGAAGATGCTGAAGGATGATGTCATCGAGGAGTGTGAGTCTCCATGGTCCGCTCCCGTGGTTTTAGTACCCAAGCGTGATAACACTATCAGAGTCTGCATCGACTATAGGAAACTGAACCAAGTCACCAAGCCTGATAGATACCCACTTCCGAGAGTGGATGACATACTACATAGTACTGGTAAATTCAAATACATATCAACCTTAGACTTACGAGCCGGTTACTGGCAGGTACCAGTCGCAATGGAAGACCGTGATATAACCTCTTTTGTGACACCACTAGGAATGTACCGCTTTAAGCGTATGCCTATGGGATTAAGAAACTCTGGAGCTACATTCCAAAGACTGATGGATAGATTTCGGTCCAACCTTCCCAATGTAACAATACTGGCTTATCTTGATGACGTCCTGATCCTCTCAGATAGTTTTGAGAAGCACCTCCAAGACCTGGAAGCTGTTTTCCAGAGACTCAAACTATTCAAGCTGCGAGTGAACAGAGAAAAGAGTACATTTGCCTGCGAATCAGTGAAATACCTCGGACACATTTTGTCAGCAGAAGGGATTCAACCTGATATCGACAAAACTAAAGCCATCAGTGAGATGAAGGAGCCACAGAATGATAAACATCTGAAGACTTTCATCCAGACTTGCTCCTGGTTCAGAAAATTTATACCAGACTTTGCGAAGATAGCAAGACCACTGACAATGTTACTTAAGAAGAACCAAAACTGGATCTGGGGAGAAGATCAAGCCAAAGCTTTCCAAGAGTTGAAGAAACGCCTGACATCCGCACCAATACTACGGCAAGTTGATTATACCTTACCTTTTACACTTAGAGTTGACGCGAGCGGATACGCCTTAGGAGCTGTGCTGCTCCAAGGAGAAGGCTATGACGAACGACCAGTGGAATATGCGAGCAGATTACTCACGAGCGCTGAACGGAATTATTCGACTACAGAACGCGAAGCTCTTGCAGCCATTTGGGCCCTTGACAAGTTCCGTGGGTACATCGAAGGCTCTGAAGTTACCCTTGCCACTGACCACCAACCATTAAGATGGATTTTAACTCTTAAGACACCTACAGGACGCCTTGCGCGATGGGCTCTGAAGATACAGGCCTATAACCTGAAAATCGAATATCAACCCGGAAATAAGAATGTTGTTGCCGACGCTTTGAGCAGACCAGTATGTGATGACACTACTAAGGATTCCTGTAATTTATGCAGTGTTATAGTAGATATACCACACATGTCACCTACCGACCTACGGAGCACACAAGCGGAAGACCCAGAAATTTGGAAGATTGCTAAAGATTTCGAAAACAACAACATAGAAGCTGCTACACACTGGACTGAAAAAGGTTATTATATGTCACAGGGAGTGTTGTATCACTTTAACCCTGACGTTGAGAGCGAAGATCCTCAACTTGTCATACCACAGTCCATGAGAAAGGAGATTTTGAAGGAATTACATGATGCTCCTACAGCCGGACATAACGGAGTTGAAAGAACATATCAGCGAGTGAGTCAAAGATATTATTTCCCTGGTATGAAGAGATATATAAGCGAATACATTAGAGACTGTAACGAATGTCAGCGCTACAAACCATCCAACTTGAAGCCTGCAGGGTTACTACAGACACCTGTACCAGCTCAGAGATTTGAGGTACTAGCAATAGACCTATTTGGACCTTTGCCTACTGGAAGTAAGGACGAACGATGGATTTTTATTATAGAGGATACTGCAACTAAATGGGTAGAACTCTTCCCATTAACTATAGCAACTGCAGAAGCTTGCGCCAAAACCCTGGTTGAAGAAATTTTCCTCAGATATGGTTTTCCCAGGAGAGTAATATCAGACAATGGTGTACAGTTTGTGTCACAAGTCATGCAGAAAGTCATGCACACCCTAGGAATAGAGCAGAACTTGATACCTCTATACCACCCAGAAGCGAATCCGGTCGAGAGGAAAAATAGGGATTTGAAAAGTCAACTGGCTATCATAGTTGAAGGGAACCACACTAACTGGCCTAGCGCACTACCTGCTGTACGCTTCGCCATGAATAGCGCCGTTACTCAGAGCACCGCGAAGTCGCCTGCTTACCTCGCCTTCGGGAGAGAGATGCGATCACCGGTAGAGAACAGACATGACCTGCGAGCTGTTATCCAGTCAGAGAACTTTATACCTCAGATAACACCCTACCTGTTGAAGCTCAGCGATGATCTCATCAAAGCTCAAGAACATAATCTACAACAACAGGAACGCAGGAAGACTTACGCAGATCAAAAGCGTAGACCCCATGAAAACTATAACATAGGGGACAAGGTCCTTTTGAAAACACACGTCTTAAGTAACCAAACAAAGGGCATAACTAGCAAATTTGCGCCCCGACGTGACGGACCATACATTATTTCTAAGATAGTCAGCCCGACTACTTATATATTAGCAAACAATGGCGAAACTGTTGGTAAATATCATGTGTCAGACTTGACTACATACCATCAGAAGAGTGGTGATGAACCTGCAGAACCCATCATGCCACAAAGGAAGAGAGGTAGACCGCCCAAGCGAACACCTACTACCCCTACTACTACTCCACCTGCAGCTGGTGAGAAGAAGAGAGGCAGACCACGCAAGAAGCAACCTGTGTGTCGGCCCATGGGCGAGGACGTCCCCATGGCCCGAAGGGGGAGCCTGTAGCACAGCCTTAACTCCCTACCCAGACGTGTAGACACACCCTCATACACACGTCTGTGAACGCCTTAACATTCATACACTCACCATTCATCACATTCACTCAACCAATCATTCACACACCTCGCGTGCGCCATATTATTTCAGTCCGAATCCGTTTGCCTTTGAAGAAAGATGTAAGGTCGCGACCTTACAACTACATGTAAGTGTCCTTCTCCTAGTTGTTTTGCGTAAATCACGGGACCCCTTTGACCATCCCCGGTTATATATGTAAGTAGATGAGAAACATAGTATAAGAGTTACCGCCAAATTGTTACCAGTGGTATAAGTACTGGACAATCCGTTTGGTGCTTTTAAGTACCTATCACTATCACCAGTACCACCAACTCCAAACCAAAAACTAAATGGAGTAGGTATGGTTTTTGGGTAACAATGGTAAAAGGTCAACTTTTCCAGTAGTTTTAGGGCATCCTACAGCCATAGGATAGAACTTCAGTACATCAATTTTCTGAGCCTGGGGGACTCAGCAACTACCAAGGGCAGATCCAGCTTCGTGCCCAGGGGGGAGGGGTCCATGGGGGTCATCCTGGATCCGTGCATGGCAAATACCTATGCCTCGTTCTCAGGGATTAGCTTGATATGGGCACAAGGCACAAGCATCTTGAAGAGCCTTACCGTGACTGGCATCGTAAGGTCACTTACATCAACTTGTTGAACCTGGAGACTCAGCACCCTAGTCGCTCGGTCCACGTTCTCAGGCACGAGCCTGGCGCGATCGCAAGCGTCTTGTAGAAGTCGCGCGCGTTCCGCCACCGCCCGCGCCGCGCTGGCCTTAAGCAGTTGCTGGAATCCTACAGTGACGTATTACTCACATCAACTTGTTGAGCCTGGAGACTCAGCACCCTAGTCGCTCGGTCCACGTTCTCAGGCACGAGCCTGGCGCGATCGCAAGCGTCTTGTAGAAGTCGCGCGCGTTCTGCTGCCGCTCGCGCCGCGTTGGCTAGGGCGTGCCCGGAGTGGGAGATCAGGCAGCAATCGCGGCAAACTACCTGCAGATGAACAAAAAAATAACATAGGCGTATTAATGCAATGGGATTTCTTTAAAAAAAAGAAGCCTAGGAAGTGGAGGTGACAGAAACTCTGCAGGCTTTAACAATGATTTGCTAGCTTTTTATACTTACCTATTGAAGGGATTGTAATAGTTTTGAGAAAATTCTCGTCCTTATGTTTCAAACTCAATGAAGTCATCATCATCAACCTCCTTGCGTTATCCCGGCATTTGCCACGGCTCATGGGAGTCTGGGGTCCGCTTTGACAACTAATCCCAAGATTTGACGTAGGCACTAGTTTTACGAAAGCGACTGCCTTATTGGAATTAGTCCGGTTTCCTCACGATGTTTTCCTTCACCGAAAAGCGACTGGCAAATATCAAATGACATTTCGAACATATGTTCCGAAAAATTCATTGGTACGAGCCGGGGTTCGAACCCGCGACCTCCGGATCGAAAGTCGCACTCTCTTACCACTAGGGTCAATTACTTATTGAAATTTCAGGTGAATACTTCATTGAGTTTGAATAAGCGCTGGTATTAGCCTAGTGGTAAGAGAGTGCGACTTTCGATCCGGAGGTCGCGGGTTCGAACCCCGGCTCATACCAATGAAAACAACATGTCCTTATTTCAGAAGAAGCATAAGGATCCTTCTGTGAAACTATTTAACACTTTCCTTACCTGCTGGCAAGTAGCACAGTACACGCAGAGTTCTGCACGATGCTGGCTGCACAGCGTAGCGGGGGCCTGTAGGGGCTGTAGGGAGTGTCGGGCCGTGGTCTTCTGACGGCTGTGGGCTTCGCCACAGGACTCGCAGACGCTGACGAGGCATTGGTCGCAGCGGCTTTGGGCCTGTCAACAGTTAAAGTAAATATACAAACTATTTACATATATTTCTTCATTTGGTACTGCGCGCAAACTTGGAAGTCTTGGAACTTATACACGCGTAATGTCACAGTTTCGTTTTCTGTCAACCCCTGATTTGCCAAGAGTGGCCCTGAGACGAGTAGTTTCAGGTGCTCTGCCTACCCCTTCATGGGATACAGGCGGCATTGTATGTATGTATTGTAAGAGTAATTATTTATTAATGCCTTATATTTTGATTTATCTTACTGTTATTTATGATGAAAGTATTAAAGAATATCAATTGACTCATACTAGTCACTGGTTTCCGCCATGTTGCATTGTTATAAAAATGGCGGACATACAGTGACGGTGCGCAGTTCGAGTACAGACGAGTTGTAGTAAAGAAGTCTTGAATTATTTATTGTAAATTGGTTGTTAATATGTTTGTTATAAGCGAATAAAGTAAAGTGATGGTACAAGTAATAGTTTTCATCATCAACCCGGTAATGTCCCCAACAGGTCAGAAGTGGGATGAAACAAGAATCGGTAAAGATTTTTGCCACGCCACACGAACGTAAGGTTTTCTTTCCTTTGTTTTTTTTTTTTGTGGAAGTACCATTATCTTACTTTACGAAACGTGCACTGAAATTGTTATGGTAAGTGAGACATTTATTTTTCTTTCTTTGGCGTTGAAGAACTGGTTTGATAATCTACCGTCATGACTATATTGCAAAATCTGATGGAATAAAATAATTGTGGTAAATTATATCAATAGATCAATAATACGCATAAAACAAAAGTATAATTATTGATAAAACGTGCAGTAGTCAATCACTTCTCATTATTTCTTAACATTATTGTTTTAAAAAAAAAGAAGGTGTCATCATTACATTTACTTACCCTCAGTACTGTGTATGATTAAAAGTTATAACGATTTCTTATTTTTATGAATCCAAAATGGAACACAACTTGTTCAGAAAATTGCATATTATTTTACACATTAAGCGCTACGATATGCTGCACCGGTCAATTTGTGACAGTATGTCTTTAAGAAATCGTGGAGTTATGAGTAAACTGGCACTTTGTCAATAGGAATAAACTCTTGATTAAACGATTTTTCCTTTGTATTAGCAATGCCTCGAGTTGTTAAAAACGGCTAACAAAATTTTGCTTCAAATTCACATCTCGGTGTTTGAAAAGTGGTGACATTTATTATACCAGTAAGAAAATAATCATGGGTCAAATACTTGTTACTTAATTATGATACATATTCGAACTTATCAGATTATACAGATCTGGAATACAATTTAAAATAAATATTTAATTATATAAGCTGTGTAAAAATATGTAATCATAAAATATTCTAATATTGCAATTTCTTGAGTCACGGGACACAATATTGGTAAAAAAAATATGTATACATATGACATGTTGATTTTAGTTCAAATTGAAAATTATAATACAGGGTTACTTGATATTTGATGCGTTAAGTACGATATTGATCATAGTATTTTTAATGTATACAAAAGTCATTTCCTTCTGACACGTGGCATAATGCCGGACCGTGCCCAAATCCTGGACTAAGTTTTTAAATACTTTGTGTGAATCGAATCCATTCCATTAATCGTTAAATCGAAGTTGTGTCACTGTCATTCAATTCTGTCACTGAATTTAAAATTTAATGAAATTAACTTTATTGTATTAAAATGCCGGATTGTATATCCATCTGTTTTAATAATGTGACTTCTTATTGTAAAAAGGAAGTCTTAAGCTTAACCGTAACTAGAAAATTAAAGTTTTGCTATGTTTAATCTGATTGGCAAGAACATGATTGAATGTTACCATATAACGTTTATTTCCAATCAAACTAAGTTCTAAATCTTCATCTGTGAAGCATATGTTGTACGTCAAGTCGTTTTAAAAAACATGTTTATCGTTATAGCAGTGGTATCGTTACAGCAGTTGTCAATCTATAACAACAATCTAATAATATGATCGTTATCATTTTTTTTTTTTAAAGTTTGGTCACCTCTGGTTGTTCGTGAAATAATTTTCGGATATACGAGTAGTAACTTGTTATAAAACAAAAATGTTTTTCCTTATATGATCAATCATCATTAGTATAAATCTCAAATATTTTAACTGTGTTATAGATTTTACAAAGTTTAATTCCATGAAAATTGAAGTGCTTGGTCTCCTCTTGCTTGTTGACGGCAGGCAAAAGGTTACATTTATTATTACTATTCTACAATGGCCAGTGATGGCGCAAGTATCTGATCAATGTATATCAAATCATTCTTCGTATATTACCATGATGATCATGGGTATGTATTCGATGGGAAATCGACAACTAATGTATAATGCTGTGAATTTAATCAATGATATCATTGTTTGTTTCTGAAATAACACTAATTCAATATTAATTGCAATGATGATTTATATATTGCAATGGTGATAATTCAGGCAAATGAGATGACATCACTTCACAATTGTAGTCAGATGTCGAGTCAGATGTCGAGTCAGATGTAGAGTCAGATGTAGAGTCAGATGTAGAGTCAGATGTAGAGTCAGATGTAGAGTCAGATGTAGAGTCAGATGTAGAGTCAGATGTAGAGTCAGATGTAGAGTCAGATGTAGAGTCAGATGTAGAGTCAGATGTAGAGTCAGATGTAGAGTCAGATGTAGAGTCAGTCATTATCAAGAGTTATATTAATAGGTGTATTAATCATGTCGGTCAATATGTAGAGTTGGTCAAAATCATGTAAAAGAACGGTCAATATGTAGAGTTGGTAATACTCATGTAACAGAACGGTCAATATGTCGAGTTGGTCATAATCATGTAACAGAACGGTCAATATGTCGAGTTGGTCATAATCATGTAAAAGAACGGTCAATATGTAAGTTGGTCATAATCATGTAAAAGAACGGTTAATATGTAGAGTTGGTCATGATCATGTAATAAGTAATAACGCGTGAATAATAAAATTCGTCCGTAGTTACAGTACACTTTTTGTACGTTTGACTATTTTGATCACAGTACAAGGTATAATATGTAGATTTGGTCATAACTCATAATCATGTAATAAGTAGTAACGCGTGAATAATAAAATATTTTGATCGTAGTACAAGGTATACAATTAAGGCTACTATGGTACTTATTGGTAGATATCAACAAGGAGGATACCTATGGCACAATGTAACATGTATCTTATGGAATCAATGTTTGATGTACGTGGACGGACGTGTTAGTGTAAAGCACGTGGATGAACGTGCGAGTCTTTTAAGCGCGTGGATGGACGTGCGAGTATTTTAAGCGCGTGGATGAACGTGCGACTTTTGAAGCGCGTAGATGTACGTGCGAAGTTTTTAATTTTAATACACGTTGGTGAACGTGCTAACGTTTAATTTTAATCTTAATAAATAATACATTAAACAATAATATAAGTAGTAGAATTCATACTGATATAAGCAATCGATTCAAAATAATCAACCAAAAATAATATTCTAATATTTCATTACACGCCTTACGTTAACAATCGGGATATGTAGTTGGGAAAGCTTAAATAAAATGTTAGTCAATTACAGATAATTTGAGGCGCAATGCCATGTTCATGAGTGCTTTTATTATTTGAGTTAAAAAATTTACTATGTTCATAAATACCTACAAAAGCATCTTAAAAAAAAAATTGTTTTATCAATGACATTATGAGAGTATATGCGTTATGTGATTTTAGTAACACGGAAAACCAACCTATTGTTAGACGGACACGTAATCTCGCTTGCCCATATTATATAAAAATGATTACCTTAATGATATGATAGATCATTTTGTCGACTTCCAATGAAAAAAAGATCTTCGTAAATTCGATATTATTCAAGGCGATATCATGTAATATTTAATTAAAAAAATAAAGGGTAACTATATATAATATTAATTGAACACAAGTACATCGCTATAATGCATGCATAAATTCTGGTCTCATGGCTTATAATATATAATTATGCAGTTCTTGGTTTTTCTTCAGAAAGCTTAAATCGCTCAAACTACATTGCGATGATGTTTCATAAAGCGGTTATTAATTAGTTTTATTCACATTATACCGCGAATATCGCTGCATTAGATAAGTTTTGATTTATTTATTTCATTAATATAAAAGTACACTTCAATCTTTAATAATTTATATTATGATCGACAATGTCAAACATTACAATTATGGCGACTTTTTGATTGGTTAAGTAGTACAGTAATTACATTTTTCTCTTTTGGCTACCCGTATCTAGTTCTTTATGTGTAATATAACCTTGGGTGCTCATTCTCAAAAATAAAGTAACAAAGAACATTATGTTTTAAATTATTATGCTCGAATCAGAAGTAACAATAAATTTGAATAACACACGCAACTTATACTTATTACTTAGCATAATTTGTTGGTGATATATTTGGTACATACTAAAAGTCAAGTACATATACCTCGTATCGGTTATGAAGAGACCTATCCAAGTATCTGTTATGACTCTTTGCAAGACAAATATTCTGCGATATACTTACATTAGTTAAGAATAATATAAAAGGTTCAATGTATAAACCCATTTCATAGATATCAGGAATAAAACTAAAATGTAGAAACCCAACATAATATTCATTGTCTAAATTCGCAATAGCCTTTCATGGAAAATAAAGTTATATTCATATTCATATTTATTTATATTGCACATATACATTACACGTCAGAAACATAAACATTCATTATAACTAAGTAATTCTTATTACTCTAAGAATTAAATTATAAAATTTATAAATGTGTTCTATATAATTTAAATACATTATCGCGCTAAATATTACATTTCAAGGAATTCATTGATGTCATAGAAGGCATTATCAATAAGCCATTTTTTTTATATACTTGATGTATATGTGGATAGACCTCTTGATAATTATATGAAAACCCCACAGCTTGTAAGCAGTACGAATAATGATTATTCATATACCTTATCTATGTCATTGCAGCCACATTGCTTGTGTATATAATATCTAACGGCTGTCGCTATAATAAATAGCAATTCGAATAGCAATAGAAACATGTGACAATCATATTAACTTGTTGACAAAAATGAATCTCAAAAGTTCTTTGACAAAACCTTATTTTTACTATAATCAGAAATACAGATCAATTTAATTCCACTTATATGGGCCTATAACCTAAATAAAATAACTTGGAATTAACTTACATTAATTATATCCCCAATATATAAAGAAGTTTTCTATTTCGACATACTATTGCATCAATCTTAACTAGAACCTAAAAAAAGTAATAATGATAACAGAATAAAAAAAATAAAGACTTACACCGTGCACCATAGTCGTGTATTTGCGATGGTGCTTAAATAGTTGTTTAATATAATATGTATAATACGTTACAAATGGTAAATAAATAATTAGGCACGATATTTCATTAATGACGGGTTATTTGAGTATTTAAAGATTCTGCAGATGTGCATACTGCATAAATCAGAAAAATCTTAAATATAATTACTCAGTATAGCGATATATTAATAAGTGACGACAATAATTTATTTAATCATAACGACTATCAATACATTGTGACTTATTAAATTGATTACCGAACCATAATAATTTTACCATAATTTCGAAGACAGTCGAAATTTTATGTTTCTAAAGAAAGTGTTGCAAGTTTCAGATCAAGGACCCAGGTGAGAGGGTCGGGGTGTAGATTCACTTCCGACCCAGGAGTGCCCAGGAGAGAGGGTCAGGGTATATTCATATTCATATTCTTTATTCAGTATTGATTATACATTGTCAGGTTTTACATTCACATATTTATATACAATTTACAAAAATATTTATCTAGTTTAAGTATAATTTAATTTATTGTACATTTTCTCATTGGAATTAAAGATTATAATTATTATTTACAAAAAGTGACATATAATTCTATTTTATTCGTATTATATTATGATAATTTATGATATTAATTGCATAGTAGGTATATAAAGATACCTCTGTTTCGATCGTCGACTGAGTCCTTAAATGCTGGCATGGTATGCGAGCTTGCGTCTGGCGGCGCAATATCCGGCGTCCGTGATGAGCAGCTGCGGCAGCAGGCTGACAGAGCTTGGGTGGCCCATGATGCTATTGCCCCGTAGCGGCACGGGAATTCCGTTCAATCATGTGATGAGGTGGTGATATCATAAAATCGTGTAAATATGTTCTTTTTGCTTATGTTTCGCGAGTGAAGTGTGCAGTGAAGTGTTGCATTGTTTACTGAAATATGTTTATAACTTGTGAATGCCTTCTAATTAATTTAATCATCATAATTTAATTGGATGTAATGAATTCAATTGGATGTAATGAATTTAATTAAATGTAATGAATTTAATTGGATCTCAATAATTTAATTGTATCGAAGTAAATCTTATTCATATATTTATTTTTCACAGGCCTATGTCTGATTAATGCTCTTTCTTTACACTTGATAAGGTTTATAGAAATATTTAAAAATCCATTTTTAGTATACATAAGTTATAGTTTTATTATAATTGAGAATTACTCTTTCATAAATAAATAATATTTTGCTAATATCAGTCTTACAGCATATCGTAATTATGTGGTAAAGGTATCGGTATGAAGTGTTATGTTTTGTATTTCTATTGTTTAAGAATTATTTCAAATGTCTTGTATTGGCTGGTATTGTCTTTCTTTTGAATTATTTCACATTAAGCTTTGGCGAAGGGTCTCGCCTCGAACAGGATGGCCGAGCTGTAAGAGTAATTATTTATTAATGCCTTATATTTTGATTTATCTTACTGTTATTTATGATGAAAGTATTAAAGAATATCAATTGACTCATACTAGTCACTGGTTTCCGCCATGTTGCATTGTTATAAAAATGGCGGACATACAGTGACGGTGCGCAGTTCGAGTACAGACGAGTTGTAGTAAAGAAGTCTTGAATTATTTATTGTAAATTGGTTGTTAATATGTTTGTTATAAGCGAATAAAGTAAAGTGATGGTACAAGTAATAGTTTTCATCATCAACCCGGTAATGTCCCCAACAGTATGTATGAATGTATGTATGTATGTATGTTATACACGCGTACTCTTACTTTTACGAATGTTTACTTGGAAAAAAACAGTACGTATCTTAGTCCATTTGAGAAACGTACGGCCGGCTGGAAGGCCCAGGTACCGATGGATCGACGAGGTCCAGAAAGACCTGTGTTGTGTGCCTTCAAGTGACTGAATGGCATCAGGCCCCGTAGCCGAATGGCATTTCTCCGACGCCAAACGAAAGCGATACGCCGCTGGCTCTGTCGCGCCAATACGCAAACGCGATAGAGATAGATATCTACTAGCGCTTCGTTTCGTGAGCGTTTCGTGAGCGATTGTGCCATTCGGCTAGCCACCCTGATCGCACAGGAAATGAGCGAATGACGTAGTGTCGGAGGCCAAGATCCACTTCGGGTCGCTGAGCCAGCGAAGTAAGTATCTTAGTCCATCATATAGGCACAACAAAATGTGGATGATCAATTATTTGAACAATGTCTGTAGATTTTGAAACATGTTTCTCGCTTCGACACGAAACAGCAAGTGACAAATCTCCCTAAATAGATGCCAACAATGCATCCAAATCTTTCCACAAATTTCTAAGGAACCGGTTTAAATGTAGCATATCGTAACAAATGTGGGCATTTGGTAATGACTTCGTATCGGTATCGAAGCGAATTGATGCGCCTGAGTTGACACATGTGTTGTCTTAAAATAAACGGTTATCTTTGAGATTGGAGTTCTTGTCGTGTGGTTTTTTTTTCTGAGTTGACATTTGAACTGTATGAGCTTTTGTTGTAGAATGCAGTTAATTCATCGCCGAGCTGTCTAAGTAGAGGGGAGTTAATCCATACCAAAGACCTATATAACTCCGTATAGACAGATAAAGTCTAAGAAAAAAACGTACCTCAGTCAGTACCATACAGAAAAAGGTACGGTGGCCTGATGGCATTACACCTTTAGGGTACGCTCAGCTAGATGGCGCTACTTAGTCGGTCCTAAAGTTCTGTCACAAATGCTTCAACTGATAAGTGATAAAATTGTATATAAAGGTAAGGTAAGGTTCAATAAAAAATACATGATATCAAAACCTGTTTTATACTTATTAAAATGTGATATAAACGATCGAAAATGTAGATCGTGATTTCTAAGAATCCTTGATTACTTTGAGTTTGTCGATAGACGTCAGCACGCGGAAAAATAGACTTCGCAAAAGGAAGAAAAAAACATTGTTACATTAGCCAAATAAAATAATTATTTTTTTAGTATGAGTTCTCTGAATTTGGGCATATTGAATTACTGGTATTTCATTTTCCTAGAAATCTTTAAGTCTGCTAGTAACCTTTAGAACTTGGGTACTTTTCAGTAAAACGCTTAGATTTCACAATCATCAACGGGAATGTGGAACAAAACGTTGTACAGTAGCAATATTGTCCATTTAATTCACAAAAATCATATACAAACTTAAAGATAAAAGACCCAGCGTTTATAATAAGTATCATTAAAGCATATTAAGCCAACCAAAAATAAATAAAAAATAAAAACGTCCGGAAGAGGTCGCGTGTTTCTTGACTTGTTTTTTTTACCAAATTTTCAGATGTTACAAGGAACCACGCGAAACTGCGACAGCAAAGTACTTTAAGTAATATTGCAATTTGTCCAGTACTAGCAACCCGCCCCGGCTTCGCACGGGTACTATACCTACATGTAAACCTTCCTCAAGAATCACTCTATCTATTAAAAAAATCCGCATCAAAATCCGTTGCGTAGTTTTAAAGATTTAAGCATACATAGGGACATAGGGACAGGGAAAGCGACTTTGTTTTATACTATGTAGTGATGAAACGAGCTTTCAAACCATGCATATGCATAGTAAGAAATATCTGTCAATAAAGTTTTTATCACTTAAAACCTTTGTGACAGAACTTTAGAACTGACTAAATAATATTGATATTTGACATTTTAAAACATATCAAGCTAAGAATCCGGGCCAAATTGTCAAAATTGAGGTTCAAAAGTTTTAAGCCTGTGTCAAGAGATGGCAATCTATGCACTGTGATTACACATTTT
Source organism: Leguminivora glycinivorella (assembly GCF_023078275.1). Classification (NCBI taxonomy): domain Eukaryota; kingdom Metazoa; phylum Arthropoda; class Insecta; order Lepidoptera; family Tortricidae; genus Leguminivora; species Leguminivora glycinivorella. The sequence goes on from NC_062976.1 coordinate 6,021,960, forward strand.
ACTTCGACAGTAATTCTCTTTAATACTCGATCCTCTTTGTCCATACTAATGTTATAAATGAATGGGAAAGTGTGTGTCTGTTTGTTTCGTCTTTCATGGCAAAACGGAGCGCCGAATTGAAGTGATTTTTTTAAGTGGAGATAGTTGAAAGGATGGAGAGTGACATAGGGTATCTTTTTTTCTTTCTAACCCCCACTTACCTAAAATGGGGCATGGAAGCTTGTATGGAGCATTCAACAATTTTCGAATATGAAGCGAGCGAAGCCGGCGCAAAAGCTAGTATGACATAAGAGGCATACGAGCAGACTAAACGTTAACTGCCTATCCACAGAATTAGATTTAGATAGAAGAAACGAGTTCATTTATTTGTATGGCGGCCGAGCGTGTCAGATTTTGTACTGAAGTTGTTACTTGCCTGTGATTTTAAATATGTCTCAGGCCCTTGAGTGTTGATAAGTTTTATGTTGTTGCAATTAAATATCATGTAACGAGGCATTTTTAATGTTTTTGTTGACTTCAACTTACAAAAATTGACGCCCGAAAGCTGCAAGCTGCGATTAAAGACGGACAACTCAGTGGATTTCACTGAGTTCATTTGACACGCTAAGTAGATACGTTTGCTTGATCTATGGTTTATATGACATCTGTGTGCCTATCAATACCTGCACACCACAGGGTTTGTGCGTTGCCAGCATTCAAAACGCCAGCCAACATAGGTACGCCTTTTAGAGTTCCTTGACTCTTAAAATCGATTTAAGTACATATACCTACATATAAGCCAGGGTTTTTTATGACTAGAAAAGCCCTAAGCTTCTCTTGAGTCTGTCTGTAATTGTGAAGGTACCTTATTGTCACAGTTGCACAGGTCACACAGCACGCTAGCTCGACTCTCTCCTGCCATCTTCCGTAGCAGCACATAGTTTAGGGGCAACGCCGACACCCCTCCTAGTGGGAGCTGTGTCTCTTGTGCGCATGTTGGGCAGATTATGAGCTGGACACTCTTGCCTGATATCTGGAAAAAAATCTTTATGAGCATATGGAAATTTTCACGTACCATAGAAAGTTTTGCAATGGTTAATAGTTTTTTGAGTTTGCGTGGCAGCTGGAGAGGCAGGTTACGTTCCTGGGACCTGGCCTACTAGCCGAATGGCATTTCTACGACGCCAGACGCCGACAGAAATGCAGTTTAGCTCTTTCGCTCTAATACCCAAGTGCGATAGAGATAGATAGCTACGAAAGAGGTATTTTCTGTACAGATGGTCGTTTTTTTACGCACTAGCATGTGAAGTGGCAATGAGGGGGCAACAGAGGTGTCTGTCAAACCTGGACTTATAATTACGTTAATTACACTACCATGCAGAGCCATCGGCTACCACGAAGAATCAAGTAGGTGCTGTGCAATAAGACTGTTATTCTGTTGAATATCCCATATTTCCTCTGTTTTTATTCCCAAATGGTTTTGGACCCAGGAACACCCAATGTCCCTCTCGTACCCCGAGCCAGTGGAGACCTGGAGCTGGGTCCAGCTGGATTAAACCTGGACTATGATGACAATGACAACCTCCCTAAGAATCAAGTGCTGTGCTATAACTACCTTTCTAGTGAATATCCCGTATTTTCTCTGCTTCTGGTCCCAACTGGTATCGGACCCTGAACGTCGCGGGTCGCTTTCATACCCAGACCCCGCGGAGCCCCCGGAGCCGGCGTCCTGCTGGATTGAACCTGGACAAGACCATCCCTTGTAGTATCAAATAAGCAAAGTAAGTCTGAATCTCTTTAAAAATCTCCTGTGATAACGCATTGATGTAAGCCCAAGTTTATTTTGACGGATGCAAGATGAAGTCTCCAATGCAAAGCGTCTCTCTTACCCCATTTAAAATTGCAAAGATTTTAAGGGCCAAAAAGCTGTGTATTACCCCTGGAATTGTAGGCATCTATTGGTTGATGATTTCGGCGTTAGTAACCCGTTAATTTTGTGAGCGAAGAATAAATAAATAAATAAAATAAATAAATAACTACATATTATAGGACAGTTTTACACAGATTGACTGAGGCCCACGGTAAGCTCAAGAAGGCTTGTGTTGTGGGTACTCAGACAACGATATATATAATATACTTATAAATACTTATATACATAGAAAACATCCATGACTCAGGAACAAATATCTGTGCTCATCACCCAAATAAATGCCGTTACCGGGATTCGAACCGGGACCGCGGCGCAGCAGGCAGGGTCACTACCGACTGCGCCAGATCGGTCGTCAATTGATGAAGGTCGCTCTAAGTAGTCGCATTTTCAAAACAGTTATGTTGAGAATATATGCTGCAGTTTTCCCGATAGGTACTCGTATTTACCTTCACCGAATAGTACTTAGTTCCGCAGTGTATGTAAAGAATGTAATGATATTCCATCAGGGGTCTCGCTGCGATAACTGGTTAAATCTCGTAATAAATTAGTTATGCAAGAGAAGCTCCACAAGTCGCCGGCTACTGTAAGGTGTCGGCTCAGAGCTGCAATCGGCGACACGACATTATAATTATGTTACTCGTAGATGACCGGACAGATCCGGGCTAAAGTGGGCTTAAAAGGGCTAACATAATATGCAAATCTTAGATGTTAGGCAAACCCTGAACTTGTGAATTTTGCACAAATTTGTCAGTTAGTACCTCCTACGAGTAAGTCTCCCATCCCTCTGGGATTTAACTCTCTAACTCAGTTGTCAGCTCGATTGGTCGATCGACACATTCTTTGCACTTATATTACGAGTCCTAATTAGAGACAGATTGAATAATAATTTGCCTTGAATTCTTGATGCAAATCCCATTATCCGCGCTGTTAGTGACTGACTGAATTAGTTATAAAAGCATTTCTCATCATATGACACAATCGTCACTAACTTTAGCCGCATATTATTAGCGCGTGATTCAGTGAAGGTCAACGTATTTAGGTGCTCCACATCCGTTGGTGTTGCCAATTATCTGACTAAGCGCGGAAGTCATTCCTCTTGAACAGATGGGGCTGATAAGAAGTTTCATGTAATAAGTCGCGTCCTTAAGGTACCCTACTGTTATTTAGGAGTTAGGACTTTTGGAGACCACCACAGGTATTTTTACTATCTGAAGTACCTAGGTACGTGTCTGATGTCACCCTTTTTCGCAGGAAAATGTTTGCCCTATTTTGCAGTTGGCCGTTCTATTGAGCAAGAGTAGGATGTATCGTATATGGAGGTATACTTTATAGTGGGAGGAATCCACCTGAACTGTTCGGGATCGGAATCCTTGGACGAATTTGAAAAAGAAGGTAGGTAACTGTTGTTAGGATGTAATCGTATCTATGTGCACATTAGCATTGATAAGTATAGATAACCTTCTGTCACAGGCTGAGATATTGAATCAAACAGACACGGAGTTACAAACTACAGAATATCCCAATCATAATGAATATTTCAAGACTAGCTAAAAATATATCACGCTCATTTTGCAACACAAGTGCTTTCCAATCAGTTATTGCCGTCTAAAAGGATCTGAATGAGCACAATAAAGATTCATAATAATACACATGAGAGCTTGACTCTTACAATCAGTGGGAAGTCAGAAACAGATGACCAAATGAGAGCTTATTTGTGTTATTATACTCCTTTGAAGAAGTTAAAAGTGGGCTCGAAGAAATTGTTTAGATAATATAGCGTTTTCACCTTAGAAGTTCATTATTGAAGTAAAGGGAAATTTAGTTCATTATTAATGCTTTACTATTTCGTTTTCATGTTCGAATTATCCTTAGGTTTTCCTTGTTCCCAACACAAACTAGTTTGCAAGGTAGTAGTATTATAATTTCCTAAACATAGTACCAAATAACACTCATACAATAGTAATTGATTAGACAAAAAAAACACAGTACTTGGTCCTTCGAAACGTATTTATATTTGTGATTATTTTAAAACGTTATATATAGTAAACTATGTCTACTGTTACTAGTATTATATGATCTGTGCTACTATTAATCCAAACAAAAACAAAAAAAACACAGTACTTGGTCCTTCGAACCGTATTTATATTTATGATTATTTTAAAACGTTACCTATCGTAAACTATGTCTACTGTTACTAGTATTATATGATCTGTGCTACTATTAATCCAAACAAAAAAAAACACAGTACTTGGTCCTTCGAACCGTATTTATATTTTTGATTATTTTAAAACGTTACGTATCGTAAACTATGTCTAGTATTAAATATTCTGATCTGTGCTAATATTAATCCAAATCATGTTTAGAAACACTTCAGTTTTTAGGGACTGTTTTTCACTCATTGCACCTAAAAAATCAAATATTCATATTGTACAATCAGCGAATAAAATTCCACAACTAGACAGTAGTTGAATGGACATACCACAACCACAAAACAGTTTGTACATCCATCCCGAAATTACGCAACCGACACATAAACAAATGAACTTTCTATTTGTTTACAGTTCGCGTGTCACCCGGGACGCGGGTATTTCTGGAACGCATTAGTATGTTCCGGTTGAGGCTAGGCATAATAGTTGATGCTATACGACGTGTGTAAAGTGCTTTACACATTGAATGCTGTAAAAAACTCTTATAAATGGTCAAGCAAAAATGGCGCGAAATTGAAATTTTCTATGGGACGATGTCGCCCCTGAATTTTTCAAATTTGCCGCCTTATTTTTACAAATTTGATTTATTTATTATTTGGAGAACCAACAGCTTGAAATTCAGAATAACAATACATATATCCGTAGTAACAAACAGCCAATTATAGGTTCCCATCAGTAGCAGCAGGCAGCATTTGTCTTAATACCTATTATTAATTTTTAAAGATTACCAAATCATTGACTCAAAAAGCTGGGAATTTGAACGCTGGACTTCCTGCGGGGATTTAGTGACTGGGCTAGGAAGCCGTTAACCGTTCTAGAGCCAACCCACCCACACCCTTATGGTACTGGCTGTTATACACCGTGTTTTTATTGAATTCCGTTAGGCATAATAGTTGGGTCTATTATAGGAAACAGAATAGCATAGTTAGTTTTTTTAATTCGTAACTTTTTTCTGAAAAATCCCATACACCTGCGATAGATGTTACATCAATTGCTGTTAAGAAACGGGCTTTGTGTGTTCGATAATGCGATTGACAGTATGTCATAGTTTTGAAACTTATTTAATGTGAGTTAATTGTAAAGCCGTTTCTCAACAGCAATTGAAGTTAACATCTATCGCAGGTGTATGGTTTTTTTAGAAAAAAATACAAATTTAAGAAAACTAACTATGCCATTCAGTTTCCTATAATGGACCTAACTATTTGCCGAAGTTAACGGAATTCAATAAGAACACATTGTATATGTTATATAATATAACGTTTATAACAGCCCAGTGTGGGAGCACCATTAAGCTTCAAACCTGTATCTATTCTATAGTCTGTCAAACCATTTTCGTCACTAGAAAAAATGTAGTCGCGAATGTTTATCGTCCCACAGAAAATTGAATTTCGCTGAGTGACAAAACTTGTTTTTAGATAACCCACCCAAGTGACCCATTTTAATTACTCTTCGTGCGTCTCGCACTGCGTGGATCGATCAGGGCTTGATCCGATTTAGCCGGGAGCTAGGTCGCGTAGGGCTTCTGTCTTCGTTTAACTGGGTAAGGCGGTCCCCAGCGCTCAATCGGAGCGGCGCCAGTGTGGCAACCGCCTTACGTCTTTAGCACATTCACTAGTACCAAGAACGATTTACTACGGGACTGACAAAACTCATACAAAAAAGCGTGCCCCAGAAATGTATAGGCCTTTTGGGCTTAAAACTAGATGGCGCTGTTCGCAGCCTGGAAGTGGCCAAAATCATATATTCCCCAAATAATTTTGCGTTTTTCTCAACAACGATTACAGAGGAAAATACTAAGATGTAGATTTATATCGGTAATCAATATCCAACGACTATTTAACAGCACAACTTCGTTTCATTGTATTCTAATAGCTCGTAATATTTTAATGGCCGCTCCAGATGTGCTTTTAGGCTACTGGTCTCTATAAGCATCTTTTATTAACATTATATCATTACCAGCTTGTAAAGACCTCTTAAGGGGATAGAGAAGAGTCTTCATACAAACGTAGCCCTCATTTTCCTCACTCAGATTATAGAAAAAATACACAGTTTGTCTCTTCTAACCGCCCACTTACCTAAAATGGGGGAGAACGTTTGTATGGAGTATTCCGCAATTTTCGCGAATTTAAGCCGCGGGCAAAAGCTAGTTAAGGTGCTTTAGGGTAATTCCGAAAGTCGTCTAATTTCGAAAGTCGCATAAAAATCACTGTTATTTCCATCGTATCAAGATTCGAAATTACCCGAGCATTTCTGTCATTCGGAATTACCCTAATGCACCTTATATTATATTATGTATTGTGTTTGTTCGCTAGTGCCATTGGACGATTGATGATGGAATGTAAGAAGGTGATTGAGAGAGAGATGCCTGTAAGTAGCATCACTATTAATTAAGCTCACTTTGTAAAATATACTTTTATACATGATGTATAATGATCGATACCAATTTGTGCCGCTGTGGCCTTAACTGTTAAGGTACAATTGTAAACTGGGAATAAATAAATAAAATAAATAAATAAAATGTAGGTACGTCACTAGCGAACAATTACGAAAGGGGTCTATGTACGTTGGTTAGTGCTGGAAAGAGTTGTCGTTAATGAGTTGCTACGAATTTGTGGTTTTGATGTTTTAAGACCGATTCTAAAGTAGGCTATTTCGGTTTCTGGAAAAGTATTATTTCAGTTTATGAGAATTACCTAAGTGTTGATCCGAATGAAAGTTTTTGAAAGAGACCTCAATTTTTTAACCCCCGGCGCAAAAACGACGGGGTGTTATAAGTTTGACGTGTCTGTTTGTCTGACTGTGTGTCTGTTTGTGTGTATGTACATGTGTCTATCTGTGGCATCGTAAGTAGCTTCCGAACGGATGACCCGATTTTGTTTTTTTTTTGTTTGAAAGCTTAATTTAGTCGGGAGTGTTCTTATTAGCCTTGTTTTGCTTAGCCACAAAATTTCAATTTTGTGGTTAGCGGTTATTTTGACATTTTAAAGAAACTAGTGTACCTACCTCCATCGATCTCGCTCCAGCATTCCGCCTCCCCCTCCTGTGGTAGTCCTTGTAAACATCTCGTGCAGAAGCTATGAAGACAGGCTAGGAGTCGTGGCTCTGCTAGTTCTTTGCGGCATAGACCGCAGTTCCATTGCTTCACTTCGTGTCTCTTTCTGTCCTGAAGAAAAAATTAACAATGTGACAGACGGACAGACAGACGGATAGAGTCGCACCATAAGGGTTCCTGTTGTACCTTTTTGGTACGGAACCCTAAAAAGAGAAGGTAATACGGTTACAGTACACAGCGAAGGCCGAAAGATTGTTTTAAAATAATCACTCGCTACGCTCGTGCTTAAATAAATTTAAGTTTATGTTATATTTCGCAATTTTTTGCTACCTCGGGTATTAGGTATCGGTTTAGCAACGATGCGCCTTTGAAAAACAAACTAACTGAATAGGTATATAAGTACCTATTATATCTGTATAAACTTTTAAAATGATTGAGCTCGACTAAGTTTGCAGCGATTTTCGCACAAAAAATATCGGTGTATCATAATATAACTACCTTTTGTGTAAAAATTTAAAGTCTATGGTAGGTAATGCATAATAATCCACTCGGAATTGTATATCTATATTTCTAGTATAAAAAAAAATCTTCCTCACTTCTTTAACATCCTCGTAAGCCGACGTCCTCGGAGGGATACTGTTGGGCCGTCGCAACGGACTGTTGCCAGCGCTGATCGAAGACTGCTCCAACGATTTCCGCTTGTCCTTCTTCCGAGTAAAACTGCCGAAAATGTACAGAATACGATCCACTTCCATTTCATGTGTTTACATAAAAGATGTTTTGGAAAAAAGTTGTTTAGGTACACTAGGTATGGTTTTTTTACATGATTAAAATCGGAGAGTTTGAATCATACTTAAATGATTTATTTTTCGCGTGCTAAAAATGTGAGAATTTGTTGCTTTAAAAAAAATGCGCGCGCTTTTTAAACGTAAAGTATTCTTTATTGCCAGTAATTTTCGTGATTTTTTTGTGCCGCTTGTTTATTCAAGTGTGTTTTGTTTTTAATTTCTTGCTTGCCATAATGAGTAAAAACCAAACGATTAACTTTGACTTTTCAGTTTAGTTTTTGATGTATTTGTACTAAAAATAGTAGAAACGTGCTTACTGACGGCGCGTCGGGGTTGAACTAAATCTTCAACTAAACAACGACTGTGTGTGTCCAGATTTGATTGATGTTTAAACATTTATGGACTGCGAGTTCGTGAAACAGTTTGTGTAGGTGTTAAATCTGCAGATTTCAGAAATGCTATAAAATTTTGAAGTTTGTTTATTATTTCTAACCCGGACTTACTTAATCCAGGCTATCTCTACATCATTTTTGTTTATAACACGTCGTGTAATATTAGCCAACAAGCATACGGTCCGCCATATGCAGTTATCGTAGCCTAGGGACGCATACCTACAGCTAAGCTATCTGCTTTAAGCGTATTTGTCTCGTGTACACTGAGAGAAAATACAACCAGTTTTCATGTTCGTTCAACAAGTTTTTTGGTTAAAATAGCGCCTACGTGCTCTTTGGTTCAAACAACAAGCTACTTGTCATTTGAATCGGCAATATATTTGAATCAACAAGTCGATTTTATAAAAACAACCTGACACATATTGTTTTAAGCATACGTTTGGCTGATTCAAACGGATAAACCGCAACAAGTCGAACTTGTTAAATTCACAATGCAAATTTCTCTCAGTGTAGGCATTTTGCTATTTTTTTAATTTAAAAATATTTTATTAGGTATAGGTAATAGTTTTATAATTGTTATTTTAACATTTAACGAATAAAAAAACATAAGTATTAATTTAACTATTTAACTCTTTTTCTGCCACGTGCAGCAGAAACTCCGAATCACGCAAACTGTGTTGTAAACAATTTTTTTACCTATTTAAAAAAATTGTGTAGGTAAAGTTAAATTAAATTCGGAAATGAGCAATGACTTTGTGTTAAATGAGTCTTAATTTACCATGTCCCTCTCCTCAGAGGGTAAAATATTAAGAAGCTAAAACGGATAATTATAGTGTATTTTCGTACAATCAACCGCCCCTGTCATTCCTCATTTCCTGACAATATGAGGGGTTGTTCAAGATGAATGCGGCTCAGTTGGAGATATTGTGTAAAAATATAATCATTAATTAAGGTAAACTTAGCAGATATGGGTCTCTATTTAGTATGAGTCAAACTTTATGGAGATCACTCTAAACCTAAGCTTTATTTTTTATATAAAGCATGATAGTAAACAATTTCAAATAGCAAAGTAAGTAGTTGCAATGCAAGTGCGTTTGCGATAGGTATTTATGACGGGAATGCGCTCTTGAAATTTATGTCCGGGAAGCTTGATATAAAGTTTAAAACATTGACTCTTAGTTTTTGCGTAGCTGAACTATTTTTACAGTGCATAAAAATATCTACAAAATAGGTACCCGTTACAATGATTGCCTCCTCACACACATCTTTATGCAATTTCTAGGGTAAGTAAATCCACAATTTCCTGTGTTGATGCTAATGTCCCATTGCGATTGCGTTTGATACATTTAGAGTTTGCACGTGCAAAGTTCAAACAACTGAAAAGGAAATCCACTCCCTATCGATTGTAAAGCTGCCTGCGAGAGTTGCGAGCATGTTTATTTGCAGGTATTTCCACAATTTACTTTTTGCCTTTTGAGAAGCATTCGCATGCAATATCCGGAATAAGAATATTACCTACAGAAGTGCTCTTGTAATGGAAACTCATGTACAGATAATTATGGTAATAGATCTATTAATCCCGTCAAATCATTAAAAATAATATAAACCCAATGATATGAGGCTAAATAAAACTATTCAACATTAGATTTGTTTCGTTTATAGCCAGGAAGGATATTAAAGTAGGTAAAGTCTGTAAATACAAGTTACAAGTGTAGTAGACATGACTGATGATGATGAAACATTTTATTAAAAAAATATTTTGATTAAAAAATGTGCATAATATGGGTCTATAATAAAGTTTAAATTACGCGCCTTTTTCTACTGATATGCCAGAAATAATTATTTATCTTCATAAAAATAAAAAACCACCACCACAGCCACAGACAAGAAAAGGCAGTTGAAAAACACGATCAAAACACAACACTATTTACCAATGAAAAGACATCCCGCACTATAAATACGCCATTACAAAACGGTGTAGGTATAAATATTTGGGCGTAATTCTTTTGTTGAAATAAATAGAACGCTGGCCTATATCCGAACCGAAGTGCAATGGCGGCAAGAATTGGCGGGAAAATGAATGTCAGTGCTATTTCGCGCGCACCCGCGTGCGGTGATGGCGGATTCGAAACTGAAATTCGGGCGATGCGATTTACCTTTTAACGGTAAATTATTTTTATTGCCCGCTTTGAAGTGAATTTTCATAACCGTTTCGTATTTTACTATAGATAAATCACAGGTTTCGAAATTAAATTGTTTTCTAAACTGTTTGTCGGCAATATCTTAGGCAGTTTAGAGTTAGACACTGTTCTAGTCATCATTCGAATACAAGTTGTTCGAAACATCGGTGGAAATATTATATTGTATTTCTTACTAACAATTTAGTACGTATTGAATACTCAATTATTATGTTCGTACACTATACATCGTCACTACTTTGAAAAAAACTTGTATCTTCTTCTGTCAATGAAAAGAAAAATGTAATAAGTAGGTATGTATGCAATGCATATAGACACTGCGTTTTAACTTTGAGGAGCAGTGTGAGATACGAGGTTTTTTCAAAGTAGTAATATCAAATATCAAATATCAAATATCTTTATTTTGCATAAAATATGGTATACAAGGTGGACTTAATATAATTTAGGACATGCATATTTCACCAGCAGCTGGCATGCAAAAAACGTGACGACATGTATTTAATTCAAACAAATGCAAACAGAGCTGTGTCAATTTATGTTCGTTCACGCGAAATCCTTAATGACATCAATACACCGGTCAAATCTTACATGAAAATCGGCTAAAAAAACAAAGTGTGATGTAAAGCTGGATTTTTGGTATGTTATTTGGAGTCCTTGGGGGAATGTAAGACTATATTTTGCAAGCAAAAAAAAGTGTGCTAACTTCGTAATTAAAAAAAAAAGTAAAAAAATCGGACTTTTTTTGGTTTTTATTTTTTATTGAAAAACTATGCGTTTTTGGTCAAAAGTTGCTTTGTAATGTTGAAAGCGCATTAAATTTCAAACAGTTTGACATATTTTTTATCAATGTCCGTCAAATAGTTTTTGAGATATGAAGCGTCAAAAAAGGTTAATTTTTGACGTATTTATAAAATGTGGCGTTTTGCCAATATTTTTAGACAAATATCTGCAAAATACTTCATGATATGATATATATTGCAATATAACATTGTATAAAATTTATTTTACTTTAGTTTTAGTGCAGTAAGACGAAAGGTTATTTTGGTAAACAAAAAAAATCTATAAATAGAGAAGCCAAGAGTCTGGTAGATTGGTTAAGGTAAAATAGTTTACGCTAAAAGTTTTAGGTTGAAAGTGCTATCTATTCGATCCACAGACCAACCCCTATAGACATCCATTACAAGACGACTCGCGGTCGCCAGCCTTCCTAGTATTTGCACTGATATAAGCGCGGGCGCTCGCCGTGCCCGATCAGTATCGACCAAGTAACAGATCCGAAAACAGCGCGTGTTTTTCGCACTAAAAAATTGGAAAAGGGTATTTTGATGCCTTAAAGATGTCCACCTGTAGTGTGAAATGGTGTCGAAAGGTAACAAGAAGCTCAAATTTAAAAACAGACGGCATTACATTCCACAAATAAGTCATATTTATAATTTATTCAGAGCCGGCATAGGTCAACTTACATTGGCCACTTACGCGTCAGTAGAGGGACAGTCATACTTCTGTCCCTTTTCATCTGGCGCGACTGCCCGCCGTCCTTGAAACGGCCAATCACAGCGCGCTTAACACATTCCCCGCCCGCTCCTCGCACCCCAAACACTGGTGACTCGTATCGCGAACAAAATATACAAGATTGCCACTCTATAGGAGGTTCTCTGTGATTCGATCTTCCTTTCTTTGATATCCGTTTATCTGAAAAAATTGTCTAAGCTAACTTTGCATCGATTTGACTATTACTAATGAACAAATAAAATACAGTAAAATTTTGAAGTTTAGTAAATTAGAAAAATAAAACAGAATCAGTTACATTTTACTTTTTCCTTTTTGAGGGTCCTGGTTCTGCATCTTGGTGGCACAACTCCTGTAGTGATAGAAAGTCCACTTGAGTTGTATTTGACCACCAATTGCTGTGGAATAAACTACGGGAAGGGAAAGCGCCCACGCCAATTATTAAGATACTGGAGAAGTGGTATTCCCAGCCCCAGCAGAAGAACGTAGTAAGATGGAAGTCAACTCTGTCCACAGCCAGCGGGCTAAACTGTGGCGTGAGACAAGGAGGCAGTATGTCTCCGGCTCTCTTCAGCGTGCACATGGATGGGCTGTCGCAGGCTTTGACCAGTACCGAGGTTGGCTGCTCCATCAATGGGCATAAAATATGCCCATTGATGGAGCAATGCATGGAGCTGCTCCATCAATGGGATATGGGATAAATCACATCGCATATGCAGACGATATGGTCCTACTAGCACCATCTGTGGGAGCTATGCGTAAGTTACTTGCAGAATGCGAGAGATACGCCAGCCGGCATAACATGAGATACAATCCGGACAAGTCTGAATTTACGCTCATGGAGGCAGCACATATGCCCACACATGTACCACCTCTTTTGCTTAATGGAGTTCAATTGCGGAGAGTACACGAAGTCAAATATCTTGGCCACATCTTGTTGTCCAGTTTAAAAGACCAGGAGGACATAGAAAGGCAGAGGCGAGCCACCGCAGTAAGGGCAAACATATTTAAAAATATTTTAAGCGGGTTACTCACGTATTAAGTCGATATAGCGTTCGACATGTTTCGGTTCAATTTCGAGAACCTTTCTCAAGAGTAGCGACCCCGCCTTTATAGTTAAGGGCAAACATGTTGGCTAGAAGATTCGCCAAATGTAGTGACAGCGTAAAAAGACAGCTGTTCCTCAGTTTTCGTACAAGCGTGATGTATACTGTCGAGTTATGGTCCGACTACACCTGCGTCACACCTCGGACACTGGCGATCAAATATATGAAAGAAGCGCGTTCCTAGCACACAGTCTAAGCTCGTGTAGGTGAACGTGTACTATGCTTTTATGAGTGAGATATGACAGGTCGACTGTTCGCGTTTTTGACAGGCGGTAACTGTGAGGTAACCGAGAGGGGGTGGGCAGCACTTTCAGCGGGGAGCGTGAGTGGCCATACTGTACGATAGTACTCTTTATTATACTGTGCCTGCGTGGCGGTGAGAGACCTGCGCGTGCAATACAACACATACTATGTACTGATATTTCGTTAAACAGAGAATACTATGATTCGGGCACGTCCACGACAACGCTCGTGAGATTGCATCGATGTTATTGACCCTCAGTGATATGCTTTAAAAACCAGTCCGTACAAGAACAATTTCGGAACAATCTCATTCAATTAATGAGGGTTTTCTACTCGTAAATATTTTTTTCCGCCAAGCGATGATGAGGTCTTTGACCGTAAACTTAACTTACTAAATAAATTTTTGATTTGATATTCGCAAATATGTGTCTGAGTAATATTTGAACAGCCCCCAAATAATAATAATTCGTTCTCTGCTACGCCTCCTGTAAATATATGTAAACTATCCCATTTGGCCATTACCATCCACCGATTATTTCTGATCCAGTTATACTAGACTTATGATATAATCCTATTTTTTTTTAAAGCTAGTGAAATTTTCTACATTTTTATTTTACAATTTATGTAATAGCCTGAGTTGTTTTGCTGATATCTGTCTCAAAATATTAGCAAAACGAATATTTTCATAGAAAGGGGAAAAATGCTTTTTTTTTGACGCTTCATATCTCAAAAAATATTTGACGGATATTGATAAAAAAGATGTCAAACTGTTTGGAATTTATTGCGGTTTCAACATTACACAGCAACTTTTGACCAAAAATGCATAGTTTTTTAATAAAACGGCAAAAACCAAAAAAAAAAGTCTGATTTTTTTACTTTTTTTTTTAATTACGAAGTTAGCACACCATTTTTTTGCTTGCAAAATATAGTCCTACATTCCCCCAAGGACCCCAAATAACATACTAAAAATGCAGCTTTACATCACACTTTGTTTTTTTATTTCTCTTTTTGACCAGTGTACTTACAATAACAAATTGTTAGTACAGAATTGGCCTCCGCCAATTCTCCTTAAAAAGAATGATGAAATTGAATAAACTAATATAGTTTTAATTAACCTACGTATCAATAAACAGATACAGCATATACACTAGAGTGCAAAACAAATATTGGTTCTCGAGATGACTTCGCCATTTCGAAATTCCGGAAATCTACAGAGGATTTCCAAATTTTGCAAATTCTATAGCATGTTTTTTTCGTTCCGGACTGGTCAAAACACGCGTGTTGAAACAGCGGCCATACAAATAAATCGATTGACCGCGCTCTGGTTGATCCGTTTCCGCCGAACAATAAACTTCCACGGTGACCTGTGCCTAATCCTTTTAATACGAAGGGAATTTGGCTTTTCTGGGTGGTTTCCTATAGCCTGTCGGCAGGGTAGGTATTGAATATGCTGTGTTAGATTTTATGAAAGTTTAAAGTTCAAGCTATTGTTTAAACCTTATACATGGAAATTATAATACATATATGGAAAATTATAATACGATATTTACAACAAAAACGGTCACGGTTAGTGATGCATCAGTTTTTAGTGAGTGGGCAACTGTAGAGTTACATCAACGAAGACGTGCATTGTAGGTATGCCTTGTATGAGGAACGGCGGTTTAATACGAGTGATGAATTTAAAGAACATGTCAAACAATTTTCGAAACAGTTTAAATTAGATTGTCATACCGCTAAACGTAATTATTTAAGCAAGAAAATTAAAAGTAGTTCCGATATAATTAAAGCAACGTGGAAAGTAATTAACGTGGAGACTGGTCGAGCAAAGCAAAGAACAAATGAACTGAAATTAAAAATTGATGGCAAAATTGTAGATTCCAATTTAGAAATAGCAACAGAATTTGAAAAGTTCTTCACTGCATGATATACCAGTTTCCACAACTAGGCACTTAAATTCATCACCCGCATCTGCCATTTTACATTGTTAAAAGATAATGTCACAGAATGTAGTAGAGACCTTGTATTTGAACATGTTAGTACCTCAGATATAATTAAGGCATTTCAATCAATTAATGTTAAAAAAACTTGTGACCTTTGGGGAGTCTCTGTCCATGGTGTTAAATCTTTAATAGAAATTGTAGCGCCTGACTTGGTAGTTATCTTTAATAACAGTGTTGATTGTGGTGAGTTTCCTGATCTTATGAAACACAGTAAAGTCATTCCACTATTTAAATCTGGTAGCACATCCGACCCCACTAATTTTAGACCGATATCAGTGTTACCGACATTCAGCAAAATTTTTGAAAAGTTAGTGTTATTTCAGCTATTGCAACATTTTAACATCAATAATGTGTACTTAACACAGCAAAAGGGAATGTACAAGTTTCTAATGGGGTGGCAACGCGCATGTGACACTGTTTGAGTTGCAGGCGTCCATAGGTTACGGTGACCGCTTTACATCAGGCGGGCCGTATACTTGTTTGCCACCGACGTAGTATAAAAAAAAAAAGAATATTTTGATTGATTGATTGATTGACATGTTGGGATTGGGATTTTGTTTCTCTATTCTGTGATTTCTGTGGGAATACTCCTAAAAAATTTGCGCTTCAGCGCAAATGTAGAATATCAGGCCAATTTATTCGTCAATCTTTATTAACGCTCAATCCATACAATCTCTAGGTATACCTAACTCTCGAAAATGTAGCCCTGAGTGATCCAATATGAGTATGAAAATGCGCAAACTTGCCTGTGTTTCATAGATGTCGCCCGTGGGCTCACTTTTAGGAGTAAGGGGGTTGCCTTTACTGTAAATTTCAAGTTATTAGGTCAAGTGGGGGTATCGTTAGAAAGAGATCAAATTATACATATCAAAACTATTTTTTATATTTTTTTTGTAGTGGAAAAAAATAATTATGATGGAAAATGTAATAGTATAATTATTGTGCAACAAGGGGAGGAAGTTGAACATTACTAACGAGAGTAAGTTAAATCGCGACGGCTTGCCGGAGCTATTTAAAGACTCGAGTTAGTAATATTCATACTCCCCGAGTTACACACAATGTTTTTCATCACACTCGCAATGTAAAAAATATGTAAATAGATGTAAAAAAGTTAAGTACGGTACAAGTATTATTACCTTGGGAGAAAGATTTTTCTATAACTCACGCTCCACCGTGCAATAGCACATTTAAAGCGCAGGTGTGATGAAAACCAACATTATATACAGGTCGCGCAAATAAGCGAATTCACCGAGAGATGATTATACCTCACAAACTACTAAGAAGATATGCTATACCTATACTTCTAGGCAAGTTTTTAGAGTTATATGATAAACGTGAAAGTTTGTACAGATACGGAACACTCGGTGAGCGAGACGGCTCGCACTTGGCCGGTTTTTTTCTAATCGTGACTGAACCGGCTTGACAGACTATACCATACGTAGTATCTTCTTAGTAGTTTGTGACTATACCCCAGCTATCACATATACATAGCTATACAGTCCGACAAGATTTTTTTTGTGGAAATGCAGCAACACCATAATGTCGTCCCTTTCAAATAACTATATGTTGCACTTTTTAATCGCTACAATTAATTTATTTAAAATTTAAAAAACATGATGATAGAATATTAATACTTATTTTAAAATAAAAAATAGTTTATTAACGTGGCAACATTATTATGCAGTTGTCATATTTGTGGAATGGAATGTGACAGTTGCGACTGGCAGTGTAGTGTACACAGAAGCTGTATTAAAAATAGAAAATTAGTGTTATTATTCGTAATAAATCCGAATTAAACTATGTCAGGCACATCCCGTCTCTGTTAGCGTCCGATCCTCGCGCAGTGTCCCTCCAACCATGTTGAACGTGCACAAATTATGGCTCGTGTCATGCCTATGTGTTATTGCAATCGTAATTTTATATTTCCAGACAGAAATAGCCCGTTTAGAAGACAGTTATCGTCGTCTGGGTATGTAATGAATGTGATATTTGCATGTGGAGTATCAAGTTCGCTCTAAATTCACGTTTCCATTGTCTTTTCGCAGAATACAAGATCTCGCAGTCGCACGTAGATTCGCGTCAGTTTTTCCCGAAAACTGTGCCGAATGACGGTGAAGACTTGGTAGTGATATACAATAGGGTGCCGAAGACTGGTTCGACGAGTTTCGTGGGTGTAGCATACGATCTGTGCAAGAAAAACCATTTCAAAGTGCTGCATATAAACATAACTGCTAATATGCATGTTATGTCTTTGAACAACCAGTACAAGTTTGCGCAGAACGTCACAAAGTGGCAGGAGGTCAAGCCAGCCCTGTACCATGGCCACATGGCGTTTCTCAACTTTGAGAGGTGTGTAAAAATATTCTCTTACTTGTTTATTATTTGTTTTGATACCTGTAACTGTAATGTTATGACTAAAAGTAGGTATATTTATCACTATTTTAGTTTACTTACATAATCAGATTTATTTACTAATAGAATTTATTCAGAGTATGATAATAATATAGAGTTATATTTAACTGACCTGATTTGCTATCTATAATCTCACATTTGCTCTTTAGAGGTCATTTTCACAAACACAAACTACTCTTTGTATATCATTATCACATTTTATCAAACTAATTATTATGCATACATTAAAAAATCTGTACACGAGCAAATCCTCCTTGCGTTATCCCGGCATTTGCTGCAGCTCATGGGAGTCTGGGGTCTGCTGTGACAACTAATCCCAAGATTTGGCGTAGACACAAGTTTTACGAAAGCGACTGCCATCTGACCTTGACCCAAACATTGAAGGCCTTATTGGAATTAGTCCGATTTTCTCACGACACGATGTTTTCCTTCACTGAAAAGTGACTTTAATTATTATTTTATTTTCACTTACAGGTTGGGGACCACCTCAAAGCCTGTGTACATAAATCTAATCAGGCGGCCGCTAGACCGATTGGTCTCCTACTATTACTTCTTGCGAAATGGAGACAACTTCAGACCACATCTTGTTAGGAAGAAACATGGAGATAAGATGGTTAGTATTTAAGATAACTTAGAAAGTTTATTTATTTATTTGTAGTATACAGCAGTGGCATGGCTTGAAAATTTTCGTTGATAAAGCCGGAGGGGTTTTCGGGATCTGTTTTGTATGAACTTCTACAGATACTGGACAATCTTAGGGAACCCGTAGGGAATCTAGTTGTATCGACGTCCCACCACTGGTATACAGTACATAAAAGTCAAATACTTGAGGTAAGTGACCAGGCCTTAAATACCTATGTACATGTGACGTGTAAAAGTGCCCCTGTGGCCTATTTGCTGAATAAATTATTTTGATTTTGATTTTGATTTTTGGCCCTTCTGTGATTTTTCTCTAGTATTTTGCTCCATGAGTGTCTGTGATTTAACCCTAGTCAGTCTGAGAAGATGAAATATTGCTTATTTGACAGTAACATCAAGTTTTTTATATCGGAAATCTTATTGGAAGCTCTTGGTTGGTTGTTAGTAGTATGTTACCAAGAATATTCAGTAAATCGGAAATATTGTCTCTTGTCAATTGGTTGAGGAAAATGTTTAGCATAATTAACTGTTCGTATAAGTATACATATGTATAGTAAAGTGATGATGCATAATGGACAAATAATACAAATCCAATATTTGTATTTGATAATGTTTATTTTTAAATATTGTTTGCAGACATTTGACGAGTGCGTGGAGCGCGGCCAGCCGGATTGCGATCCTAATAATATGTGGCTGCAGGTGCCATTTTTCTGTGGCCATGCCGCTCAATGCTGGTAAGTTACGTTAGTTCATATTTAAAAATCTATAAAATGTACGATATTCCGTTGATTATTATGAAGGTGACTTACAGATGTCAGATGTTACAGAGTATTTTTCCGAAACGTTCGTATTTGTAGTTCAAAGTCAGTTTCCTTCGTATTTTTCCGGAAACGCCTCTAACGTATTTGTCATGCTAGTTCAGTCAATGTCAGTACATCTTGTACTGCGACTGACTGAAATAGCATGACATGTTCACGTCTCCGTAACAATACAAAGGCAAATTTTTTCGCACTACCTACATCTGTACCGATTAAACGGCAGAGTTGGTACGTATGGTCATTTGCCTCCTATGTCATAAAAAATGTTAGTTTTTCCTGCTTGCTCTTTAATTCAGGAAAATATTGTGTACCTAGTGTTGTTTTGACGACTTTTATGATAATTAACTTTGTCAGACTGACACTTTGGTTTATTCATGTTTATTTTTTTTTTTCAGGAAACCAGGCAATCGCTGGGCTCTAGAACAAGCGAAACACAATCTCATGAACCACTACCTCCTAGTCGGGGTCACCGAAGAAATGCTCGACTTCATAACAGTGCTCGAAGCCACCCTACCCCGCCTCTTCAAAGGTGCCACCGAACACTACCTTAACAGCAACAAGTCACATCTGCGACAAACTAGTTCCAAAATAGAACCCACTAAAAAAACCATAGACACAATACAAAAGTCTACAGTTTGGAAAATGGAGAACGAGCTATACGAATTCGCGATCGAACATTTCAAATTTGTTAAAAGAAAAATATTGTTGCGTGAAACGAATAGCGTCGACCAGATATTTTTTTATGAGAAAATTCGACCGAAATGAAAGTAAGAGTTGTGTTATAGTTCAATTTCTCTTGTCTTCAGACATATTTATATTTGACGGCGGCGTTTAAAAGACTTGCAGTGAAGATATTATGAGAGGAGTGGCTTCTGGATTTGTGCGGCCGCAATGGTAATTTGTGCTTTAATTAGTACAGTTAAAAGTATTAAATATAGATACGGACAATATGTCAAAGATATACACCCTGTTTTTATTGAATTCCGTTAACTTTAAGGGAAGCTTCTTTAGGTCAAATACAATTAAGTTATCTAAGAAACTAGCGTCCCAACTCTTACGGTTATCGAATTATTAAAAAAAAAAATACTGAACACTTGTATGGCATCCCTTACCACTTCATTATGTTATTTGTTATGACATTTGCCGTCAGACACTTGACACTGACTTTAATGTTATGATTAAGGTCCTCTCACACTAATTAATTCATTTATTATGTATGGAAAGAAAAAAAAATCCTGATGATGAACCCTGTGTGTCGAATTTAACGGAAAACAATAAAAACACGGTGTATATACACGACTGGCTTACTAGTTGTGGATATTGTTGTCATTTTGACTGCATCTATATTTAGTACCTGTACCGTTTATATGTTTATAAGGATACTTATGTTGAAATCTATCTACTCGAATTAGGTATGTACTTAATTTAAAGTCTGAGCTGTCTGAGTAATTGTCTCGAGGTTGATATTTAGTTTTCGTTAGTACTTATTTGTTGTTCTTAATTACTTTTTGAAAGTGAATCACTATCTTCTTTGTTTGCTGTAATATATGTCTACAAATTACTACCCTACAAATAAAGTCTTCCTTGCGTTATCTAGGATGTTTGGCCATGGATCATAAGAGCTTGGGGTCTGCTGGGCCATTAAAGACATAGACTTGAGACTCCGACTCTCAAAAGGCGCAAGTAGTGAGTAGTTTCCAAACAAGTGTCCCAATTTGTCGCTTACCATAAAGACGTATTGATAGGTTACTTGTATAAAGATACGAAGTAAAATCGTCCTTATGGTAAGCGACAAAGTGAGATCTTTGACTAGATTTCTCTCGCTCTAGTTCTTTTTTTACAATGTATTTTTGTATGAGAGATAAGACAGTTTTTATAGGAATAAAAGGGTAGCTTAAGGTACAGCGGGGCAAATCTCGACTGGGGGGCAATTGTAACATTTGTAACTGATCCTTTTTTTCCATTATTAAGTTAATTCCACATGTATCAACTGAACACGCGTGCAATATACCGGGTGCCCGGTAATTGATGGACAACCTTTTAACCACCAAGAGGGCACCTTATACTGGTCCAGAAAATCGACATTAAGGTTTAGTAAAAGTCGCCTGGTTTTCGAGATTTTCACACTTTTTAAAATTTTAGGTAGTAGGTATTAAAAATTTAAAAAGTGTGAAAATCTCGAAAACCAGGCGACTTTTACTAAACCTTAAAGTCCATTTTCTGGACCAGTATAAGGTGCCCTCTTGGTGGTTAAAAGGTTGTCCATTAATTACGGGGCACCCTGTATAACCAGTGGACACTCTATTTAATAACGCAAACATTGTAAAACATGGAAAAAATGGACCAGTTACATTTGACCCCTAGTCGAGATTTGTCCCGCTGTACCTTATAACAAATATTATAGCAGGCGATTGTTAATCTGTGTTGAGATATTTATGAGACTAAGTTCGGTAAGGGCCACTTGCACCACCCGCTTAACTCAAGGTTAGTGGGCTGTCATCTGTCAAATTCCATATAAAATGGTGGGTTAACCACAGTTAACAGTTTCGGTGGTGCCAGTGACCTAAGGGCCAGTTGCATCCACCACATTTGTCAGACACATCATTGTCACGATGCAGACGTCTATGGAACTTCCTATACAATAAAATTAATCGAACGCTTTAAGGCACTGGTCCCATTGCGAGCTAGTAAGCTATGAGCTATCGGCTATAAAAACGAACAAAAGATAAGCACTCCCGTGCAAATAAAAGAGACACGGCGATTTTGATAGCTCACCGCTGAGCGAGTAACTATAAACATCGCCGTGTCTCTTTTATTTACACGGGCGCGATTATCTTTTGCTCGTTTTTATAGCCGATAGCTCATAGCTTACTAGCTCGCGGGACGCGGTGGGACCAGTGCCTAACGGTGACAGACGGTTTGATGCAACCGACCCTTAAGTCTAATAAATGTGGTACTAGTTTTGTATATTTTTGTACTGTCAAAATAAATGTGCACTCACATTGGATTAGGGTTAGAAAATGTGTATATAAATTAACATTCCAGAAGTTTGGAGAATAGACAAGACGCGAAAGATTTATTACGCGAGTCGGAATTGTTAAAGCGTTAGAAGTATAACTAAGCAGTTCTGTGTTAAAATTACTACACGTTTATACTTTGAATAATACAGTCTTGTTCATATTAGTTAATACTTTAGTTGTTAACTATTGTACCGGAGCTGTAAGTTCACGTTTTTGACACATGACAGCGTCCACAAAACGTAAACTCGCGCAACCTAATGAAATTTTAAATAAAATCCTGTAATAATATTTAAAAAAATCAAGTACTAAAAACAATATATATCGGTTACTTTAAAAATAATCTAACACATGTTACATTTTTCCGGATCTTTGTTATTGAGTATTTTACGATGTTAATTTATCACGCAGGATTTACTTATTATGTCATTTATCATTCATTTTTATTTTTAAACTAGTGCTGTGGCAGTGTCTGTCATTTCGATTTAAATGACATTTCAGTAAGTTAATAGAAATCGTATATTTGTTTAAGCGCCTCTTTGTACATAGGGGCCTAATCGATTCAACCAATTCGTAAATAATCGCTAGATTTGGCAAACGATACGTCTTAGCCACATCGCAACATACTTCAAAACAAATGTGTCAAAAATGTGAATTTACAACTTAGGCACAATATAAGGTGTTTGGTTAACCCTTTTCCAGGCCCCGACACGACACGTCTAGAAAATTTTATACCTATAAAATCTTTTCGGAAAAGTGCAATCTAATTTGTACCCTGAATTGCATTTAGGTGTATCACGTTGACATGTATGTGATTGATGAGACGTACTAAGCCTGAAAAGGGTTAATTTAAAAAGTAAAAAGTTTCTGCCGTGCTAGTAACGAGAGAGTATAGAACTTAGTTTGCTTCATGTTACACCTACTTATTTACTCATTTCTGCAATTAATGAGGAGGCACACTGACAATTTATCCCGCCAGGCGGCGCCTGTGCAAGTGTCTAGGCATGTCACTGTCATTCATATGTGAGAGAGAAAAACATCATCTTCTCGCTCTTACGTATGAAATTCTTTATCTGTGCAATGCAAGTGCAATGGACTAATAGGGTGGCGCCATCTTTCATAACCTTTGAGTGTAATCAGTAATCAGTAATTCTTTATTGCTATCATAGGTACATAAGTTGGTACATTTCAGTAGGCTATGTTTAAGTGTGGGTGGCGAGACTCACCGAAGTGCGACTGTGGAGCATCAGTACAGTCCATTTACCACATCATCCATGAATGCCCGAAAAGAAAATACCCAGGAGATCCAAACATAAACTAAGTAAATACGCAGCCAACTGGGTGAAGAACTTAGATATTAACTTGTAAAGCGACAAAAAAATTCCAATTGATGCCATACGACTAAATAAAAATAAATAGTAGGCTATGACAGGATTTCACAGCTATGAACCCTGTAAGAGCACTGCAAATATAGTTCTTAATAACTAAAAATCTTAATACCTATAATCTTAATACCTATATTGCTATGAGAACATTTTAATGTTGTAACATATTTTAATTTGTGCCTCCTCATTGCATGGAAGTACTCACTTTTGAGGCTACTTTTAAAGCAGTCTCTAAACCTTTCACTGCCAATGACATCTGTTTTTCCAATTAGTTTAAATCAACATGTAAAATTCAAGGGGTTAATGCACAGACTACCGCACTATGAAGCATTTAGGCACTGGTCCCACCGCGAGCTAGTAAGCTATGAGATGAGCTATCGGCTATAAAAACGAACAAAAGATAAGCACTCCCGTGCAAATAAAAGAGACACGGCGATATTGATAGCTCACCGCTGAGCGAGTAACTATAAACATCGCGTCTGAACAACATACCTTTTTCTATATGGTCCTGAGCTACGTTTTTTTCTTAGACTGTATCTGTCTATACGGAGTTACATATGTCTTTGCCCACCACTGACATATAGTATAACAGCTTAGGTTCAATTCTAAAACGATTTTTATAAAGCGATCGCGTTCCCATACTAAAATCACTACGAGAATGCATGTGTGGTGACTTTGAGTTGGCTTGAATGCTCCGTCTAGTTGAGGTGGTCTGTGGGTTAATCAATGGGTCAAATGACCATATTTTCTGTCTTTTGCATAACTATACTATAGTTTAAGCTAAGCTTGTGATATTTTGTCCATCCAACGATTTGTTGACTCAGTTTATAATGAATTATTTTCTCGTTGTAATTTTGATATTGTCGATATTTTAAATTGTTATTTTTATATGTAGTTAGCTTATTAACTCTCAATCTTGTGAAAATAATGATTTTATATTATTATGACGTGTTATGCTGTCTAAAATTCAAATGGTTTTCTGCGAACGTTGCACACTAGTGTGATAAAGCTTATCTCGTCGGTCCCTATCGCACTTACAAATAGTGTGAAAAGGACGGCCTGACGTGACAGGCTTTATCACGTGACCGTGCTTGCCCGCCTTCTGTCATTTGATTAAATTACATTTAGTAAAGAATAATAGTAAGTATCCGTTATCCATACAAATTATATGGGCTAAATACTGAGTACTTCAGGTCAACCAGGATAAATGATACTAAATGATTATTGCGACTTTTTGTTAAAAGCTTGAAGACGATTAAACGATAGGTAAATTTTATTTTTTAAGTAGTTCGGGATTTTACCACAAGTCGGCGAGAATTTTTTAAATTCATATTGTTTAAAGAAATATAAATCTAATATCTCACCTTTTATCCCTATCGACCTTCGATAATTCTATATTTCGTCACTACTTTTAAAAAATCTCGTATCTCACGCTGTTCCTCAAAGTTAAAACGCAGTAAGTCTATATGCATTCCATACATACTTACTATAATTTTCTTTTCATTGACAGACGAAGATACAAGTTTTTTTAAAAGTAGTGACGATTTGTATAACTAGAATATAGATCGCATCCCTCATGATGGCGCGCAAATTTGTCAAACTATTTGTCAAAAGATATTACATTACATGCGTCTTCGCTTTTGAAGCGATATCTATAGACATGTAACATGAGGAAACCGAAAGATTTTATCTACGCATTTCTGAGGGCAAAATAAAGATAAAATGTTATGTGACGTGATGCTGGCCAGAAGAATTTTTTTTATGTAATTTTTTTCGAGTTTTTTTAATGTATTTTCACATAAAAAGTAAATGTTATTCGTAAAACTAGCGCTTAACCCTTCGTCTGTGTTTGTTAAGGATCCTAACATATGGCGTTGGACTTTAAAAATGTATGGCAACGACAATTTTTGGACAGAAATAGACGACGGGTTAAAATAAAAAATAACATTTATTTTTTTCTAAAATAATACTTTTTTGCAATGAGTCACTAGTTACTTTTTGTTATCTATCAACGAGGATAGTTAGATTATGTCCCATAACGGCATCATCGCCATCAAAGTAACGTTTTGTTCTGAGAAATAATAAGTATTTGTTATTTCTTTAAATGCTTATAACTCTGAAAGTAGGCGAAACCCAGAAAAGTTTATATGACATTTTACTCTTCTTTTTTTTCTTATATGGTGAGGAATACGCTGTTTTTATTAATTATTCGGTCTCATGTTACACCGTGTATATCTGGCATAATTTTTACGCTCACCAAAAAAAAAAAACAACGATGTAAATGCTAGGTTATTATATATACTTGGTTTTCTACATAAATACTTTCGTGTACATATCAAACGGTTTAAATTAATTTAACAACTTTAGCCTTGATTCAAAAATATACTTCAATAAATTACTAAATCATCAATGACTAATTTAAAGACAGGTAAATAAAGGTATATATTCTGATCCAAATAGAAATCCACTTCGTTATTTTTTTGCGGGTAAAAACGCATTTTATCCACTAGTGGGTAAAGTAATTTGACCTTGAATAAAGTCAAATTAACTGCTTAAAAATTGATAAAAGTAGGTGAATCTAGTAATAAAGATAATTTACCACCTGTGGAACTACTGGAAGCAGTGATAAACGCATTTTTTGCGTTGTAGTTTCCTCGCTATAGTGAGGGGAAAAATTTTGTGTTACACTCGGGTGCAAATGTATTTTACTTCTCGTGTGTTAAAAAACTCGCAAGTTCAGGATTCTATTCTCGAACCACTCGCTTCGCTCGTGGTTCAACTATAGAATCCTTTCACTTGCTCGTTTTTCAATTCCACACTCGGCGTTAAAATAAAACTTTGCCCCCTTGTATAACAAATAACTATTAATAGGGTAGCATGTACAATTTTGTTAAAACTCACAGTATTTGGGCGAAACAAGTTTTTGACCGACTACTCAAATCTGTCCGCAGATTTTTAAATTCTTCGTATAATTTAACCCTTAAATAGTGGATATACTTACTTTAGACTTAAACTGAAACTTTGTTCAATTGAAGTTCGATTTCTTGGTAACTCCAGAGACATTTCAAGTAACGCCAATGACACTCAAAATTGCCAGTCAAAAATTGATTTGCCCATTTAGTAAACAAAAAGTACTGTGGTATTTCGGTAACAAGGACAACCTTCAAAGAAAAAGCTAAAAATACTTCCCCACTGCTTATTTAGCTTTTGAGGTTTTTAGGATAAACATTGACCCCATAATCTAACAATTATTGGCTATATTTCTTCATCACCCGGCCTTGTCAAACTGTAAAATTCACTTCGTCAACCTTGTCTTTAAAAACCTTAATATCTAAAAGAACTAAAAAGACCTAACTCTCAAAGAATTTCTCTCTTGATAATATTTTTTAACGTGAAAAGGCCTTACCCTACTTTATAGAACAAATACAATTTAATATTCGAGAATATTCAGTCCAGCCTACAACGATTGTGGTAGAATCGACCTTGTATTTACGACAGTACAGATATTAATGCATGGGCTAGTTGGAATCGATATTGGGTCGAAGTCAAGTTATTATTTTCTCTTAATATTTAATTAGCATGTTGGTAAGTACACGGGTTTCGAGATACTTTTATTTTTTTATTTTATTTAATGGCATTGGAGGAAATAGGTTTTGAAGGTATTTGTGGAAAGTTTTTTTAAATTGATATTTTAACTTATCCACGCATTGTCGAGTATAGATCGTAGACAGAAACTGACCGTTAGTCTCTCTTTATTCTTTTATGTTTCATAAATATAATATGTAGTTCGATAAAAGACTTCGTGACTTATAATATCGTTTGTACATATGCTTTAATACTAAGAAACTGTTCTTCCATATGTGTAAGTAACTATAATAGAAACATTTACTCAATATTAATTTAATGTAAATAATTAATTAGGCTCTTTTAGGATTTGAAAATGAAATAGCAGAATGATTTTATAATTGTTATGTTTTGAATGTATAATATACAGGTGAAATAAAAGGACCGTTCCAACTTTAAATAGTGACGTTTGAGGTTATAATGAACAACTTTTATCATTTTTAGTTTACGAGAAAAAAAGAAAAAAATACGTGTCTTAAATTCTTTGATAATCTAACTGACGGACTAATTGTCGTCTCGCCTTTGCCGCCGAGAACGACGTTCTTCAAGTATTTTTTATCAAAATGCGTTTAATAAAAGTTTCAAAGGAAACGTAGACCTCAATGTTCATACACTATGTAAAATGATTATGTTTGCTAATATTATGTAACTTGAATTAGTAAATCTCAAATTGTTAGACTAAGCTAACTATGCATAAAATTTAAAAGCTAATAATGCAAATGTCATGATTAGGTACAGTGAGCTGCAAAAGTGCATGGCGAATTAATCAATGAATTCAATCATAATTTCACTATAATTATAGTGTACTATCAAATCGCTGTTAAAACATGCCCTGTATAATGGCATACATACCTAACTTTGTTATTCTGAATTTACTGCATAGTTAGCTTAGACGTACCTACTCATGTTTACTCTGTAATATCGATCAAAGAAAAAGACGAATAGAAAACATGTACTTATCATATAATAAGCAATATATTACACATATTATATTATTAAGTGTTATTATTATTAAACTCAATGACATAATCATATATTTTTATTGTTTTTAGTTTGTTAAACAGTAACTAGGCCATTTTTTTTCAAAGTTGTCCACCCCACTTTTTTGTAACAGGGGTAATTTTTTACGCGATTAATACTCAGAATCGCGAGCTCTTTCGACCCTAGTAGGAGAAAAAAAAATTCCCAAGATTTCCATACATTTTTTCGAACCTTCCATTCCGTTACCGCCATACAAAATGTATGAAAAAATGGTAACGGAATGGGAAAAAAACCTTGGTACACTTTTTTTTCTCCTATTAGAATTGAAAGAGCTCGCGATTCTGAGTGGAAAACACATAAAAATTTCCAAATCCAAAAAAAGTGGGGTGGACAACTTTGAAATAAATGGCCCAACTATTACTTATAATTTATGTCAATTGTATAATTTCAAGGAATTGCAGATATTATGAAAATGTCTAACATATTATGTAGTCGGGCCAAGCTAAGTTCGCATCAGCGATGGCACAGTGTTAACTAAACATCGTGATCTCATAGATCTTTGTAATTTACGAAAGACTCGCTGCCTTGCGTTTTGCGTTTGTCCTGGCTCTTTACATTTTATGTATATTATTATAGACTGAAGTATATTTAAAAACATGTAGTTTAACCATTTTTTTGTTTCGATTCTCATGAAATATTCTATAAGGTTTTCAGTTCACTTTTCGCAGGCCGCGAAAATATTTGCAACGCTGTTAGTGCTCTGAAAATAAGATCGCG
Organism: Leguminivora glycinivorella; assembly: GCF_023078275.1. Classification (NCBI taxonomy): domain Eukaryota; kingdom Metazoa; phylum Arthropoda; class Insecta; order Lepidoptera; family Tortricidae; genus Leguminivora; species Leguminivora glycinivorella. The sequence goes on from NC_062976.1 coordinate 6,051,017, forward strand.
TCAGATACTTTGCGGTACTGTAGCATAGTATAATAAAGAGTACTATCGTACAGTATGGCCACTCCCGCCTCCCGCTGAAAGTGCCGCCCACCCCCTCTCGGTTACCTCACAGTTACCGCCTGTCAAAAACGCGAACAGTCGACCTGTCATATCTCACTCATACAAGCATGGTACGCGTTCACCTACACGAGCTTGGGCTGTGTGCTAGGAACGCGCTTCTTTAATATATTTGATCGCCAGTGTCCGAGATGTGACTACCCACTGAGCATGAAACTTACAATAACTTGCAGTAAGTTTACATACCTCACATTTGTAAGTTTAGAATGTAAGGTCGGAGAAATATGACAACAACATTCAACTTATTGGTAATTTGAAACTTTCAGAAAATTAGTAGTGCTATATTATTGTAACATGACAAATGAAAACTAATATTATAATATTGCAAGGATGTTTTGATTACAAGTTATTTAAATGTTCATTTATTACATTGCTGCAACAAGGTATTAGCTATATTACATATGCAACGTTACAGCAACATTAACTTTTAAACATCAAGTTTTCAATGTTACTTCAATGTCTAAACTTAAAGTTTCCCAAATGTTCAAAATCAATATTACTGCAACTGACCACTTGAAATATTGGTTTTATGCAGTTGCTGCAATATCACAAATTAAGATTTACTTCAATAAAACCTTTTGATATAACCGGTATATTTTTTTGTAACATTACAGATAATTATAAATACAATGTCACAGCAATTGCTTTTTTAAAGAATTCATTTCTCAATGTTGCACCAATTTGTAATATTTACGTTTATTGAACATTTCACATCAACATTACAGTTATTGACCGTTTTAAATATACGTTTGATAATTTTGCTGCGATATCACAAAATTAGCACTCTTTCAATGAGTCTATTTATAAGGGCATAACATTACGGTAAATTATAAACAGTGTAAATGTTTAAGCTAGATTTTTTTACATTGTTTTTCTACTCCTCTTTTGGAGATTTCACATTCGGTTATTCTCGAGAAAATTCAAAATTGTTATTTCTTGATTAAACTATAGTCTGTCAAACAAGTCTGTCAATAAATAAGAACAAAGTAAACTATATGCATCCTATTCTTTAGGTGCGGTCGCTAGACGGCGGACGCAGATCTGGACAATGAATATACACTTAACCGTGCAAATTATCGGTCGACGGTCGCAGACGTGGCCTTGAGCGCATGGACGTCCGATCGAAATCTGGCTCGCTGGATGTTTTGGTCAGCCGAAGCCACGTCCCGAAGACCGTGCACACTGATCGGTCGCGGTCGCGGTCGCTCGACGGCGGACGTCCGCGTAGTATGTTCCTAGCTGTAATAGTTTTCTGTTCTGAGATTAAAGCTAGGAACATACTACGCGGACGTCCGTCGTCGCGCGACCGTGGACGCGGATCTGGATAATGAATATACACTTAACCGTGCAAACTATCGGTCGAAGGTCGTGGACGTGGCCTTGAGCGCATGGACGTTCGATCGAAATCGGGCTCGCTGGATGTTTTCATCAGCCGAAGCCACGGCGTGATACTCTGCAGCCGTACCACCTCGCTTTATTGTGCTCAGATTACCATGGTGGAATGTACCTCTGACGTACCTCTTGTACCTCGTCGGAAATTAAATGTACTGTACATGTAGTTTACCAGAAATATGGGTTTAAAGGGGTCCGACTGGGGAGTACTACTCCCCAACTTGAAGTTAGGTTCTGTAGACCCTGATGAATAGGTCAGATGGAAAAGGCGGTATTCCTAGGCATGGCACACATGTACCCTTGTTTCGCCGATAAACTTTTCATCGACAACAAATCATCGAAAATTTAGTTCGAGTAATTTTGTTTCAACTACTATTTATTTGAAATTTTCTTAGGTATTATTAGGTACCTACGAGTATAACGTGCGCATCCCGTACGTAGCGGCGTGTGCATCAGTGGGGTTCGAGCCAAACCACAGACCACATTAATATTATATATATTGTGGAACTGGTAAAGGGTGTGATGGTGTTCCCTTTACTGAGCGCAGACTATTTAGCTTGAGGTTCCCAATAAGTTGGCACTCTTAAAAGACGGTGAAGGGTTCAGGCCTGGCTAATTAGAACAACAGCAATAGGATTCATTAGTAGGTACTATCTAACACTAATACCGTAAGTGGTATATCTGTACACTGTCTTTGCTTACACTGAACTGCACTTTGACTATGGCCGCGACGGCAGCGGGTGGACTGAAAAGGGTCCGATATCGGAGGCAAGACCGATATCGCATACATTACAGGCGCCATCTTGGATTGTTTTCATCGAAATCCTTCCGACATCCGATATCGGATCGGATAATGTGAAAACGGACTTACTAGGAAAGATACAACGTGTGATCGGAATTGCGACCTTACGCCATAGGTACGCTATTAACTAACTGGATCTTATCTTGGGTAGTTAAGAAGCCTTTCCAAGCAAGCGTAACACACGTTTTTGTATGGGATACAATTCATGTAAAGATGGCAAACAGACAATAAAATTTATCAACGTAGCTACTCATAAACTCATTCAACATTAAGTGACTCATAAACTAAAAGAAAATACTTACCTCATAAACTATTTCAGAAGACGTCGCGTCGCGTCGTTCATAAATGTTGGAGATAAGGTAATATAATAGGTGGAAACTTGAATTCGATCTTTTACTTAGAATACATACGATTATATTTAATTTTACACAATAGGATCTACCGAACTACAGATTATTATAAAAATGCACTGCTTTAAAATGATCACAAAATAAATAATCTAAAATCGGTGCTGCTTTTTTTTCCGAATCAGTCTTTACACTGGCTCTAAGACCCCTAACCCTCCATAACTGACTCGAGAAAATTTAAATTTCTTAAACTGTTTTACAGTATTCAACTATGGGACTGACAAGAAACTCGCCATACGTATTTCTTTTACATCTTAACACGTTCGCCCCGGTACTGTTTTACTGAATTGCCTATACTATGCCAGTAAACATTATCTTAATCACACATTACAATACATGCTACTGGTATTCTACGAAATTCATAGTCCTATGCCACTAGCATTAAGGCTGGTTTTAGTGTCACGCGGACGGTCCGCGCGACTAATTTGTATGAAGTTGATGTTGTCGTCCGCGCCACTTTATAATGCTCCTGAACTTCATACATACCTATTACATACATACGTACGAGAACTCGCATACGAGTTTTATTACATTGCTGTATTTGATGGCTGTGCATAATTGTATGTAACATCAACAGCCCGCAATGTGATTAAAATCGCATGCGAGTTCGCACGCCGTCTAAATCAGGCCTAACGATAAACTATTTGTTGCTTATTTGGTTTCTATCACTTTCATCATTCGATATCCGTTATCTTATAATATCCATATTACATATAGATTCTAGGATTATTGTCATAAATAAGTAATGTAGTAACCGAAGACAGTATTATAGAGATTATTTGTTGAATTCATTTAGACACAATAAAACTATGGAAACGGATTATATCGCGTATAATGAATTTACCATTCATCCCGACGTTTCGAACACTTTACAGCATTTGTGGTCAACTGAGGAAAAATTACAATGTGCAAAAGCTACCCACATACAAGAAATATTAATGAAGACACAGTTAATAAAGCTAGTTATACAATATTTAACAAATTTTACATTACTAGGTATGTAAAAACAATTAATTAGTTAATCTACACAAAATTTGCAAAACCAAATGGCGAATGTCCAACACCATACATTCTGGGTAGATACCGCTTCTCCTTAGCAAGAAACAGCTTATCAAACTTTATAGCGTGATTGACTTTATCCATGACATGTTCAGAGACTGCAGACCTTTGCCAACGGTGCTTGACATCCGCTATGTGTTCCTTCACCCATGTGGAAATACTTCGTTTCGTCTGCCCTACATATGACAGGCCGCACTCACAGTCTAACCTGTACCCTCCTGCATTTTGTAGAGGAGTTTGACACTTCATAGACCTCAGGAATTGTGACATCTTCTTCATGGGCTTCAAATAAGTTTTAATGAAAGTCCGTTTCAAGATGTGACTGATCCTATATGTGACCCCTCTAAGAAAAGGCAAAATAGCAAGCTGGCGCTCGACTGTAGGGATCTTCAAACAGGCCTTCTGCTTGACATGCAGTATCTTGAGCTTTTTCGTCAACAGCGCCTGCCTGGCATGTCGAAGCTCCGCGGCCAAATTCTGGTTGTCACATATCCTCTGAGCTCCCTGAAACAAAGATTTGCCCATAGTAGCTAGTTGACAGGGATGGTGGTGAGATTGGCCATTTATGTACCTATCAGTATGAGTAGGTTTTCTATACACAGTGCAACCTAAGCTATTATCAGGATTCCTCAAAATGAGAACATTCATGAAGGGACGAGAACAGTCTTTATCCATAGTAAATTGTATCGTATGACCATTTAAATTCTATCCATAGTGAACTATGAAGAAAGTTGAAACACTACTTTTAGGAAGCATAGTAAAAGTGCCATCTACATATCTTTTGAATATCTTCGGCTGGACGGCAGCCAATGAGAGTGCTGTCTCCTCGAAGTCCTCCATAAAGATGTCGGCAACTACTGAAGACACAGGAGACCCCATTGTCACGCCATCCACTTGAAGGTAGAATTCATCATTCCATAGCAAGTAGCCCATATGTTCTGCTCTCGCACCCTCTTCTTGACAATTTCATTGCAGTCTTTTATATTCTTGGGGCCTTTGGTTTACTTATTTAGTCTTCACTTCTTCAATGTCATAATTTGGATTTCTTTCCACCCCTTTTTGCCAAGAGTGGCACAGAAACTTAGTAGTTCATGTGCTCTGCCTACCTCTTTATGGGATAGAGGCGTGATATCTTTTTCTAAGGCCCATATTTCCCTCTTGTGCCGTCTTCTCTTCTTCAATGGCCCATTGTAGTTATTCAGTACAATATTTTTCTTCTAAAATTTGCTTCTGGACTTTTCCAACCTGCCTTGGTTTATCTATAACAAAGTAATGTTTCAGAATAGAATTGCATAAAAACAATGGGAAAAAAATTGATAGTATATAAAATAAATATTACTAGCTTTTGCCCGAGGCTTCGCATAAGTCACCTCTGTCTCTTCCACTATTTCCACTTAAAAAATCACATCAATTTGTCACTCCATTTTGCTGTGAAGGACGGACAAACAAACAGATACACACACTTTCCCATTAGTATGGATGGGCCGGACAATGTCTGTCTCATGCACACACAGAGTTGAGCAAAAATTGCCACAATGCGACGAGTCAGAGATTGCTCAAGACCGTGACAAATGGAGATCCATGGGTGAGGCCTTTTCCCAGCAGTGGGACACTATGTAGTCTATTAATATAGCCCGAAGCTTTAAGCAGGGTCACTACACTGGCCAGACATGTCATATTAACATATAATAACTTACATAAAGCGGGATTTCGTCTTGTTCACAATGAGGCCGACTTCCTTTGAGACCATATATTATTTTCATCATCTCAGAACTAACTTCCCTCAATTATCCTGTGGACTGCAAAATACTTAGATGTAGTTTATATTATTAGACCTGAAGTTTAGAATTTTTAGCAGTATGTTTATGATTCATAAGTTAAACTAAAATTATTTTCTTTCTTTGACATTTGCATTACGTTTCATCTTCATCCACATAAAATTTCTTAAAAAAGTTGTATCATTGAACAATGTTGTAGGAAGAATATACATTTAAAGTAATCAATATTAAATACATAATCATGTATAAAATCAATAAAATGTGCAAAATTTCAAAAGGCGTTATAATATGGACCACGTATTCCGTAAATCGAAACGTGAGAAACGTCAATATACAATGTTGCCAGCTGTAACTTACAATTAACGTAGTATCTTCTTAGTAGTTTGTGCAATTAACAAATTGACAATTTTTAACACGCTTTTATTAGGTCGTCGTGTATGTAACTATGTATGTAATGGAATCTAAGGAAGCTAATTTAACCATCTTCCAGGAGTCGTAGCATAATGAAAATTGGCAGCTATATGTAGTTCCGATGACAATACAATAATATGGTACTGTTGAGCTGATCTGATGATGGAGTCGGAAGATATGAACTGGAACTACATGATGGAACATCGTATCATAGCTGTTTTTGGGTTTCTTAGAAAAGTCTTGTAATGAACTTTGACTACGATTAGGTTTCAAGGTCTGATGATGGAGCCGGAAGATATGAACTGGAACTACATGATAGAATTCATCGTATCATAGCTGTTTTTGGGCTTCTTAGGAAAGTCTTGTAATGAACTTTGACTACAATTAGGTTTCAAGGTCTGATGATGGAGCCGGAAGATATGAGCTGGAACTAGGAACATCGTATCATAGCTGTTTTTGGGCTTCTTAGAAAAGTCTTGTAATGAACTTTGACTACGATTAGGTTTCAAGGTCTGATGATGCAGCCGGAAGATATGAACTGGAACTACATGATGGAACATCGTATCATAGCTGTTTTTGGGCTTCTTAGAAAAGTCTTGTAATGAACTATGACTACGATTAGGTTTCAAGGCCTGATGATGGTGCCGGAAGATAAGAACAGAAAAGGGGGGGGGCTCGAGGGGGAAGCATGAAAGAAAGATCAATGTTGTATTTAAAATAAGTTGGGTTAAGGTTTTCTTGTGATCCTTAAGAGTAAAGAAAAGGGGGGCTCGGGGGGGCGAAGCCCCCCGCATGAAAGAAAGATCAACGTAGTATTTTGAATAAGTTGGGTTAGCGTTTTCTTGTGACTTTTAAGAGCAAACAAAGGGGGCTCGGGGGCGAAGCCCCCGCATAAAAGAAAGATAAACGTTGTATTTAAAATAAGTTGGGTTAGGGTTTTCTTGTTACCCTTAAGAGTAACGAAAAGGGGGGCTCGGGGGCAAAGCCCCCGCATAAAAGAAAGATTAACGTAGTATTTAAAATAAGTTGGGTTAGCGTTTTCTTGTGACCTTTCAGAGCAAACAAAGGGGGCTCGGGGGCGAAGCCCCCGCATAAGAGAAAGATCTACGTTGTATTTAAAATAAGTTGGGTTAAGGTTTTCTTGTGATCCTTAAGAGTAAAGGGGGGCTCGGGGGGCGAAGCCCCCCGCATGAAAGAAAGATCAACGTAGTATTTAGAATAAGTTGGGTTAGCGTTTTCTTGTGACCTTTCAGAGCAAACAAAGGGAGGCTCGGGGGGCGAAGCCCCCCGCATAAAAGAAAGATAAACGTTGTATTTAAAATAAGTTGGGTTAGGGTTTTCTTGTTACCCTTAAGAGTAACGAAAAGGGGGGCTCGGGGGGCCAAGCCCCCCGCATAAAAGAAAGATTAACGTAGTATTTAAAATAAGTTGGGTTAGCGTTTTCTTGTGACCTTTCAGAGCAAACAAGGGGGCTCGGGGGCGAAGCCCCCGCATAAAAGAAAGATCAACGTTGTATTTAAAATAAGTTGGGTTAAGGTTTTCTTGTGATCCTTAAGAGTAAAGAAAAGGGGGGCTCGGGGGGCGAAGCCCCCGCATGAAAGAAAGATCAACGTAGTATTTAGAATAAGTTAGGTAGGTTAGCGTTTTCTTGTGACCTTTAAGAGCAAACAAAGGGGGCTCGGGGGCGAAGCCCCCGCATGAAAGAAAGATCAACGTAGTATTTAAGATAAGTTGGGTTAGCGTTTTCTTGTGACCTTTAAGAGCAAACAAAGGGGGGCTCGGGGGCGAAGCCCCCGCATGAAAGAAAGATAAACGTTGTATTTAAAATAAGTTGGGTTAGGGTTTTCTTGCTACCCTGAAGAGTAACGAAAAGGGGGGCTCGGGGGGCGAAACCCCCCGCATAAAAGAAAGATCAACGTAGTATTTAAAATAAGTTGGGTTAGGGTTTTCTTGTTACCCTTAAGAGTAACGAAAAGGGGGCTCGGGGGGCGAAGCCCCCGCATAAAAGAAAGATTAACGTAGTATTTAAAATAAGTCGGGTTAGCGTTTTCTTGTGACCTTTAAGAGCAAACAAAGGGGAGCTCGGGGGGCGAAGCCCCCCGCATAAAAGAAAGATCAACGTTGTATTTAAAATAAGTTGGGTTAGTGTTTTCTTGTTACCCTTAAGAGTAACGAAAAGGGGGGCTCGGGGGACGAAGCCCCCCGCATAAAAAAAAGATTGACGTAGTATTTAAAATAAGTTGGGTTAGCGTTTTCTTGTGACCTTTCAGAGCAAACAAAGGGGGGCTCGGGGGGCGAAGCCCCCCGCATAAAAGAAAGATCAACGTTGTATTTAAAATAAGTTGGGTTAAGGTTTTCTTGGGAAACTTAAAAGTAAAGAAAAGGGGGGCTCGGGGGGCGAAGCCCCCAGCATGAAAGAAAGATCAACGTAGTATTTAGAATAAGTTAGGTAGGTTAGCGTTTTCTTGTGACCTTTAAGAGCAAACAAAGGGGGGCTCGGGGGGCGAATGCCCCCGCATGAAAGAAAGATCAACGTATTATTTAAGATAAGTTGGGTTAGCGTTTTCTTGTGACCTTTAAGAGCAAACAAAGGGGGCACGGGGCGAAGCCCCCGCATAAAAGAAAGATAAACGTTGTATTTAAAATAAGTTGGGTTAGGGTTTTCTTGTTACCCTTAAGAGTAACGAAAAGGGGGCTCGTTTTGGGCGAAGCCCCCCGCATAAAAGAAAGATCAACGTAGTATTTAAAATAAGCTGGGTTAGGGTTTTCTTGTTACCCTTAAGAGTAACGAAAAGGGGGGCTCGGAGGGCAAAGCCCCCCGCATAAAAGAAAGATCAACGTAGTATTTAAAATAAGTTGGGTTAGGGTTTTCTTGTTACCCTTAAGAGTAACGAAAAGGGGGGCTAAAAGAAAGATTAACACTTTCGAAACCGGGCTCTACGCGGCGCTACGACATTTTCGCTACATACGGGGAAACCCATGTAATCGGCTACGCTTCTACGAGCGGTGTACCCGACAGTCGGGTTCTTGGTAGCGAAAGTGTTAACGTAGTATTTAAAATAAGTCGGGTTAGCGTTTTCTTGTGACCTTTAAGAGCAAACAAAGGGGGGCTCGGGGGGCGAAGCCCCCGCATAAAAGAAAGATTAACGTTGTATTTAAAATAAGTTGGGTTAGGGTTTTCTTGTTACCCTTAAGAGCAACGAAAAGGGGGGCTCGGGGGGCGAAGCCCCCGCATAAAAAAAAGATTAACGTAGTATTTAAAATAAGTTGGGTTAGCGTTTTCTTGTGACCTTTCAGAGCAAACAAAGGGGGGCTCGGGGGGCGAAGCCCCCCGCATAAAAGAAAGATCAACGTTGTATTTAAAATAAGTTGGGTTAAGGTTTTCTTGTGATCCTTAAAAGTAAAGAAAAGGGGGGCTCGGGGGGCGAAGCCCCCAGCATGAAAGAAAGATCAACGTAGTATTTAGAATAAGTTAGGTAGGTTAGCGTTTTCTTGTGACCTTTAAGAACAAACAAAGGGGGGCTCGGGGGGCGAAGGCCCCCGCATGAAAGAAAGATCAACGTTGTATTTAAAATAAGTTAGGTTAAGGTTTTCTTGTGATCCTTAAGAGTAAAGAAAAGGGGGGCTCGGGGGGCGAAGCCGCATAAAAGAAAAACAATGTATGGCGAACGTATGTCTCTCTAATGTCTTCAAAAAGTCCGCGATGGCACATGTCTATATTGTCTATCTTTTACGGATAACTTACTAGACCAGGTATAAACATTTTTATGATAATACCGTAATAAGAAGGTAGCCGCTAGTTATTATTAAGTAGCAATTAGCAATAAGTACACGTTAAGCCACAAATGGCATGTAAAATCCGCCTACTTGAAATAAATTTATGTATAAATGTTAAAAGTATTTCATTATTAATAACTAAAAAGTATAAAATAAATTAATAGTTTAAAAAACACTATAAAACACGCTTTTATAAATGCACGTAAAAGCCATAAATAAATTATGGATCGTTCAAGTTGTCTCTATTTGTGAGCTGAAGTTTAAAAACTATGTGCTTTTAATCATAATATTTGATTGTAAAAGCGTGGGGCGCTGGAACAGGAAAGACTTTCTTGTAAACAAATACTAATCCGAACTTCCTGGCGAATGAAGTTGCATAAGAACATAACGTTTACATATGCCGCCTAAGGGTTACCAAAGAGAACCAAAGATATCTCGTCCACGAACAAGAACTCTGCATCCTGTCACTGTAGACACTTTCCCCTTTTGTACTTTGATTACCGGAAAAAAGCGGCGTTCTAAGTATCGGTGACTGTCGACTCTCCTCGCTACTAGCGCATATTTTGTCTGAGTTCGACAAACTGGTACCTACTTTGAACACTGACTTTTAATTGATTTGACTGTTTAATGTAGAACCTACTAGTCATGCTGAAACTCCAGTTAGCGCGTCAATCTGTGTAACCTCCTTCCCGTAACATAGCATAATTTGATTTATCAGCAAGTTATACAAAAAGTCTTTCCTGTTCCAGCGCCCCACGCTTTTACAATCAAATATTATGATTAAAAGCACATAGTTTTTAAACTTCAGCTCACAAATAGAGACAACTTGAACGATCCATAATTTATTTATGGCTTTTACGTGCATTTATAAAAGCGTGTTTTATAGTGTTTTTTAAACTATTAATTTATTATTTGGTAAAATAATTTATTGATTAGCTATACTTTAGTAAGACATTGTTAAACAGACCCTAAATATTTTTAACATCGTCAAAAGATTTTAACAGTGTATTCCTGACCACTTTTAGAGACTATAATGTTATGTACTTATACTTTTCTGGATATTGCCTAGTTTCAGAGTTATTACCAATTGAAAAAAGATGTTATTGTTAGTCAGTAAAAAGATCCTTTACGGGAGTTGATGCCACTATGGAGATTATGGTCTCATCGCATCGTCTACTTCCATATCGATAAGATTTGATTTCGTATGCGTCGCATCGCCGTCGCGCGACCATCGCCCACGCAAGCCACGGCGTCACTATCCTCATTGATAAATGTCAAAAAGTAAAAAGTAAAATCTTTCAAGAATGAAGTTTTTAGAAAAAAAAAGTTAAAACTCGTTTCAAGTGCTAGTTTTATGAAAAACATTTACTTTTTACGTGAAAATACATTCAGAAACAAAATTCATGTAATATCTTTTTTTTGATTTACACAAAAAATGGGTGGTTAAATAGTATATTTCGGCTTATTCACTCCCACGGTGTATAAAGGGAATTAAGATATACAAGAAGCAAGGCCTTTGACACTGTCTCAGTTACCTTACCATCCTACTCAAAAAGCTAGAACATTGGGGGATTCGGGGGGTCGCATTGGATTGGCTTGCTAGCTTACAGGGCGCACACAAATTGGATCACCGATCCTAAAAACCGGCCAAGAGCGTGTCGGGTCACGCTCAGTATAGGGTTCCGTAGTTTCCCGTATATTTTTTTCAAAACCTGTTTAACCTATCAAGTTGAAAATAATTATACTAGAAAGACTTTTTCAAGTTGTTGTTCAAAAGTTAGAGGGGGGCACACTTATTTTTTTCTTTTTAGAGCCATTATTTATGAAAATATTAAAGGAAAAAATGGAAAAATTTACGCTTCCGGCGGGACTTGAACCCGCACCATTAAAAAAAAAAATGTTTAGAATCGTTAGCAGACGTTTCTGCTTAATAAAAATTAATTTAATATTAAAAATGTCAAAAAAAATATTTTTGTAAACCCCTATTCATTTTTAAATACTTATCGAACAATATATCACACGTTAGGATTGAAATGAAAAAAAAAAATTCACTCCCCACTTTACATGTACGGGAGGGTATTCTAATATAATTATATTTTTTTTCACTTTTAATTTTACTACATTGTCGGCGTGATTGATATACATATTGGTACCACATTTCAGGTCTCTACTGATAACTTCTCTCGTCTTTAATTTTTTGAGGCTCAAAAAAGGTGTTTGAGGCAACGTGAAAGTAGAGTTCCTCAGAAGTCGCATAGTATTTATTCTAGATCATTTGGCCGGGTCCTTCACCGTGCCAGAACAGTGCAAAGTGGTAAAAAAATAATCCAAAAAAGGTTCTTGAGGCAATTTGTCATTTTTACCAGTAAAAGATGAGGGTCTAAATAGCCATGGAAAAATAATGCCATGACATGAGGTGGGGTCCATACCCAGCCATTCGATCTTGAAAGTCAATTTTTTAGTTTTCCGTAAATAACTCGTAAACGGTGGCCCACAGCAAAAAAATATGGTAAACAGAAAATATCTACATTAAATTGTCTACAAGAAAGGTTATGTACGTTTTTTCGATAGGAACAATATATAAGTGGATAATTTAGTAAGAAAGTTTTTTTTAATCGATTACATGCTCCGTTTTTCGTCAATACCTCGTAAACGGTGGCACACAGCAAAAAACTTTGTTAAACAGAAAATATCTACATAAAATTTCCTATAAGAAAGGTTATTATAAGGGGTTACCCTCATCTGGCAGAATAATTTTAGTCCGAAACACACTTCGCATAACATGTTTCGCAGTAACACTTTCAGTCGAATTGTTTGTTTGTTACAATACAGTAAAACGGAGCTATTTTGCTCCCCCATGGGTAACTTTGCACCACCTTTAAATATGGTTTGATTGCCTCAAGGATCAAAATGTATGGTTGATTAGATGAATTATTCAAATCCACCCTCATACACATATCATAAAAGGGTTACCCTCATCTGGCAGAATAATTTTGGCCAAAAACACACTTAGCATAACATGTTTCGCAGAAAAAACATTCGGTCGAATGGTAATTTCGCAGAAAACTTAGTTGGCATTATTACTACCACGCATAAGATACATTTGGCAGAATATTGTTTTACAGAACATTACTTTGGTCAAATTTGATTTAGCGTGATTGTATGTACCATAATAATCTTATAGCATAATATTACAATAGCAGAATTATTACACGCTATCAAAAAAGAAAAACTGCCCCAGAGTCACTATTAGGTACGACGACGAGCGAAGCGAGGAGGAGTGTTAGGTATCTTGCATCCCAAACACATCCAACTCGCTATCAAATAGCGAATTGCAACTTTATGCCTCCTACATATTATGCACAAATGTTATCTATTTCATGTAATCTATTTCAAAAAACTTACCTACTAAAACATTGATCCTAGCGAAAAATCTTATAGAACCTTTCTTGTAGGAAATATTATGTAGATTAATTCTGTGTAACATCATTTTTGGCTGTGTGCCACCGTTTTTGAGTTATCAACAAAAAACTGCCCATGTAGTCTATTTAAAAATACTTTCCAACTAAAAAATTGATCCTAGCGAAAAAACTTATATAGGTTCACTATTCTCTGGCAGAAACTTTTTACTCATTTGATTCGTATAATAGTTCTTGGCAGAAGTCACGTTTGGCAGAAACACCTTACGCAGAATATGCTTTGGCATAAATCATTTCGCAGATTTTTGTAATACCGAATTGTTTCTTGTCATAATGTTGATGAGCATAATAGTCTTCTAGTCAAACAATACTTTTGCAGATAACATTTTTTTTTTAATGTTTTTATCTCTTTATTTACATGAACATATTTACATAATTATATAAGAAACTAAGACTAAACTTAAAAGCTAGCTAATGTCTAAAATAGGCCCTTGAGGCATTGTACCAAGGATACTGGCGACATTAAATGGGCCGCTTTTTGTTGATCGATTTTGAGATTTGAGTTGAAACTCCTAAATTTGCACTTCAGAAAGAATTATAAGACAAACTTTCCTACTAAAATATTGATCCCAGCGAAAATTCTTATATATCCTTTCTAGTAGGCAATATTATATAGATTATTTCCGGTTATGAGCCACCGTTTTCGAATTATTTACAAAAAGCGGCCCATGTAATCTATTTAAAAATACTTTCCAACTAAAAAATTGATCCTAGCGAAAAAACGTATAGAACCTTTCTTATAGAAAATTTTATTTAAATTTTTTCTCGTGAACATTTTATTTAGCTGTGGGCCACCGTTTACGAGGTATTTACAAAAACGGCCAATGAAATCTATTTAAAAATAATTTCCAACTAATATTGATCCTAGCGAAAACTCTTATAAAACCTTTCTTGTAGGAAATATTATGTAGATTATTTCTGTATACCATTATTTTGGGCTGTGAGCCACCGTTTTTGAGTTATCAACAAAAAACTTCCCATGCAATCTATTTAAAAATACTTTCAACTAAAATATGTGAGTGTGGACGTGAAAACGTCCCACTTTGTCGATTGCTATAAAGCCACTTTGTCAGTTTAAATGCATAAAAGATACAAGTAAATCTCGCCTTAATGGTAACCGACAAACACACTCACACATTGATCCTAGCGAAAAAATGTATAGGACCTTTCTTGTAGGAAATTTTATGAAGATATTTTCTTGTGAACATTTTATTTAGCTGTGAGCCACCGTTTACGAGGTATTTACAAAAAACGGCCCATGAAATCTATTTAAAAATACTTTCTAACTAAAATATTGATCCTAGCGAAAAATCTTATAGAAACTTTCTTGTAGGAAATATTATGAAGATTAATTATGTATAACATTATTTTTGGCTGTGAGCCTCCGATTTCGAGTTATTAACAAAAAACGTCCTACGTAAGCTATTTAAAAATACTTTCCAACTAAAATTAATCTATTTAAAAAAAACTTACCTACTAAAATATTGATCCTAGCGAAAAATCTTATAGACCTTTCTTGTAGGAAATATTATGTAGATTAATTCCGTGTAACATTATTTTTTTTTAGCTGTGAGCCACCGTTTTTAAGTTATCAACAAAAAACGGCCCATGTAATCTATTTAAAAATACATTCCAACTAAAAAAATGATCCTAGCGAAAAATCTTATATAACCTTTTTTATAGGAAATTTTATGTAGATATTTTCTGTTTAACATAGTTATTTGCTGTGGGCCACCGTTTACGAGGTATGGACGAAAAACGGAGCATTTAATCGATTAAAAAAACTTTCTTACTAAAT
The DNA here is from genome assembly GCF_023078275.1 of Leguminivora glycinivorella. NCBI lineage: Eukaryota > Metazoa > Arthropoda > Insecta > Lepidoptera > Tortricidae > Leguminivora > Leguminivora glycinivorella. The sequence goes on from NC_062976.1 coordinate 6,066,037, forward strand.
TATCCTTTTCTATATTGATCCTATCGAAAAAATGTATATAACCTTTCTTGTAAAAAATTTTATGTACATATTTTCTGTTTGACATATTTTTTTGCTGTGGGCTACCGTTTACGAGTTATTTACGAAAAACTAAAAAAAATACTTTCAAGATCGAATGGCAGGGTACAGACCCCACCTCATGTCATGGCATTATTTAGACCCTCATATTTTACTGGTAAAAATGACAGATTGCCGCAAGAACCTTTTTTGGAATTCTTTTTTTACCACTTTGCACTGTTCTGGCTCGGTGAAGGACCCGGCCAAATGATCTGGCATAAATACTATGCGACATCTGAGGAACTCTACTTTCACTTTTTAATAATTCCAGGTTGCCTCAAACACCTTTTATGGGCCCCAAAAAATTAAATCTTTAATAATTCATAGCTCGATAAAGCCCCACTCCCCAGCTGCCAGACTTGCAGACCTGATGTTGGTTATGATCAGAGAAGCATCTGAGCACCTTTACAGGTTGCCTCAAGTACCTACTCCAAAATCCTGCCAGCTCTTGGAAGTCTTGGACCATTAATTGATCATTTCACGTAAATTAATAATTTCTTCTTTAAATACTTATAAATTATATGCCAGAGACTAATTACTAAGAGGGGCCGTTTCTTATCAAATACAACTTATTATACTGTTCGCCCGTATTAGGTTTACACCCTGTATATACCCGTCCTAGCGAAATCACGATATGCATTTTCGCCACAGACGGTAACGGAACTAAATAATATTAAATATAATTTTCCCTCGGTTTCTGAACACGGTTTTAGAGTTGGCAACCCCGGACCGCGACGCGACGCCATCTTTTATTTATTCTATCGTGGTGCGCGTCCTTCTGTGAGTTAGCTGACGGAAATATGGTGAGATTTGCTATTTAATTACCAATTTACAGCCTATGTGGCAGTTAACTGTTAGATAGTTTATTGTGGGACTAGGTTGGTTTGTGTAATATATCATATTACAGAAAAACGGCTCGTCACGTCGCGGGTAGCGCTTACGCCGCCTTCGCGCCCCACTTGAATCGACGACCTACATGTCGCATCCGCGAATTATTTTTAACATTATAAATCAATATATTTTTATACTGTGTTCAGGTTCAGGGTTGTTTTTGCCCATGCCCCATCATCTGCCGCGATCCTGGATAAGTTGGCGATCAACAACAGGATCCGGCCTGCGTGCAATGGCCAGTGAAGTCTATCCCAGTGCCTGTATTATTATCAAGTCATCACGCTGTCGTCGTCGGACTCGTCGGTTACAAATGACGCGGCAGATCTCTCTTAAGCTTAGAAAGGTATGTAGTTGCGCGTTCCATTTATACGTCTACTTTGATTTCCTTTTTGACTTGTGAATATTGTCGTGAGTTCGTGGCATAATAATTAGTGTTACTTAGTATTATCAAAGCTTGTAAAATCGTAAGTGACATACAGTTAATCTAGTACAGTTGTCGGTACGTAATTGCAAAGGTTGTATTTGGTTCTAATTTATCAACACAGAGTTGTTTTCAAGTTTCCAAGTAACTTGTTATTTACATGCATATAAATTTAAAGATAAACTGAATGTTTATGAAAAAAAAATAGTGTTTCTTTGTTCAGTGTCTGCTACTTTATAAAGTTGTAGTTATCCACCTACGTAAATACGTACAGATACAGAATCAGATTTATCGAATCTTTAGTGCCTCCGTCAGACATTTAGGGCCCAGTTAAGCATAAATTCATTTAGGGCCACTTGTACCAACTGCTTAACTCAAGGTTAGTGGGCTATCAACTGTCAAATTCCATATGAAATGGTGGGTTAGCCTCGGGTCAACCCTCCATTTTCGGTGGTGCAAGTGACCCTTAGGTATGTAGTCAGTTGTGATTGCCTGATATTACAACTTGACAATATAAAGCCGTCGAGGGTACAATATTTGTATCTTGTCTACAACATTTATTTTGTGTTTCATTGTGTACCAAGTATAAAAACGTCACGTCACGTAAATAGTCCCACATGACCCTTTGATAGTCCAAGCTCAGTTTAATTAACCCAAGAGATTTGTGTAAATTAAGCATTTGGGTTCATTTAATTGCTAATTATTTGTGTGTGTTCATAAATATTCCTGGGTTTTCTTATTAACTGTTTCTGCACCTCATTAACTAACACTGCATATTTGCTTCTCCCTGTTATTTTCACTTGCTTAGCTCACGCACCGGACATTTCAGATGGTTGTGGCGCAGTGCTCTGCTACTTCGTGCCACAGGCCATTCTCCAACTGCAGATCTACGTGTCAGCGCGACAGTGCACTCACTCACCTTGTTTGGCCCGGTGGAATTTGGTTAGCTTGCACATTTTACCCTTCTCTTCATTAATTTATTTCTGTATTTTCATTCAGTAAATACAAAATGTCAACAATGACAGTAGTGATAACAAGAGCGAGGATATTGACGAAGCAAAACTTAAATAGAAATTTCCTTTAAAAATAATCTGCCATATTTTTAAACCCAATTTCTATTTAAATCTCATTGAAATTTATAATGATCATAGGAGTTGACCGTGACGTCAGTCGACACGTTTTCGTTTAATTTCCATATCAGCAAATCATTCAAATTCGTTTTGAGAGTTCTTAAAAAGAAACTGATTTTACTAGAAGGAAAGTAGCCTATAATAAAAATGTATTGATAAATAATCATCTCAATCTCACATCATTTTTAGAATTCTATAGTCAACTAGCAACCCTTATAGTTTCGCCATGTCTGTCTGTCTGTCTGTCTGTCTGTCCGTCCGTCCGTCCGTCCGTCCGTCCGTCCGCGGATAATCTCAGTAACCGTTAGCACTAGAAAGCTGAAATTTGGTGCCAATATGTAATTATGTATATCAATTACGCCGACAAAGTGGTAAAATAAGAAGCGGAAAAAAATGTTTTGTTAGGGTAAAGTGGGGACTGATTTTTTCATTCCAATCCCAACATGTGATATATTGTTGGATAGGTATTTAAAAATCAATACGGGTTTACTAAAATCGTTTTCTGATAATATCAATATTTTCGGAAATAATCGCTCCTAAAGGAAAAAAAGTGTGTCCCCTCTCTAACTTTTGAACCATATGTTTAAAAAAAAAAAAAATACAAATGTAGAACTTCACTCTAAGACCAAATTAAATTATTTCATAGGAAATATAGAATGCCTTGGTCATTTTTTCTTTGTATATGACATTTATTTCAGTTTATAATGTAGAACTTTATAAAGACTTTCTAGGAAAATTGTTTTGAAGTTGATAGGTTCAGTTGTTTTTAATAAAAAATACGGAAAACTACGGAACCCTACACTGAGCGTGGCCCGACACGCTCTAGGCCGGTTATTTTTACACTTTACTATGAATAACAAATCTCATAAGTCGATTAAATTTATTGTAGACTAGGGTGGTCCAAAAAAAAATGTTTTTTATTGTTTGAGCTCCACATGGTTATTTCTACACGAAAACTTATTAAAATCATGTCAACCAATTTTGAGAACAATCAGACTTTATTTAGAGGTCGCTCAAAATAAAGCAATAATGCCATACTGAAATGTATGAAATGAACTTGACTAAAGAAAAAATCTTACATGGAGGTATTTTAATGGTTTAATTATATTTTTCCCTATTTCATTAGAGCTAAATAAAACATGAACCGGGCAGTTTGCAATGTTTTAATTATTTCGGTTTTTATTTTATTATAGGAGATATCCAATTTTAAATGTATCTTGAGCGACCTGTAAATAATGAGCAAATGGGTTAAAATTTGGTACATAAACTACTAATTCATAATAGAACAAAGGGAACCATGTGGAGAAAGGATTAGTCATATTTATTTTTCTTCCATACAAATGTGGACCACCCTATTGTAGACCATGTTTCAACAAATTTGAGAGCCTTGAATTCGCTTAGGGAACGCACTGACCTGTGGGTCACTCTTATAATATATATAGTTGTCCAAAAACTGGACAGTGTAACTAACGCCGTGTCTTGCGTGGGCGATGCGACGTATACGAAATCAAACCTTATCGATATGGAAGTGTGAGACGCGACGGCGACCGTCGCCCTCGCAAGACACGGCGTCACTAGCAATACTAGCATTAAGTGGAAAGAATAGTCTACTTTCCTTTTAGTCAATTCAGCGTGTGCTACTCTGCGGCGCGGCGGCGGCGGCGGCGCCTTCATAATGAACTTCAACTAACTATATGGTAAAATGATGTACGTAATTACGTATAACGTACAATATGTACGTATGATGTTTATGACTGCACCTATAGGGAGAAACGAAATAATGGGCTTTGATTGTATCAGTACTCATAGATAGAATCTACATTATTTACTTTTTTCTTATGGAAATTGATGTACAAATGTCGTTTATTATGTACGTATTGAAAAAATCATTACTTTCAGTAATTCCGCATTACACCTGAACCTTATGAGCTATTATGCCAGGTGTACAGGTAAGTGAGACGGAGATTTGTTCCTTCCACGCTCAAAGCCCATTATTTCGTTTCCCCCTATACTTAGGAGGCCTAAGCCGAAAAGCGCTATCTCAAACGAAAATCCATAATTAACTTATAAAGTATCTATAGGTATCTGTGGAATAGGTATCGAGACAAACCTTATTGGTTTAACGATACTATGTAAATTAATTAGAGATTTATGTTTGTGATTACCTAAATAAATAATAATATCACTGACGTTTACGTTTCCAAAATCATTTGGTTTTGAGACAGCGCCACTCGGCTTAGCAGGGCAGTATAGGTATAGTCATAAACATCATACGTACATATGCCGCCGCCGCAGAGTAGCACACAAATCAGCTTCTTTTTAAGTTTGCTAATTATGGAAATAGTACGACTTTCGTGTTTAGTGACGTCAACTCATTTAGGGTGCGTTGGGGCAATTTCGAACCACAGAAATGCTCTGGTAATTTCGAAAGGGGAACATTGATATGATGGAAATAATGGTGATTTTTCTGTGACTTTCGAAATTACCCCAATGTACGCTATCAGACATATTCAATAGAAATTTGATTTAAAAATAACTTTTGCCAATGTGTTTCTTATAATTATCTAATGCTTCATTTGTAATTTTGTATGGTATAAAATATTTTAAGTACAGGAAAATTCCATGTACAAAACCACACTGCAAAGTCTCCTCTTGAAGACTTATCAGTTTCTAAGAAATCGTGCAGACGTATTGGAGACTGTGCAGGATGAGAGCAGGCAAATAATAATAATTGGCTAGTCACCGCCTGCCTATTTTTTCATGTTTTTATAACATAATATGATCAAGGCAGGTGCCATAGTCTCCCATAGTACCGGTTACAAGTCCACCAGCAATTCAACCTAATAGCCCGGTTTCTTTTATTTACCTTTTTCTATCAATAGTTCTACACTAACCGGCGCTTGTCCTTGGGTGCATTACTATAGTGCGGACAGGGATAATCGCCGGGTAGTGTCACATTACATTTAGAGTAAATTGTCTAGAAAGCACAGCCGAAGCCAACAGCACAGAGGCCGTGCTGTTGGCTTCGGCCCCACACATGCCTCCCAAATGTCCGGGACCCCATGGTCCCGAGTACTGGAAAGGACAAACAAATAATCAATAAGTTAAATCATACAAAATAATTATCATAAATCCTTCATCTCATCAGCGGCAAACTCATGTTTCATGTGTACAATCAGAATTATAGATTGAATGAATTTATTTTTTTGCAGGTATGTCACTTGAGGCGAGGAGGACTTGAGAAGGTGCGTCTGCGAACGGCCTTAGTGACGCCTCTTCAGCGCGACGGGTGGTCTCCTCAAATATGAGAAGGAGCTCGGGTCCTGCGGGCTCTTAACCGTCGTAGTATTCACGCAGTGTTTTAAAATAGTGTTTGTGTGTATTATGATAACATTTATGTTCAATTCAAATGTCTAACTCTACATAAGTATTCATATCATTTTTCATTAGTATGGTGCTGTTTTTGCGGTCTGAAGAAAAAACTTTAAATAAAATAATTATGTTGTCTGTATATCCATGTTTTTGTTTTACAATCAATGATTTTTGTGTGAGGTATTTTTTAAGTTTGACTTTTTCGTTTATAGTTATTTTGATCATACATAATCATTAAAATTATGCTGGGTAGTATCTGTAAGCTGCGCACGGATCCGAACCTGTCGAGCGTACTCGCGCGCTAGCCTTTGGCTGTCGGCTTTTGGAGAGAATCTAGCTTGTTTCAATAGAATCGCGATCGAATCAAGCGAGTTCTCTTTGAACCGGCAGCTGGCAGCCGCACGAGGCTCGCTCAGGCTCACGCAGCTTGCAGAGCACCTTGCGGGCAGTTATATTTGTGACGTCCTACCAACCACAAAAATCACGTTCCCTGAAATATCCCTATGAAATATTGTGTGAACGGTTCACAAGTAACTTTCACAAAAGTTACCAGTGATTTGTTGACACAACATACCAAATATAATCATTTCCAGAAGTTTCAAATGAAACATTATGAGAGCTACTTTTAGGTACATTACATGCGTAACTTGCAAGGAACTTCATTAGAGTTATTAAAGCAATGTTATATTTGTAACGCATTGAAAGGTATCGGTGAAAAGTCAATACAATATACAACATCAAACTTTTTGGTGTATTATGAATGTAACATTGCCGCAATGAATAGCATGTATGTTACGGACAAGTTGCATAATGTGCTATTGATGCAATGTACAAAAATGAACTTCTTAAAAGTTTTCGTCATAACTTTCTAGTAAGTTTATATTTCAATGTATCAGCAACATTGCTATTCAAAGTTATAGAAAGTTGTAAAAATCCGATCTGGGAAACTTACAGGGTTTATCTACAGCGCGGCCGAAAGCGTTTAACATCAATATGGCTCAAACGTTGCTCAAACGTTTCAAGCTTGCAATTGTAAGTTTCAAGCTCCCAGATGTAGCATTGAGCAATGTTACCGCAAGTTCTGCTTGCTTAACGGGTAGGTACACCAGTTAAAATAAATACTATTATAATATACATTATTATGTAGTTAAAATAAATTTAGATATTTATTTATTGTTTTAGTTTGTAGTTATTTTGTATATCTGGAATCTCCGCACATAGTTGTTCACGCAAATAATTATCAATAAAATGACATTTAGTTAGACGCCATCTTTCATTTGGTCCTTCGTACCGGATTTTACACATTACCTATATTCATTCGTAATTTTATGTACATTCAGTGTAAAGCTCCCATACAACCATTTCAGTCGCAAAATCTTCAAATCAGTAACTAACTGTCAAATGTGACATAACGCGTGGTAACGTCGTGCAAACAATGCGACCGTATTGATACAATAACAAAATGTAGTCGTCGTGTGCACTCGTTACGGTAACAAAATGTGTAGGAATTTGTGGCTGTCAATGTCACTGTCAGAATGACTTTTAACGACACTTTATTAGTCGACGTTTGCACACATAACGGTAACAACATGTGGACGAATTTGTGGCTGTCATTGTCACTGTCAGAACGGTTTCTGACAGTGACATTGACAGAATTTGTACACACATCTGTAGGTCTGATTACCGAACTGCTCCTAAACCACTGTATCCGCAAATGACAATCTGAAATACGAAGGTTTCTCAAACTGTCTTGTGAAGTTGTGGACTGGTTGCTTTGAATCATTTAAATATGAGCGAATTAAATAATAATAAACGACGACGACCATTTAAGCACTCTTCGACATTTTATAGAAATGTGGGAAAGTTAAGAAAAGTGCAGAATGATAATACAAATAGATAAGCACTTTATAGTTACTTAATGTATTAAATATATAATTTTTAATTCTTATTGATAAAAATGAAGTGTAGTGTTGCTTTACACAATAAAAGTAGGAATCAAATGAAATAGAGTATTTACTGTGATATTAATAGAATTTCTGTTGCGCAATGATAGTTTTTTTCAGTACAGATGCTGGTTTTTTTAACGCAGTAGTGCGAGCAAATCAAGCAATGATTCATTTCTTGTCTGGTCGAAACTCTTAGCTTAGATTTAGGTACTGAAAATCGTCGTATACACGTGCGAAAAGGACATTCACAACTCGTGTCGATTTAAAACACTCCCTTCGTTCGTGTATTAATTTATCGCTACTCGTATCGATTTTCCTCTTTTCCGCACTCGTATCTACAAGTATTTTATTTGGGTTACAAAAAAAAACACATTATTTACTCTACTACGTTTTATTTATGTCTCTTTAACATTACAAATTTGTAGACACTTATCTATACAAAAATCTTGACAAAAGAAGTACAGATCGCTGAAACTAATGTTGATAGTAATATTAATGACGACTACTTCAACAAGTGTCAATTGTGAAATGCCGCAAAATACTAGTTGCTCTATAGAAGACCATAATAATATGATCCCCGATCCTTTACAACCCAGCAGCTCGGTACGCACGTTACAATTTTTTTTTAATCTTCTTTAGTGAGGGCAACTGAGTACGACGGCATATTTAATTGTTTATAAAGTTTGAGGATACCTGGAAAAAATTAGTACAAGAAGCCATTTTGAAAATATAATATATATTCACTGCTTTCTGTCACGCGTGTACGCTGCGACCATTTTGCGACCGTTTGTCGACCGTTTGGTGACCGTTTGGCGACTGTTTTTTACATGGAATATTACCGTCTTAATTCATATTTTAACAACTTTATTGGTTTTCTAGGCATTATTTTTATTATTTCAGTATAGTATATGCACCGGAGCACTAAAACTTCACTAATCAATAACATAACACGCAAACACCGAGTAGTCAATAATATTATTACTGGTTAAACTGAGGTAAATTGATGGCGCGTTGATAAATTTAGACTTATTTTATGAAATCACTCGAGCAATTTAATTGGCCATGGTAATTAGCCCACATTATATTACAAATGCAAACAATATTTATCTTTAACAAATTCTTACGCCATTACATTTTAATGTCAAATGATTTTATTTCTTTTTTACTTTGACGTCTCTGACAGTCGCCATTTGAAAAGAATGAAATGAACGAATGATTTTGGGAAAGTAGTCGCCAAACGGTAACAATGTGTGCACGCGTAGTGCACACTTCTGTCACTTCTGTGACCATTTGTGCCTGTTACCAATCGTCCCCATTTGGGTCGCCGCGACTAAACGTCGACCGTACTGCGACTAAGCATTGAGACCCGAAGACCTGTGTGTACACAAAATAGGAGGATTTGCGTAGGAACGGCGACCGATTATGGTTATATGGGCTCCTAAATAAAATAATTAAGGTGATTTTTAAATAAGTAGGTATAGTTTAGTTTGACTTAAATTTTCTGTTAATATTTTTAATCTGTCGGTTTCTTTACATTTCATCATAACACATGTCATTGTTCTCATTAATTCCACGATTGATTCAGTATTTTCCTTCATTCCTAAATTCGTTAATATTTTACCAGATCAAATCCTTAAATTATTAATTTTCAGATGAAACGCGACACATGTCACGCACTGACTCATTTTCCGAAAACCCAAACCTGTTTCAAGTACTGTAAACCCCACAGAAACTTCAGGTAATTACATCAAACTTTCAGGAGCCGGTATTTACCGGTATACTTTAATCGTTTCTTAGGACTACTTAAACTTGTCCACTATTTATGTCGTCTGAATTAGAAATGACGGCCCCGATCTGAAAAGTGTTGCCCCTAATTTTCTTGGCAAATACATTAGTCACTTGCAGCCTTGCATTTTATACGATAATTACCCACGCACTAGCTTCATTCTTGACGATTGCTCAATTATTCAATCGGTTTCCCGTCCTGCTCTTACATTTACAGGGAGCTACATTTAAGTGGGATAGGTATAGATTCACGTGTAGCGCGCGAAGCTAAACTTCGGAGCACTCAGTCGCGACTCAGCCTTCAGGGAGAGCGGTCGCACGCGATGCAGGCGCCGTCCGCGTTTAGAAATGCTCTCACGCTTTCAAAACTTGAAAATAAATATCACCTTAAAGGCAAACTGAAGATGAGATAAAAGAATCTTACGTATGTTATTTATTATTTTCTGACAAGGCCGCGTTTAATCGATAAACGTTTAATTGTAACTCGATTGTCCGCGCGCTATCGTGTTTTCTATATATTTTATTCTAAGTGCCAATTAAAATAGTTTTGGTGGACAGTGTTTCGAGTGAGAGATTGTTTATAATCTGTATCTTCATGGAATATGGGCATCTGTTTAGATACTGGTAAGTTATAGCCATTAGAACACATGTTTTTCTCATATGGTCACTAAGTTTACCGTTTACAACATGTAGGCATATAAATTCGTATAGATTATGCTAGAAAGGACTGATACAAGCGTAGTACTAACTTTGAACGAGTATACAAGCTTAACAGCTGAAAGCAACCTACTTGGTCAATCGTATTTAACATTTATGTGAGTCCCATGTTGGGCGCCAACACATGCGGTTGCTAACTTTCGCGAACTTGCGAACTTTTTTGCTAAAGCGGATTAACCGGCTTATTGCGGATTTTACCAACAAGATGCCTACAATATAGTATAGTAAAGTATACCTACCGGTCAAAATGATAACCTGCTATTAGTTTTACGATGGTCGGGTAAATATTGACAGAATTGTACTTACCTATACATGTATGTAACGTCTTTGTAGTTGTGTAGGAAAATTTACGTTTTCTCGCTGAAAAAAAAATAGTTTTTCCATAAGTAACTATTTCAGATAAGAACTTTTTCTGGCCTAGTAGGGACCAACGTGACACTTTTCTATTCCGGTGCAAGTTTTAAATGATTAATTAATTTCCGCATAAGCTATGTGAAAAGTATTAGCAAAGCGGATCGAGTATTATAAAGAGTTGCTGTCAAAGTAAAATGTGTAATCACAGTGCATAGACCGCCATCTCTCGATACAAGCTTAAAACTTGAACCTCAGTTTTGACAATTTGGCCCATATAGTTAGCTTGATATGTGTTAATATGTCAAATATTAATATTAGCGCCATCTAGCCGAGCGTTCCCCAAAGGTGTAACGCCATCTAGGCCACCGTACCTTTTTCTCTAGGGCTTTCAGTTTTTGTCTTAGACTTTATCCGTCTATACTGAGTTTCATATGTCTTTGTTATTATGGTAACAAATATTAGGTATGTGGTACAGTCACCGGTATAACTAAGTGATGATTTCTATACCTTGTCACATTAACGTCTTGTTTGAAATGTCGTACGAAATTGTCAAATGATTAAAAGCGACAAGGTACAGAAATCATCACTTATTTATGCCGATGACTGTATGGGTCACATGGTAACAAAATTATTTACAAAGGCGTTTAAATTCAAATCTTTCACTACACGGTTGTATTTTGTACCATTATATATTCTGTGGTTGTATTGTAGAATCCTTCGCTGCGCTCAGGGTATTTTCATATACTTTTTCGTTTCATTTGGGATTTAATGTAGTTATGTATCCGTAAAAGTATGCATAATGTACAGTCAGCCAATCTGAATCCTAGGCCACTGTAGAACCCTTTCGCAGTAAAAGTCAATCTGACTTCTATAGCAAATAAAGCACGGTGTCAATACGACAGGGTCCTAGAGTGGTCTAGGATTCTAATGAGGATTCACACTCAAAGGTTATGACAGATGGCGCCACCCCATTAGTCCATTGCACTGGCATTGCACAGATATATTGCAGAATTTCATACATGAGAGCGAGAAGATGATATGTTTTTTCTCTCACATATGAATGACAGTGACATGCCTAGACACTTTCACAGGCGCCGCCTGGCGGAATAAAATGTCAGTGTGCCTCCTCATTGGTTGACTGTACAAGACTTTCAGCACACCAATGTAATACCGCGGCGTATTGAAACTCGCATACGATTTCTCACAACGTTAAATGGACCCTAGAAAGCGGCGTAGCAAATCATACAACCACGCTACGGCGTAGCTCTCGCAGAATGCTACGGGCGTAGGCCGATACACAGCCTGCTAAGATTGCTCCTAAGGCCCAAGGTCCTACCTGTAGTACTTATTTAGTTCGATTAAGTACTCGTAAATTCGAATCATATTAATTTAAAATAAAGTTGCATTTGTTTTGCTTCTTTCCACTTTCAAAAGAAATAAAAACTGTCATATTCTCTGCACTGTAAGTTAAATTAATGTCAGTGGCAGTATCTTTTTTTATTTGTATTGCTGGGCCTTAGGAGGAAAAGCCTGATAGGAATTTTAAGATATTGCGATATGGATCGGATATGCAAGTGTCAAAAACCAGCCAATTGCGAGTCGGACTCGCCCACCGAGGGTCCCGTACAAACTTTCAATTTTCTCAGATAAGAAAGACTGTATACAGTATGTAATGTACTAATAAGTATTGTTGTGTATAGCGCCATCTCTCGGTGATTCGCCAACTAATTTGCGCGACCTGTATAATATGTTGGTTTTTCAGGGATAATTCTTTATAATGTTAACCGATTTCGGCTGTTTTTAACCCCCGACGCAAAAACGAAGGGGTGTTATAAGTTTGAAGTGTCTGTCTGTCTGTTTGTCTGTACGTGGCATCGTAGCTCCCGAACGGATGAACCGATTTAGATTTAGTTTTTTTTTGTCTGAAAGCTGAGTTAGTCGAGAGTGTTCTTAGCCCTGTTTCATGAAAATCGGTCTACTATGTCGCGGTCGGGGGTTTTTTCAAAATTTTAATTTTGTGGTGGGGAGGGTGGGAAAATTAATTGCATGTAAAAAATACGCAAGTAATTATAACAGGTTAGCACTGATTGACTTGCACGTTATCTATTCGCGGATTAGCAAAGGAAAGTTCTAGTTTACGATTAAAATGTCACTGTCAAAATTATGGTAAGGCTACGATGCATTATGTTAATGTAGTCAGTTTGATACACTCGATATTCATTTACCACGTGCACTACTGCCTCCTAGCCCCGTAGCCGAATGGCATTTCCACGACGCGAAACGAAAACGAAATGCCGCGAAAGGTACTGTGGCTCTGTCGCGCCAATACGCACGAGCGATAGAGATGTCTCGTGTTTCGTTTCGTGAGCGGATGTGCATTCGGCTACGCACGCTGCCGCCGTAGCCGAATAGCAATCGTCGACGCCAAACGCCGCAGAAATGCAGTCTGGCTCTATCGCGCCAATACGCAAGAGCGATAGAGATAGATAGCTACGAAAGAGATATTATCATGAGCGTTTGTGCATTCCGCTACCTACACTGGTTTTTACCCAACTATACACCGTGTTTTTTTCCGTTAAATTCGACACGTTAGGTTAGTAAGTGGTAAGTTGTAAATTCTCAAAAAAAAATCATCGTTTTCATACATAATAAATGAATTAATCAGTGTGAGAGACCCTTAAGGATAACATTCAAATTAGTGTTAAGATATTGACGGCACATGTCAAAACAAATAGCATTAGGAAGTGGTAAAGGCTGTCACACACGTGTTCAGTAATTTATATTGTTATTTTTTAATAACTCGGTAACCGTAAGAATTAAGGCAGTAGTTTCTTAGAGAAATTAATTTTATTTGATCTAAAGAACCTTACCTTAAAGTTAACGGAATTCAATAAAAACAGTGGCGTTTGGCGTCGCAGAAATGCTATTCGGCTACAGGGCCTGGGGTCCGCAATTCCGGAAAAGATAGGTTCTCAAAATATCCGATTTTGTTCTCCAGTTTCGCTAGATCTAAATGCCTTTATCTTTAATTATTTAATTAACGTCACATCAGACTTGCTCGTATACTTTTAGTTCTAATTAAATAATATACAGGATGTAACATTAACGCTGGTGATCCATTTAAGAGCATAACCGGTATCGAATAGCGGTTACGAATACCACTTCCTTTTTTTAAAATAAACACCATGAAAATTAAAGGTACTATAGAAGGTAATGTATAAGCCGTACGATTTATCTTCGGCAATTATGTTACATAGTGTATGTTTGTCAGAGTGAAGTGTTCTCATAAAAAAAAAATCTAAAATTCAAAAAAAAAAAAAAAAAACAGCAAAAAAGTAGGCCACAGGGGCACTTTTACACGTCGCATACATTTTAACATTTATATAAGTCCTCTTCAAGTCGAATTACAACTAAAACTACACATAATATAAGAAAGTACAAACAGACATAAAAATCAAAGTCTAAAATTACTTTAGAGGTACAAATGACTCTAAATGTCACAACTTGACACTTGGTACGGTGGCCAAGATGACGTTACACCTTTGGGGAACGCTCGGCTAGATGGCGCTAATATTAATATTTGACATTTTAACACATATAAAGCTAAAAATATGGGCCAAATTGTCAAAACTGAGGTTCAAAAGTTTTAAGCCAGTGTCGAGAGGCGGCAGTCTATGCACTGTGATTACATATTTTACTTTGACAGTAACGCTAACTCGCAAGTTCAGGATTCTATTTTCGAACCACTCGCTTCGCTCGTGGTTCAACTATAGAATCCTTTCACTTGCTCGTTTTTCAATTCCACACTCGGCGTTAAAATACAACTTTGCCCCCTTGTATAACAAATAACTATTAATATCACGTAAAGTGAATTATATTTAAGTGGACGATATTAATCAAACTCCTTAGCTAAGCAAATACTCGTAATGTTTACATATCGTCTACAATGTTATAAATACCAAAGAGGATTGAGTATTATAGTATCAAAGTAGAACGTGTAATTTCACAGTGCAACCTCAGTTTTGACAATTTGGCCCATATCATTAGCTTTATATGTGTTAAAATGTCAAATATTAATATTAGCGCCATCTAGCCGAGCGTTCCCCAAAGGTGTAACGTCATCTTGGCCACCGTACCAAGTGTCAAGTTGTGACATTTAGAGTCATTTGTACCTCTAAAGTAATTTTAGACTTTGATTTTTATGTCTGTTTGTACTTTCTTATATTATGTGTAGTTTTAGTTGTAATTCGACTTGAAGAGGACTTATATAAATGTTAAAATGTATGCGACGTGTAAAAGTGCCCCTGTGGCCTACTTTTTTGCTGTTTTTTTTTTTTGTTTTTGAATTTTAGATTTTTTTTTTATGAGAACACTTCACTCTGACAAACATACACTATGTAACATAATTGCCGAAGATAAATCGTACGGCTTATACATTACCTTCTATAGTACCTTTAATTTTCATGGTGTTTATTTTAAAAAAAGGAAGTGGTATTCGTAACCGCTATTCGATACCGGTTATGCTCTTAAATGGATCACCAGCGTTAATGTTACATCCTGTATATTATTTAATTAGAACTACAAGTATACGAGCAAGTCTGATGTGACGTTAATTAAATAATTAAAGATAAAGGCATTTAGATCTAGCGAAACTGGAGAACAAAATCGGATATTTTGAGAACCTATCTTTTTCGGAATTGCGGACCCCAGGCCCTGTAGCCGAATAGCATTTCTGCGACGCCAAACGCCACTGTTTTTATTGAATTCCGTTAACTTTAAGGTAAGGTTCTTTAGATCAAATAAAATTAATTTCTCTAAGAAACTACTGCCTTAATTCTTACGGTTACCGAGTTATTAAAAAATAACAATATAAATTACTGAACACGTGTGTGACAGCCTTTACCACTTCCTAATGCTATTTGTTTTGACATGTGCCGTCAATATCTTAACACTAATTTGAATGTTATCCTTAAGGGTCTCTCACACTGATTAATTCATTTATTATGTATGAAAACGATGAATTTTTTTTTGAGAATTTACAACTTACCACTTACTAACCTAACGTGTCGAATTTAACGGAAAAAAAAACACGGTGTATAGTTGGGTAAAAACCAGTGTAGGTAGCGGAATGCACAAACGCTCATGATAATATCTCTTTCGTAGCTATCTATCTCTATCGCTCTTGCGTATTGGCGCGATAGAGCCAGACTGCATTTCTGCGGCGTTTGGCGTCGACGATTGCTATTCGGCTACGGCGGCAGCGTGCGTAGCCGAATGCACATCCGCTCACGAAACGAAACACGAGACATCTCTATCGCTCGTGCGTATTGGCGCGACAGAGCCACAGTACCTTTCGCGGCATTTCGTTTTCGTTTCGCGTCGTGGAAATGCCATTCGGCTACGGGGCTAGGAGGCAGTAGTGCACGTGGTAAATGAATATCGAGTGTATCAAACTGACTACATTAACATAATGCATCGTAGCCTTACCATAATTTTGACAGTGACATTTTAATCGTAAACTAGAACTTTCCTTTGATAATCCGCGAATAGATAACGTGCAAGTCAATCAGTGCTAACCTGTTATAATTACTTGCGTATTTTTTACATGCAATTAATTTTCCCACCCTCCCCACCACAAAATTAAAATTTTGAAAAAACCCCCGACCGCGACATAGTAGACCGATTTTCATGAAACAGGGCTAAGAACACTCTCGACTAACTCAGCTTTGTAGACGATATGTAAACATTACGAGTATTTGCTTAGCTAAGGAGTTTGATTAATATCGTCCACTTAAATATAATTCACTTTACGTGATATTAATAGTTATTTGTTATACAAGGGGGCAAAGTTGTATTTTAACGCCGAGTGTGGAATTGAAAAACGAGCAAGTGAAAGGATTCTATAGTTGAACCACGAGCGAAGCGAGTGGTTCGAAAATAGAATCCTGAACTTGCGAGTTTTTTAACACACGAGAAGTAAAATACATTTGCACCCGAGTGTAACACAAAACTTTTCCCCTCACTATAGCGAGGAAACTACAACGCAAAAAAATGCGTTTATCGCTGCTTCCAGTAGTTCCACAGGTGGTAAATCATATTTATTACTAGATTCACCTACTTTTATTTTAAAGCAGTTAATTTGACTTTATTCAAGGTCAAATTACTTTACCCACTAGTGGATAAAATGCGTTTTTACCCGCTGGTATTAAAGGACAAAACACGTGTTTCCGAGCTAGTGAGGGGAAAACAGATATAAAGGTCAATGTCAAATGGCGCTCTTCTGAGTTTTTTAACGAGAATTATATACCGGGTGTCCCAAAAACAAACGTCAAATCGAAAAGGACATCGCATTTTCGTCATGGTTTCTGAGATATTGGCACTTTTTACTTGTTTTTTTTTTATGTTGCCTACTAGACCGTACCATGACCGTGCTATCCTGCACGTAATATTACGCGATACAGTCTACCTTGCCCACTGAACGTGTCGATGGCGTTTGATACCCGTTTGAACCCTGTATGCAACGCGTTTGATACCCGTTTGAACCCCGTATGCAACGCGTTTGATACCCGTTTGAACCCCGTATGCAACGCGTTTGATACCCGTTTGAACCCAGTGTGCAACGCGTTTGATACCCGTTTGAACCCCGTATGCAACGCGTTTGATACCCGTTTGAACCCCGTCCCGTATGCAACACGTTTGATACCCGTTTGAAACCCGTGTGCAACGCGTTTGATACCCGTTTGAACCCCGTATGTAACGCGTTTGAACCCTGTATGCAACGCGTTTGATACCCGTTTGAACCCTGTATGCAACGCGTTTGAACCCCGTATGCAACGCGTTTGATACCCGTTTGAACCCTGTATGCAACGCGTTTGATACCCGTTTCAACCCGTTAACAAATTTTTCTCTTAATTTCTATTCTTATGCCATCCGACATCTGAAAATACTCTTTAGGGCCACTTGCACCACCCGCTTAACTCAAGGTTAGTGGGCTGTCAACTGTCAAATTCTATATAAAATGGCTATATAAAATTTTCAGTGGTGCAAGTGACCCTTAGTGCGTTTTCACATTATCCGATCCAATATCCAGTACATTGCAAGCGCCATCTTGAATTTTTCCCAAAATCCTTTCGACATCCGATATCGGATCGGATAATGTGAAAACGCACTTAGGGCCGCTTGCTTGATATCAAATTTGGCACATATTTTCCTTACAAGGTGTAGAGGAGCACTAAGAAAGGATTTTTCAAAATTCACTTCCTAAGGGGTTGAAATGGGGGAGGCAAAGTTTGTATGGAAAAACAGGATTACGCACGCGGGCGAAGCCGCGGTAAAAAGCTAGTTCCATATAAATTGGTGGTGCAAGTGACCCTTAGGGTTTATACAGTGGACAACTTCTTACTAACCTTAATTTCCAGAACAAAACAATGAAGAGGTGGAGACAACAGGCGCGAATACGCGGCGCGAGAGCACCTGGGCGGGCCGCGCCACTCCCCCCGCTGCCGCATTCCCCATGCAGAACTCTAGTCACGTCAAGTTCGAGCCCCCGGCCGTCCCTGTCATATTCATACTGGGTAAGCAGGACATGCACCTTGCATTGATACTCGTGAGATCTTCCTATTTTACCTACGATATTTTAAGAACCACATCGGCAGCCTTCCCCATGCAGAACCCTAGTCACGTCAAGTTCGAGCCCCCTGCCGTCCCTGTCATATTCATACTGCGTGAGTAGGACAAATACATGCACCTTGCATTGATACTCGTGAGATCTTCTTATTTTACCTACGATATTTTAAGAAGCACATCGGCAGCCTTCCCCATGCAGAACTCTAGTCACGTCAAGTTCGAGCCCCCTGCCGTCCCTGTCATATTCATACTGGGTAAGTAGGACAAATACATGCACCTTGCATTGATACTCGTGAGATGTTCTTATTTTACCTACGATATTTTAAGAACCACATTGGCAGCCTTCCCCATGCAGAACTCAAGCCACGTCAAGTTCGAGCCCCTGGCCGTCCCTGTCATATTCATACTGGGTGAGTAAGACAGGAGACACACCCTCTACTCATGTGAAGTTCAACGCAAAGACAGCACGAGACGCACCATTCCGCCCACGGAAACTTTCTCATGCAGAACATGTCAAGTTCGAGCCGCTGGCCGTCGCTGTCATATTCAGACTGGGTGAGTGAGACAGGAGATACACCCTCTAGTTATGTTAAGTTCAACGCAAATAAGCCCGAGATGCACCACTCCGTCCGCCGAAACTTTTCCCTTGGAGAACTCCAGCCACGTCAAATTCGAGGCCCCGGTCGTCTCTGTCATATTCATATTGGGTGAGTGGGATAAATACATGCCTTCATAACTTATGAATCATACCGTCCAACCAACACCTTGAGAACAGCACAAAAAGTACATCATCATCATCTTCCTTGCGTTATCCCGGCATTCGCCACTGCTTATGGGAGCCCGGGGTCCACTGTGGCCACTAATACTAAGATTTGGATCAGCACTAAGTCATCATCATCAGAAGTAAGTATCTTTTTTAAACTACCCGCAAAGTTGGCTAGCAATATGACCCGGACAACCACCGCAGACTGCTTATTTGTCGATTGTCTGCAGAGTAGATAATATGGCTGATCGCGCTCAATTCGGCCTTAAGGAATTGAGCGCGATCAGCCATATTATCTACTCTGCAGACAATTCGCGCTCAATTCCTTAAGGCCCACTTGCACCAACCACTTAACTCAGGGTTAGTGGGCTGTCATCTGTTAACCCTCCATTTTCGTTGGTGCAAGTGGCCCTAAGAAGAGTCTTAAGATAGTTTTTATTTAAATTCATTAAATTTTTCTAGCACGGCTCTTGTCGGTGCATCTGGATAAAGTTGCCTTTACTTCGTGGATCTATTAGTGTACTACGAGACGACCCCTTAAGGAGCATTCCTTTTCTTTTGTTTTCTCTTGGCCACAGACCAGCCAAAGGCAAAGACGTGGCCTACGATGGAGTGACATCGCCCAGATGATGCATGTTCACCCTTGATTTGAAGGTTGCCGGGTTATATGAGCTCGGCAATATAGCCGGCGGCAAGGAATTCGACACCTTGGCAGTGCTTAAGAAAAGAAGAAGCAAAGCGCTTCGTGCGAAGTCGCGGAATATCTACCAAGTAAGGATGGAAACCGGTCGTGTGTCTAAGAGTCTTGGCCCCTACAACTCGTTCTTGGGTTTCTCTTTCCTTTCCGTCCATTTATTTTCTCTTCTTTGAAGTCTCTGATGTTTTCCCGTACACAAGATACGGTCTACCTTGTCCACTAAACGTGTCGACGGCGTTTGATACCCGTTTGAACCCCGTATGCAACGCGTTTGATACCCGTTTTAACCCGTTAACAAGCTTTTCTCTTAATTTCTCTTAGTCTTTGATGACGTGGTCCTATCGTAACATTTTTTTTCCCGTACACAAGATAAATGTTGTTTTTTTTGGCAGGCGGGCCAGGCAGCGGAAAGGTGACACACTGCGATAACCTGATGCAGGAGAGACGTGGCCTCGTGCACGTCAACATGACAGATCTTCTGCAACAGTATGCCATCGGGAATGGTAAGTAATATCAAAGATGATCCAGTAATATAGAGAGTTACTGTCAAAGTAAAATATGTAATCACAGTGCATAGACTGCCGCCTCTCGACACTGGCTTAAAACTTTTGAACCTCAGTTTTGACAATTTGGCCCATATTTTTAGCTTGATATGTGTTAAAATGTCAAATATTAATTATTAGCGCCATCTAGCCCACCGTACCCATAACCATATAGAAATAAGAATATTAATAAGAATATAATATAGAAATAAGAATATTTCTATATGGTTCTGAGGTACGTTTTTTTCTTAGACTGTAGCTGTCTATACGGATTTACAATAATATATGTCTATCACACAACAATATGTTTACAATAATATGTGTATATATGTCTTTGGTGACAGCGAATTGGCGAAATTCAGTGTCGATCACACAGCACTACGCAAGTACGCAATCGAAAGTTGATTGATTCGGCTTTTAGAATTTGTAGTTTTTTTTTTTGCTACTCGTACTCTGTGACTTTTCATCTCGTGGGTAAGATGACCTGCCTCATCTGTAGAATTAGTAACTTTACTAAGATTGTAATATCTTGTAAATTTTATTTTCGAAAAACGTACAAATTGTTTAAAATAAACAACATTACCTATGTATAATCGATGGAAAAAAATGTAAAATATTTCATGAAGTATTTAGTAAATCTTTCAGAAAAAGTCTATGCGTAAACTGTGACCTCCAAATGAGATAACTTTCGAGCCATAATATGCTGTGATGACTAGTGATTCAAAAGTTTGTGTTCGTTTCTTACCCGAAGCGGTAAGATAAACTTTATAGTGTTTTTTATTTAATAAAAAAAAATATAATACCTAATATCCCTTGGAGATCTTGATAAAGAATCGTTTACAAATAAACCATCTACAACTGTCCTCACTCTAGACTGTCGATCGATCTAAATGCTAAGTGAGCAATTTCCAACTCTAATACAATGACATAAAATCCACTAATCGCTACTTAGTACATAATTCAGCATAAACACAGCAATTGCCATTAAACTGTTTGCCTCTTGGCAATTTCTTGCCTTTGTGGGTTTATGTGAAATTACCTTCATTTATGTGACCTTGGTGCCTTCAAGTATTGTCTATGCCTACCGTCTAGGTCAAGTACAAAAAAAAATAATGCGTGAAGTCCCTCGCGCTGAAGAAGTGAAACTTCGTAATGTGGAAATGAAAATAAATAATATAATTTGAGCACCTACCACATTGATTTTATCGTGAATTCCATGGGCAGATTGGGCACGGCAAATTAATGGTTCACGCCCAGAGGTCTAAAAATGGCTAAACCCACTATACTGATTTACTAATTTGCATTTGTCTTGTTACTTTTTAACCGACTTCAAAAAACGCGGAGGCCCTCAATTCGATTGAATTGGGCCAGCCTGCGTAAGGTTGGGTGGGGCAATCCAGGCAATAGTAAGACGAGGAACGGGGCTGGTACCCACCGACTACAAAAATAATTGATTATGATTAGTTTATAATTTGGATTTTTGGATTATTGCGATCCGATAAGAAATCTGATCTCAAAGGTTTAGGTAGGAAATCTAATCATCATATTATTTAAATGCAAAATATTTTTTTGCTTTTTTGTTTCTCCGTGTTTTCCAACGCGCTTATTTTTTGAAGGCAGTTTTTTTTAAACGCTTTTTTTAAGCGAATAAATTAGCTTGCTGTAATTGTTAAACGGTTTTTTTTTTGGTGAAATTATACTGCTTTTCAACTTTATTTAATTACTTAATATGGCATAATACATATATTTTACTAATAAAAAATAGGGTTAGGTAGGTATATTTTTTTTTCTATAACATCTTGAAGTCCCGTTATAGCAGGGATTAGGCACAGAAAGGACCTAAGGACCCTCGTTCTATGCGAAAGATACCAGTATTATGACCTTGACCGTGAAGAAAAAACTAGTCAAATTAAACATTCGAGTAGCACACGTCTGTCCATAGCGCTCAAAGCAAATCAATATCGCCGCGTACTAATAGTCATTTTATTAATTTGGATAGACACTCGTTTGACCACGTTTCGTGAATTTCTTTACATCCAGGAACTAAAGCCTGACAAGGGTGAATCAACTTTTTCTTGCCTGTTATTTTTATGCAAAACTAGCTTTTGCCCGCGGCTTCGCTCGCGTTAGAAAGAGACAAAAAGTAGCCTATGTCACCCTCCCTCCTTCAACTATCTCCACTTAAATCACGTCAATTCGTCGTTGCGTTTTGCCGTGAAAGACGGACAAACAAACAGACACACACCCATTTTCCCATTTATAATATTAGTATGGATTATGCTACTTAAATTATGCACACATGCATTTTTCTGGTGTTAACAAAGCCCTTTCCTTAATTTGCCACCTACAAACATGCATGCTTGCATAATTTCAGTAGCATAATTTTGAATTAAACCAGCGTGACTCAGGGGACCGTAACCATGGCAATAACAGGCAATAAAAAGTTGATACACCCATGAGCATTGTCAAGAGGGCGCTGTTAAGACGATACGATACAGGTCAATTCTCCATACAAACGCTCTCGACTATTTCCTCCCTGGTTTTTGAAAATAGAACAATGATTTTTTCAACACAGATTATTATTATTTTTATCGGTGTTGGGCCGTTTTTTTGCTATTTTTATTTTAAAAGACGCTAGAGCCAAACAAAAATTTCTAAAAACGGCCTTTTTCAATATGGCTCAAAAAAAGGTGTGATACTCAAGATCGGTAACAATTAGCCAAAAAAATGTAAACAGACCGACACAGATTATTTCATTTTTATTCAGGTTCTTAAATTTCGTTCCGTTTGAGTAAGTTTTGAAGGAGGAAACAGTCGTGAGCGGACCCCGATTTTAAAGATTTTTTTCGCAATATTTTTTAACTGAATTGTTCTTAAATGGACATATTTTTTTCGATAAATCTAGTTATTACACTAGTATATTTAACTAAAATTCCCAAATTGAAAGGGGGCTCCTTTCTATTTTAGCATTTTTGCTTCCGTAGCGTTTTAATCTCATGTAGTGGTGACAATTCAATATACCTTGAAATATTTTTATATTAAAGGAATTGAGCTACGGAAGCCGCGGTTGTTTTCAATTGGTTAAGAGCCTTGCACGGATTGCAAATGATGCGGGTTCAAGTCCCGCCGGAAGCGTAAATTTTTCCATTTTTTCCTTTAATATAAAAATGCTTAGAATCGTTAGCAGACGTTTCTGCTTGTTAAAAATAAAATACCTTGAAATCTTGAAATTCTGCAACATGCGCGTAGTTCAATAGAAAGCCTCCCGTATTATTTCGTGATAAGTATATCTCACCTCTCAAGAACAAGAAAAACTTATTCCATGTTGACGACCGGTCTGTCTCAGCTCTGGCTCAGTCGGTAGTGACCCTGCCTGCTAAGCCGCGGCCCTGGGTTCGAATCCCGGTAAAGGCATTTATTTGTGTGATGAGCACAGATATTTATTCCTGAGTCATGGATGTTTTCTATGTATATAAGTACGTATTTATCTATTTAAGTGTGTATATCGTCGCTTAGCACCCATAGTACAAGCTTTGCTTAGTTTGGGGCTAGGTTGATCTGTGTAAAGTGTCCTCAATAGGGATGTACCGATACCGACTAGTCGGGAAAGCCAACTATCCGGCCACATTTGTAGTCGGCGAATAGTCGGCAAAACAGGCCGATTAGTCGGCATTTTATAAGTCATAGAAAATAGTACAAAAGTAAATGAACAGCTGATATAATTGTATTATGTACCGATTCGTTATACCTTGGTTAGATAAAATAACAAATATCTGTGATCATCACAAAAATAAATGTCCTA
The DNA here is from genome assembly GCF_023078275.1 of Leguminivora glycinivorella. Taxonomy (NCBI): domain Eukaryota; kingdom Metazoa; phylum Arthropoda; class Insecta; order Lepidoptera; family Tortricidae; genus Leguminivora; species Leguminivora glycinivorella. The sequence continues at coordinate 6,090,179 of NC_062976.1, forward strand.
CCTAGGGCTACCGGGTGTCATAGGCAGGATCACTAACCTACCCACTAAGCCAAACCGGTTGTTAAAAATAGGAAAATGTATAAATATTCTCATAGACCTTTGAAAAATTGAACTTGTGAAAAAATTTAAAGCCCGAACGAAGGACCAAAAATGTAATTCTAAAATTCTGATGAATTTAGTCGAAAATTATGCTCAGGCCGATTAGTCGGCCGACTAATCGGCCACCCAAGCGCGACAAGTCGGTAGTCGGCCTTGTCGGTCAAATCAATAGTCGGTACATCCCTAGTCCCCAATATTTATTTATTTTATTTATGTTACCATACCTAACATTGTGTTGAAATAGATGGCGCGTCTAGGCCGGGGCACTAGTGCCTCCAGATATGAAATGTCGGTAGTCTCACTAATAATTTAATGAAGTTATCGCTTACACACAATCGCCAGGCGATTTCAGTCGGCTTTTTCACAGAGAAATGATTATGAACGAAAAAGGCAATAAGATCTGACGTTTACTACAATGTGGCACGAAAGTTAGGTACTTATCAACCCAGAAATAGGCAAATAGGCAATGAGTGTGTCTGTGATGAAATAACCTACAGGAACATAGGTATAACCATAACTACAATTTATACATGTTACTAATATTATAAATGGGAAAGTGTGTGTGTCTCTTTGTTTGTTCGTCTACGGCAAAACGGAGCTACGAATTGTCTTGTCATGCTTTTGGAGATAGTTGAAGGGTGTCTTTCTAACCCCTCACTTCTCTAAAATGGGGGTGGAGCATGCCGCAGTTTTCGAATTTAACACAGGCGAAGCCGCGGGCAAAAGCTAGTATTAAATAAATCCTACAGAAAATTTTAATTCACGAGTACAACAGATAGTCATAAATGTTTGCCTCACTTCCACAATCGATCTACTAGTTCCAAAGTTTATTTTGGACCACTAAAATAATAAGTAATAGACTGTCCACCACTTATCGATAACAGTTGGTCACCCTAACCGCGGGAACGGACACGTGGAGTACATTTCAAAATAGTCAAGGCTATAAAAACATTAATTGTTTTAGTTTAACAATTTCCCTGAATGACATCCTTAAACCGTGTTGCTTTGTTTTCTAATATGCTTATTTATGTTATAACCAGTAATTGTGAAATAATTATGGACATTGGGAATGAGTTAATAGTTATTTAGGCATAATGAGACGCATTAAAACTCGCTTTTGGTTCGTTTCATATAACAACTCTCATGTTTTATGATACCAAAGACATATATAACTCCTTATAGACCGATAAAGTCTAAGAAAAAAACGTACCTCAGTACCATACAGTAAAAGGTACGGTGGGCTAGATGGCATTACACCTTTGGGGTACGCTCAGCTAGATGGCGCTAACATTAATATTTGACATTTTAACACATATAAAGCTAAGAATATGGCCCAAATTGTCAAAACTGATGTTCAAAAGTTTTAAGTCTGTGTCAAGAGATGGCAGTCTATGCACTGTGAATACACATTTTACTTTGACAGTAACTCTCTTTAATACTCGATCCTCTTTGATGATACGAACCAGAGGCGAGTTCCATAATAAGATAAAGCGAGTGTTTTAATGCCTAAAATAATGTAGTTTATTACTTCATAGTATTATTTATAAAAGTAAAGTAAAATAATGTTATCCGCAATCCCTGTACATATACTTATTACTTATCTCTTTATATGATATTTTCATTTGAAAGATGCGTTTTTTTTAAGATGCGTTTAGCTCAGGCCGCCTATATAATGTTATTTATATCATGGCGCTGACCTGATGATGAGAACAAGATACACTTTTTGATAACTGCAGGGTTAGCACATGATTGGCTCGAGATTATATCGCCGAGAACCGTGACATAGACCAGCACGGGAAGCATGGTCGCGCGATAGACGATAAAATATCAGGCCGTCCCTATCGCGCTATTAGTAAGTGCGGTAGGGACGGTCTGATATTTTATCATCTATCGCGCGACCATGCTTCCCGTGCAGGGTGCGTAGCCAAATGGCACTAACGCTCACGAAACGCTCACGAAACGAAACGCTAGTAGATATCTATCTCTATCGCTCGTGCGTATTGGCGCGACAGAGCCGGACTAACTGGCGCGGCGTTTCGTTTTCGTTTGGCGTCGGAGAAATGCCATTCGGCTACGCACACAGTCCTCCTTATGTCATTATTACAATGAGGAGGCACACTCAAAGGTTATGACAGATGGCGCCACCCTATTAGTCCATTGCACAGATAAAGAATTTCTTACGCAAGAGCGAGAAGATAGTATTTTTTCTCTCTTACACATATGAATGACAGTGAAATGCCTGGTCACTTGCACAAGCGCCGCCTGGCGGGATAAAATGCCAGTGTGCCTCCTCATTAGAAAAAAATATATATGATCTATGTCGCGGCGAGATAGACATGTGCTAGCCCTGCTGGATATATCCATAAGAGCGGCATAATCGCCTACTTTACTAACTTATTTTTCCCCTCACTAGCTCGGAAACACGTGTTTTGTCCTTTAATACCAGCGGGTAAAAACGCATTTTATCCACTAGTGGGTAAAGTAATTTGACCTCGAATAAAGTCAAATTAACTGCTTTAAAATTGATAAAAGTAGGTGAATCTAGTAATAAAACTAATAAAGATGATTTACCACCTGTGGAACTACTGGAAGCAGTGATAAACGCATTTTTTGCGTTGTAGTTTCCTCGCTATAGTGAGGGGAAAAGTTTTGTGTTACACTCGGGTGCAAATGTATTTTACTTCTCGTGTGTTAAAAAACTCGCAAGTTCAGGATTCTATTCTCGAACCACTCGCTTCGCTCGTGGTTCAACTATAGAATCCTTTCACTTGCTCGTTTTTCAATTCCACACTCGGCGTTAAAATACAACTTTGCCCCCTTGTATAACAAATAACTATTAACCATAACCCTTGTTGCAGATATGCAAGATTTCGGCACACTATCGAGCAAGACTGTGACCGAAGTGTTAATGTTGGAGATGAAGATGGCGCCCACAGCCAAGACTTACCTGGTCTCCGGGTACCCGAGATCTATGAGGGACGTCGCTGAATACTCTGATAAGGTAACAAGCAAGGATGATTTCTATAGGATTGACAGTCTTCATATTTACTAAGAATCGTACCTCAATTTTTAGCGCCACCTATTGAATACTACTGATGATGCCTACAATTTTATTTTTTTTTCAAAATATGTAGGTATTGGCGTTAAATCGTGATATTAAAATAAAGAAATATGACATTTGTTCTTATCTTATACTTTTAAACGAGCAATTCTTGTATATTTATTTATTTATTTATTTATTTATTTATATATATATTTATTTACACTGACGATCTCGGAAACCGCTCTAACGATTTCGCAGAAATTTGTTATGTGGGGGTTTTTGGGGGTGAAAAATCGGTCTAACTTATCCTTAGGTCCCGGAAAACGCGAATTTTCGAGTTTTCATGCGTTTTTCTTCGCGCGCCATCTCGTGTGCAGTAGTTGTACTGTTAAGACAGAATTCTTTCGGTCGATGTAAGTACTATTTATTGCAAACACTAGATGGCGACACAGGTCAAGGCTAAAACGAATAGAAAATACACTATTTGAGTTTTTGTGGCGAAATGCGCGCCATCTCGTGTGGAGTAGTTGTGTTGTTAAGGCTGAGAATTCTTTCGCTCAATGTAGGTACTATTCATTTTTTAACTAGATGGCGACACATGTCAAGGATACGAAACAGAACCGAGCGAAGCTCGGTTGCCCAGATATTAAAAAATTAAAACACGCAAGAAATTTGGGGAAAAAAATTATTTTGCCACTTCCAGGCCGCGAAACAGCGCCATCTATTTTTATCCCTAAAAGACCCATAAGTACATTTCAGAGGTACCTACACTTTTTTGTATGGGCTATAGTTTTTCTGTCTGTCAGTCCCGGTATATATCGTCCTTGGTAACAAGTATAGTACCTAGTAGTAAGTAGTAGACGGTCAACTTAATCTTGGTGGCACTATAAGTGTCATAGGTCAGAAATACTCAAAACTGACAAGCATGTACTTATGAACATGTATGTGAGCGATTTGCTTCTCCTTTTCTTATGCGCACTGCCGGCGGCTATATTTCCCAGCTCATATAACCCGGCAACCTTCAAATCAAGAGTGAACAGGCATCTTCTGAGCGAGCTCACTCTATCGTAGGCCAGTAAGCCCATTTATAATAAAAAAAAATGCGGAACGTTATGAAAGTGTGTGAAGCGAAAGTGGTTTGTCAGGATAGTAGCAAATGGAAATCCGTGATCTCTGCCTACCCCTGAAAAACAGGCGAGGGTATGTATGTATTTATTTAGCATTATTAAATAGGATATTGTTTTTAAATACACGGTAGGAATGGGTGACCTGACAAATTATAACAGCATTTTTCTGATCCCATTTTAAAACTAAAATGTCATATAAACTTTTCTGGATTTCGCCTTGTTTCAGAGTTATTTATCAATTTACAAAGAATAGTTTTTTTATTGTTACTCAGTACAAAAAGCCTTATTTCTCAAACATGCAATGAAATATTGTCTTTACGTTCCTTAAAATGGGCTGGGAAGTATCGCTTTTTGGGCGCAACAACTCGAGAGGACTGTAAAGGGATTTCATATTATTTTTTAGGCCTAGGCCTGCAAAGTAACTTTTTTTTATAAAATATTGTCCTTTAGAGCATTTTTTTTATTTCATTGTATGTTTGAGAAAAGCACTATACATGCCTCGGCGTGAAAACGGATTCCCGGCCTCGTATCCCTATCCGGTATATACCCACTTGGCCGGAAATCCTCATTTTCCCGGCCTCTGATGTAATGTACTATTAATGGCGTATTATTGAGAATAATCTCACAATCTTCATTTTAGATGCCGGAAAATGACAAGTACCTAAAACCTTTCGAAAATGAGGTTTTCAGTAAAAAAAAGTTATAACTCATGTTAAGTTCCATTTTTAGGGTTCCGTAGCCAAAATGGCAAAAACGGAACCCTTATAGTTTCGTCATGTCCGTCTGTCCGTCTGTCCGTCTGTCCGTCTGTCCGTCTGTCACAGCCGATTTACTCGGAAACTATAAGTACTACAGTGATGAAATTTGATGGGAATATGTGTTGTATGAACCGCTACAAAATTATGACACTAAATAGTAAAAAAAAGAATTGGGGGTGGGGCCCCCATACATGTAACTGAGGGATGAAAATTTTTTTTTCGATGTACATACCCGTGTGGGGTATCAATGGAAAGGTCTTTTAAAATGATATAAAGTTTTCTAAAAAACATTTTTCTTAAAGTGAACGGTTTTTGAGATATCAGCTCTCAAAGTCGTAAAAAGTATGTCCCCCCCCCTCTATTTTTATAACTACGGGGTATAAAATTCTAAAAAAAATAGAGGTGATGCATGCTAATTAACTCTTTCAACGATTTTTGGTTTGATCAAAGTATCTCTTATAGTTTTTGAGATAGGTTGATTTAACTGTAATTTTGGCAGGTGTATAAATTGACATAATAAGTTTATTATATTTGCTGCTACGGAACCCTTTGTGCGCGAGCCCGACTCGCACTTGGCCGGTTTTATTAAAAACTTTTACTTTTTATGTCAAAATACATAAAAAAAGTTAAAAAAAAAATACAAAAAAATATAATTTATTTATGGCAAAGTTTCCTCATCTATAATTTTTTTATCTTTTGCCTCAAAAGTGCGTGATTAAAATCTGTCGGTATACTCAAACTCATTCCCACCTGTATAGAAAACCACCAAGAGCACATCGAACTGATACACCTGTTACATTCCCTCCGCGCGATGTGTCAAACTTATAAATCGTAGATTAATTCGTTGTGACCTTAAACGAGTTCGATTTTTGTGGCGATGGCCGAGCACGCATGTCCGAATTGCTCCTCGTAATTTCATTTGTACTCAACTTTAATGTTAGGTATCTTATTTAGTTCGTTTTTGTATAATGCATATGCATGTGTATTCGGGTCGTTCTATCTTTTCGTGCCGATTTGGCGTTTTTTGTGATAACTTTTTTTTTTAAAGGTATGGTCGTTATTTTGATATTGCGAATGTATATACACATAGTAACTATGTTTTAGTGAAAGGCACCTTTATACTAGTTTTACTTTCTAAGAAAAAGTAAGGATTGTAATGAAGGCGTAGATGGAAATGAAAATCCATGGGAAGGTAATGTCCACGTAAGGATGGAAATGAAATTGATTATATTTTAAAAGATGGAGGCTTAAAATAAAACGATTTAATACCTGTTTTATAATATAATAATCAACTGTTTGATATTTTCCAAATTTTCGTGAGCCAAGTTTAGGTACATACTGGACTTGTCCTCGGCTTTCACGAGATTCTCATCATGGGGGATGGTGATGTCAACGAGCACGGCCCGGCGTTGTGGTCGATCTATTACCACAATGTCAGGCTTTTTGGCTACAATAGTCCTGTCAGATCGATCGATCCCAATAGAGCGAGCGTGGCATAACCGATTTCGATAACTGGCGCAGTTACTAAGGACGACAGTGTACTTGTAGTATGGTACTTCGCGGTCCACAAGTCCGTATTGAAGAGCAAACTGCTGGTGAATAATCCTGGCTACAAGATTATGACTGTACAAGTACTCACCGTTAGCAAGATGAGAACAACCCGAGATAATAGATGATATGCCTGTCGCCTGAGTGACTCTCCGGGACGGCAGCATGCCCGACAAATGTCGACCGTACCGTCCTTCAGGATATATTTCCGGTAGTTGTTCGTCATCATAACTTCATCCGCAATTGCACAGGCAAAACCCTCGGTTTCTCAATAGAGGTCCCCGAATCTTAACTAGTTCAATGATGCGAGCAGGTCTACATCTGGTCCCGTGAGGGCCTTGTAGAACCACCCTTGTAGCGGCTTGCTCTCCCATACTGCCTTGCGGTCCGCAGTACTTAGTACCACAGGTTTGCGCCAGTTTTCTTTCGCCAAGGAGAGCGGCGTGAGGTTTCTGTCTATTGCCACCACATCACGATGCATCCCACACTCGTTGTTAAGTAAGTAATTCCTGAGGTAGTACACCTCGAGGTTGTCGAGATTTTTGGCGTTTAGGAAGCCTCGACTTCCGCACTTCCGTGGGATGTACAATCTCATGAGTGTAACATACGATGTGTGGTGAGGAGTAGGCGGACCCTTCGATCCAGGGCGTCCAGCTCGGTCTGGGTCCACTTTAGCATGCCAAAAGAGTATAATTATGAGTAGGGGCATTAACCAGGCATTAAAGACGCGCACTTTGTTGCCTCCTGACAAAATACTGTTAAGGACTTTTGTTAGCCGACTGATAAAGCGCTCCTTCACCGACCATTTAATGTCATCATCCTCAATACCCAACGACTGTGGCATACCAAGGTAGGTACTTATAGGTTTCTGATTTAGAGATAGATCTGAACGACACATTGTCTCAGAAAAGTGTAAATTTTCTGAATTTACTACCTTCCCCCGCTATACATGCATATCCGCACACTTATCGACACCAAATTCCATTTTGATGGCGGTACTGAAAAGTTCTGTGGTTTTCAATAGCACCATCAGATCTTGGGTGTTCGGTGAAAATTGTTTGAGATCCTCCAAGTACAGAAGGTGAGAAATGACTTCACCCTCTCTCTGAAGCTGGCAACCTAGCCCAGAATCCTTCAGCAGAGTGCCGAGAGGATTCAGAGCTTGGCAGAACCACTATGGACTCAAATGTCACCCTGGAATATTTCATTATGAAGTCCGGCGGGCCAAGGGGGTCATCCCTGTCTCCTGTCTGACGAAGGACTGTGGTCCACTGCCTCATACCTACATGCGGCCAGGACGGATATTAAAACTGCCTTAAGTTTATACAGCTCCAATATCTGTCTCAGCCATAAGTGATCGAGGCACCGAATCTGTGCCTTCTTATAGTCAATCCAAGCGGCCGAGATGGCCTTTTGTTCCGCTGAACTTGTTGGCAGATGGTCATGTCTAATAGGAGCTCTTTAGTACCGCGGGACCCAACCCTACCAAAGACATTTTGAGCGGAAGCCAAAATATTGTTAGAGGTAATATTCGCGTTAACGTTTGCTCTCAAAATAGATGGAAAGAGCTTGTATAGTGCAGGCATTAGGCAAGCACGTAATGGGTCTATAGTTTTTTGCTTCCGTGTTACTACCGGACTTATACAGCAAGAAAGTAACACCAGTTGGATCCAAGATCTTGCGCTTGGCTTGTTGAAATTGCGTTGCCAGCCAGAAGTTCCGCGGAGAAGGAGAAGCGGAGTCCGCGCGAGCAGCGAGAGCCACCTCGCGAAGCCAATCCAAGCCAATCAAGTGTGACGTCATCCAGCCGCTTTGACTGCTGAATGACGCGCACCTGATCCGATAGCCGTTGGTCCGACAGGGTGGTGGATGGCTCAAGTGCCTGAAACAGACGTAGCATCTGAAACGGTACGCGGATAGCCAGGTCCCGCCCTCTGTAGCCCCATTATTATCATTTCCTTCCAAACTGATTCATTCCCTTCCACGCCAAAATTGGAAGGAAATGGACGGAAATGAATTGGAGCGGAATGAAGTTTTAACGTTTATTTCAAATATCTTCGCCGTCTCTCGGACTTCAAGGCCACCAAGCAAGCCAAATGAAGACATACCTAAATGATAATAAATTAACTTGACAAGCAATTTCTTTCACTACGTAATGTCAAAATAATAACCAGATGGTAATGAGTACTTACCCAGGACGAAACTGGATTTTGATGAGGAGAATCGAAATTGTTGGTAAACCATTAACGTACGTCCTTCCCCATTGACAAATCGTGGCAGGCTGAGGCGGCAGAGACACGCGGGGATCACGAGTGTTTGTAAATAAAGGCGCGTTCAAACTGGACAAGTCTGACAATTTTTTCGACTGGAAATGAAATTGCGCGCGTGACAAAATTAAAAAGTGCGTTCTCTCTATCAAAGATGCACGCTAGCTAAGCTGAATATGCACTTATATAGTATTAGTTATATACTTACTTATAATCAATAAAGAAAACTGGGGTTTGTCTGTAAATTATGGGTTTTGTAATTTTGAACTTCATGGTACGCCATTTTTGGTAAGAGGGAAATGAAGATTTCGCATGTTTTTTATTTTTATAAAAAAAACTATAAGAGCTAGCACATTTCCAACATGCTCGCCTTATGTTTAAAACTTAAAATACAACTTTTAAAAATAACCACTTGTACATGAGAGTCATCTTAACGCTTGATCCGAGCTCAAACACCAAATCGGCACGAAAAGATAGAACGACCCATTAGAAAATGTATGTATACTTTACCGCACATACATGCGTCACAATTTTCGTTTTTTTTTTGCAACCCCTTATTTGCCAAGAGTGGCACTGAAACATGAGTAAGTTTCATGTGCTCTGCCTACCCCTTTATGAGCAGTTCTCAAAAAATTAAGGAAGAAGTTAAATTTGTTTTTTTATTTTTATTTTATTCCTATTTTGTTACCAAGATTTTATTGATGAATTGAGATTTTAGTAAGTTTTATTTCGTCATTAAGGTTCTCTAGTATCTATATATTATCTTAATTATAACAATTCATCATCATCCTTCTTGCGTTATCCCGGAATTTGCCACGGCTCATGGGAGCCTGGGGTCCGCTTTGACAACTAATCCCAAGATTTGGCGTAGGCACTAGTTTTTACGAAAGCGACTGCCATCTGACCTTTCAACCCGAAGGGTAAACTAGACCTTATTGGAATTAGTCCGGTTTCCTCACGATGTTTTCCTTCACCGAAAAGCGACTGGCAAATATCAAATGACATTTCGCACATAAATTCCGAAAAACTGATTGGTGCGAGCCGGGGTTTGAACCCGCGACATCCAGAACGAAAGTCGCACGTACTTACCGCTAGGCTACCAGCGCATCAATTATCCTGTATACAGAGTGGGGCCTGTAACAAAGGCGAAGAATTGAACTGTAGGCTATTCTCCTTATACTGATCAACATTTGTTCAGTGACTTTTAAAGATTATAAAGTCTTAAAATTTTTAAATTTTCATACAAAATAAATATTAGCTTCAATGTACGCCATTATTGTTGTCATTGACGTTGTCTGTCACACTTTAGACTTAACAAAATTCGCAATACATTACTTCTTAGAAAAAACTTTCAAGGGTGATAAAAATCAAAATACAAGTTATTTTTAAAAGTCGCCGAACAAATGTTGATCAGTATAAGGAGAATAGCATAGAGTTCAATTCTTCGCCTTTGTTACAGGCCCCACTCTGTATATCTTACGAAAGTCGACTTATATTACTAAATGCTGGTACAATAATAGTATCAATTAAAATTTGCTGACGTGGCTATGTAAAAACATTTTGAGAACTTCTGTTATGGGAAACAGGCGTGATTGCATGTATGTATGTAGGCGGAATTGCAATGACAAACTTATTTGTTTAGTTTCATTACAAGTAAACATCGCAATTGTTTAATTCCCAAAGAACCAACTTTGACCAAAATGCTGCAAAAATCGGTGGGTACAAACTTGGCTAGTAAACTAGTACAGAACTTTATTGCCTGTATAGTGTATATTAAGGTGTATATACATATTTTTAACGCTTTTTTGACTGTACAGTAGAAAAGTAAAATTGATCGGAATGACTAATTAATTTACAAGATCTACATGTTTTATTGCACCATACCAAAGAGGATCGAGTATTATAGAGAGTTACTGTCGAAATAAAATGTGTGATCACAGTGCATAGACTGCCATCTCTCGAAACGAGCTTAAAACTTTTGAGCTTCAGTTTTGACAATTTGGCCCATATTCTTAGCTTGATATGTTTTAAAATGTAAATATTAATATTAGCGCCATCTAGCTGAGCGTACCCCAAAGGTGTAATGCCATCTAGGCCACCGTACCTTTTTCTGTATGGTACTGGGGTACGTTTTTTCTTAGACTTTATCTGTCTATACGGAGTTATATATGTCTTTGACCATACATACATCATTTTTGCAATATCATAGAATGAATCACAGTCGCGTGTGTGGGTGACTCACACATCGACATTTGATGTTCATTAATTTCATTTTTCGCAATGAAATTTGAACTTGAACCTTACTATTATTGGATATAGGAGTATAAAGAAATGCTTCGAGGAATCGAAACATGTTATTAAGTGGAATCTGGCCTATTATATCGTTTTATTTGTGTAAATATGAATCATACATAGAATTACATCATGCTTTCACTTCACCGATTTGTAACATGTTTGCTTTTTCGTCAAAAGTCGATAAGGAAATTGCGTTTTATCCACGTGAATGCAAAAAAATCATACAAATGACTTAAAAGAAAAAGCATAATTATCGTTATGACATATAGTTTTTTTTTATACCACACGGTGCAGACAAGCGTACGCTTTGCCTAATGGTATGCAGTTGCTGTAGACTATGGATGCCTATGTATCTCCAGATGTATTAGGTCCTGGGTTTTGCCGACCCTTTAAAAACGAGTATACACACTCCTTTTTGGTGAACCCTATATCCTGAAAAAACCTCGGAAGGGATCCCATTCTACAGTAGTTTTGCCTAGACCGCCATCAAAGTGTTTTGACTTTGTTTACTAAGGCTACATTCTTATTTCAGATCCAGACTATAAGCGGCGTGGTGCTAGTCAGTTGGCGCCAACGGGTACTGGAGCGCCAAATCGAGTATGGCGCCCGTCTCGGTCACGTTGTACTCAGTTTGGCGCGGATGGAGCTCAACAACTTCTACAGAAGCGTCATGCCGGTGGCTGAATACTTTGATCAGAGCGGGATGCTTATAGCGGTGAGTGAGATAATACTATACAGACTATAGTGTAGGCTACAGTAACTATAGAGCAACGTACTCAGTTTGGCGTGGATGGAGCTCAATAACTTCTATAGAAGCGTTATGCCTGTGGCTGAGTACTTTGATCAGAGCGGGATGCTCATAGTGGTGAGTGAGATAATACTATACGACTATAGTGCAGCCTATCGTTACGTACCTATAGGTATAATTATGGTGACACATTAAGGGTACCGGTGCGCCAAATCGAGTATGGCGCCGCCACCGGTCACGTGGTACTCAGTTTGGCGCGGACGGAACTCAACAACTTCTATAGAAGCGTCATGCCGGTGGCTGAGTACTTCGATCAGAGCGGGATGCTTATAGCCGTGAGTGAGATAATACTATATACAGATTATAGTGTAGGCTATCGTTACGTATACAATTGTGCCTATGTACGCACTAAGCAAAAAATTCAAAACGGTCCGACATAGATAAAAATAACAATAATCTGTGTTGAAAAAATTGTTCTATCTTCAAAAACCAGGGAGGAAATAATCGAGAGCGTTTGTATCGAGAATTGAACCGACAAATGTAACAACCCGAAAATGTACAAATTATGTTTAAGTTTTTTTAAGTAGATACTAGGTACCAAGTGAATTCAAGTCAAGAGTGAATAGGCTGTTACTGAACCAGTGAGCTACAACCTCGGCCTTGTCGTCACTTTCCATCAGGTGCGACTAAGGTCAATCACTGGCCAGTTTATAATAAAAAAAAAAAAGTACACGTTCCCATTTTGTTGTAAACACTGCCTGCTACGTCGTAGGCATCTACGCTTCGTAGCTACGCGATGCGCTACGCCGATGTCACGCAAACCGCACAGAGAGGGTAGCCGAATAAAGCCGAATGCACAAACGCTCACGATAATATTTGTTTCGTAGCTATCTATCTCTATTGCTCTTGCGTATTGGCGCAACAGAGCCAGAATGCATTTCTGTTGGGGTCTGGCGTCGACGATTGCCATTCGGCTACGCCACCTGTTTTATACACGAGTTCGTAGCTGTGCATTTCCCGAAAAGTTTGTACATTTGGATCACGTCTCCGATTTGGATAAAAATTGGTAGGCTGATAGAGTCCGTGATGCTGAGCAAGATCCACTAGGTTTCCCAAAATTTCCTATGTAGTTTGTATGAAACCTTCCTTTTTTGTTACCAGATTTCTATACATTTTCAAGTAACAAAAAAGGAAAATTTCATACAATTAACCTAGTGGATCTTACTCAGCATCACGGACTCGGATGATGGATATCGGATGTAATAAGTCGCCATTTTTGATTTTTGCCTTTGTAATCCTTCCGACATCCGATATCGGATCGGGTAATATGAAAACGCACTAAAGCTGATGTCACGCACAGACATGAGTTCACAAGGCAATTAATAAGCGTGGGCGGAGGTACTTTGCTTGATTAGGGGTATTTCGAACTAATAACAAAATATTTGAGGTAGCTTCGTGTGATGATCTATCGTTCGTTTTTTTTTATGGTACACCGCGCTGTAAAAGTGCATGTGTCACTTGAATTTTACCAAAGAGGATCGAGTATTATATATAGAGAGTTACTGTCAAAAATGTGTAATCACAATCACAGTGCATACACTGCCATTATCATCTTTTGTCATTTTAACAGTGAGTTACTGTCAAAAATGTGTAATCACAGTGCATACACTGCCATTATCATTTTTTGTCATTTTAACAGTGAGACATTTTGTTAAGTATTAAGGATTTACAACACCATTAGCTTTTGCCCGCTTTTTAGTGTTCAAACCGAGACAGAATCTAGTTGTATTTAATTTAAAGCAATAAATAATAAGATATTTTCATTGATAATATTAATACATTTATTAAGCTTCACCTCCATTAAATATTCAACCTTAATAACATACCTACAGTAAGACTGTTTCTTATCAATGTTATTATTATCTTCAAGTTCAGTAGATGTCGCGCTCAGTGCCAAGATAACGTGAGGACGTATTTCGCGCGCTTTCCCATCGGCCCATTAGCTCAGTTGGTTAGAGCGTCGTGCTAATAACGCGAAGGTCGCGGGTTCGATCCCCTCATGGGCACACTTCTCTTTTTGCATTTTTTTTTATTTTTTATTTTTTTATTTTGCATAATAAGCCTGTCCTTAAACTAAAATATTTTCGAAATAAAGTAACAGGTAATGTACGAAAAACCGGACAGTAGTTATTTGAAAACTAAATTTCTATTCAATAAGTTGGATAGAAATATATAGGTAAAGTAAAAGAGATGATTGTGACGTCACTCAACATGATTTTATACTAATTCTATATTAGAAAATTAGTCAAATTCGTTTTGACAGTTCTTAAAAAGGAGCTGATATGACTAGAAGCAAAGTAGCCTATTATGCCGGCGGCACCCTAGTGTATTACAAATGTAGGTATTTTTTATTGTAACTGTTTTTATATTTTAGTGTTTATCCAAAGTAGCTTAATATAAGCCTAAACGCCCTGAACCTGAACCTATTAAGGTAGGTACCTACTTAATTCTTAAACCTTGACGTCACTGCTCTTACAATAGTTTCATTCACGAATGCACTGACGTGGTTTTTAAACGGTTTGTTAAAGAAAACGGTTAATTTTAACATGGTATTTTTGTCAACATGATTTTGGTTGCACGCAATAAATAAAATGCGGAAAGCGTGTGATTCTAAAAATTTAAAGATAAAAGATAAAGATAAAAGATAAAAGACATTTATTCATGACGATCACATAACATGTACGGACATGTACAGACATCAAACATAAAATGGCAAAGAACAAAATGACATAAAAGTGTTCATCACGAAATGGACCCAACTCAGCATGATGCTAGCCATGTAGCCAGCGCTGATCTTCCGTAGGGCCCATTTGGTGATGCCACGACAGATAACACATTAATTTAAAAACAAAAACAGACATATAAGTACAATTATTTTAACCCTACATCCACAGAAATTTATAATTAACAATACAAACTCAAGGATTACAATTACAATAATAACGAAAACAAACAGATAAACAATTATTTTCTGAACGCAGCAGTTGCGCCACTAGCGCCAGCGGCGGATTTATGTACTAACAGCCTGCACTACACTATACATACAACACATGGACTATACAATAAGTACACAAAATTTTTTATACATACATACATACAATCACGCCTGTATCCCATAAAGGGGTAGGCAGAACACATGAAACTACTAAAGCTTAAGGGGTGGTGAAATTCTTAACCCGTCACCACACAGGTTTGATATAAATAAATAATACAATTTTATACTCTGTATTTACAGAGAACTATTTAGTTTGGACACCAATAAATGTCTGATTTATGAATCAAGCGGTCCATTAATATATATAAGGTCCTAATTTATTAGATGCAGATATTTTTACAGCTGATAGTACTCGGTCTCTGGAGTATATTAAGCCGTGAAACATTATAGCTTTTACGATATTTTTTTGGAGAAAACGGAAAAACAAATTTGCTACGTAAAAACACCCTGTTTATGTGATTATTGAATGAAAACTCATTGAACAGATTCTAGTACCTCTTTTACGTACCACTTAACTGTAACTGGCCACTTCAATGACATGTGCAGTTTTCCCGCCGAACCTTTACGACATTTACAACAAACAATTGTTGACATGACAGACAGTGTTATTGTGACATGTGATAATGCACATGATGATTTTTTTTAGACGAAATTATAATTAATTTTTTTGTTAGGAAAATGAAACCAAAAAAGTTACATGAAAAGATTTCTTAATTTATATTTAAAGTTAATTATTTTAATGTAAAGTATCATGTGTTAAAATATCTGCAACTAATAAATTAGGACCTTATACAGAGTGGGGCCTGTAACAAAAGCAAAAAATTAAACTGTAGGTTTTTCTCCTTATACTAATCAACATTTGTTCAGCGACTTTTAAAAATAACTTGTATTTTGAATTTTATCACCCTTGAAAGTTTTTTCTAAGAGGTAATGTATTGCGAATTCTGTTAAGTCTAAAGTGTGACAGACAACGTCAATGACAACAATAATGGCGTACATTGAAGCTAATATTTATTTTGTATGAAAAATTAAAAATTTAAAGACTTCATAATTTTTAAAAGTTGGTCAGTTTAAGGAGTGTAGCCTACAGTTTGATTTTTTGCTTTTGTTATAGGCCCCACCCTGTATAATTTGAATGTTTATTATATTAAAATTATAATAGCATTTGTTCTTGTAAATTTAACATGATTCACCCAAAATAAAAAAATATTCTAAAATATTACTTAGAGCACCATAATGCAGAATATTTCGACGACCCATATGCCATTGTTAGTCCCGGGTTCTAATACCGGTAGTGACAGTTTTTTCGGTGTAATGAGATATTTATTTTTATTTTTTAATTACCTATACATTTTAAATAATTATTATATGTCCTCGCTAAGTACTCTCAACGCAAACCTTTTGTATTTTTTGGGGTTCGCCAATTTGTGTAAGAATGTCCTTATGTTTCTTTGTACAGTTAAATATTTAATTGTTTCTACAGATATGAGAAAGCCCCTCGTTGTCATTGGCTAGATTAGATTCACCCTTGAACGTGACAATCAACCCTCGATTACCACCCACGAACC